>NC_041747.1:19575315-19879065 GCF_004115215.2 Ornithorhynchus anatinus | reverse complement strand
GGGAGGAAAAAAAATGGTAAGCAGGTGTTTCAGGGGAGAAAGGAGGAGGAGGAAGGGAAGAGGAGAGAACAAGAAGAGGAGATGGACGGCAGGTCTTCTTGGGAGCCGGAGAGATGAGAATTAACAAGAAAAAGCAAGAAACAGAAGGGCTAGGGGTAAAACGCAGTTTCCCAAGTCTAAATTCACCCAGGTCCTACCCTGCCCATGCTGTCCAAACCACCGACAGCTCATGATTTGTAGTTTGATCACCCTGTTCTAGTCTCACAGTTACACGTCCCAGGGCCTGGTTTCAAACTCCATTGTTTAGGAACGCCAAATCACATGGACACAAGGGATCAGCATGTACCTAAGACATAACCAATTACAACTGGACTGGATTGCAGTTTGTCTGGGAATGTTTTTTAAGGAGTTGAGTCTTAACCAGAATTTTAAGAAAGGCACTCCAAGCGGGACTGTAAATGCTATGAAACATTCAATGTATCATAATATTTATCCAGGGAAAACTCTGGCCATTGAAGATGATCTTTGTTATTCAGTGAGACTTAATGATTATTTGGCCCAATCCAACAATATCATTTAAAATTTGTAATCTTTTCTTCCACTATTTTGACGGGTCCTTTTAAACATCTTGGGAATTTCTTCTAATAGATACTTTTACAATTTCCCTCTTCAAAAAGGCAACTGGATTGGAAGGGACCTTTTCTAGATTTTTAATCTAAATAGTTAACTGATCATGGTTAGATATTAGTGTGGTAAGGAGATATCTGAGTCACCCTATGTCTTAATTAATGCTGAATCCATGACTGAAAATGGCATGGACGTATGTTTCAAGAGGGAACTCAGGTAAGGGAGAGTAACCAGGAAAAGATGCTCAGAAACAATTGACGATGACCTGCTTTGTCTTGCGCATTTAGGTAGGAAAGGGGCAAGGACCCATCCTCAGAGAAGGTGAATTTTAGATATGAATGAAACTGCAAAGGATCGTAAAAAGATCGAATTGATTTTCCTTTTGTAAAATTTTATCATTTTTTCCTTATCTGTAAAACTCATCTCTGAGATACTTTCTGTAATGTGAGCAGGCCTCCCTTTTTTTTCCCCATTTGATAATTTCCAGAATTTGTATTTCTAGAAGTTTCTCACTCCCCCCCACCCCCAATTTGTCCAAAATGGAACTAAGTGTGCTAATGAAGTCCAAAGACAAAAAATAGAATGCTTTCCTCCATTTCATACACACTTAATTTCTCTTTTTAACAATTTTACTCCCATTTTAACTGTGATTCAAAAGGACCTACAAATTTGGAGATATATCTTGGATATTTTATCTTTTGGCATTTAAATTGAACTTGGGAGGCAATGTGGTACAATGACTAGACCATTTATCTGAAAATTAAAGAAACTTTAACTATTCACAGTCCTAATAATATTACTTTGAACAAGTCATTTAACTTTCTGTACAAATTCAATGTAGATAACATTTGTCCTACCCCTATGTCATCAGATGTCACAAAGATAAATTAGATGAGCCATATGCAATTTCATTTTATCGGTGAAGGAGATAAGGATTTAAGTCTATCATGGTGGACTTTAAAATGCCAAATCTATTAGGGAACTAGAAAAGATGATAGTAATTTAAAATTATAATTCTGCAACTCTACATATTTTCTAGCTCATTGGGAAGGCTTAATTTTTAGTTTTTAGGAGGAAGAGGAGGAGACAAGGGGAAAGGGAAAATGATACTTGTTAACAGCATTTTGGGATTATCAGAGCAAACTGAATTTTATTCCCTGCAGAGGTCTGCAACAGAATATCAAATAAATATACTCATCTATAAAAAGAGTATGCTCCATGAAGCTTTGATAAATTTCCATCATCATGGAAAATAATTCCAAGATCGGGTCCTTTTACTCTAAAATGTTACAAGGGTATAAATCTAGTAGCCGTGGGTTAACTCTACTACCATTTTGACAGAAGAAAATCTAAATTGGCTCTAAATTACTTAGTCCTTTATAACAAAAATAAGATTTTTCTTTAAAAAAGGGGCTCTTCTCTTTTATGAGAAATTTCAGTGCAGTTTCCACTAATAAAAGCCAGGTTTCAGCTGCTAAAGAAGTGAAGCGTGGTCAGTAATCATACTGAGTCAAGATGATTGAAATCCTTGGAAGTAATACCTCCGGGAAGTTATCCCAGTACCCTGGAATTTAACCAAGTAAGCACTTTACTCCCAGGACCGTATTTTACATCTCTTTGCTTACTACAAAACCATCTTGAGAGAGATTTCATATCCTGCTTTATCTTAGGACACCTCTGGCAAAAGAGTCAATTGTTCTGGTTTTATTTCATTCTAAAATAGGACCGTTTCAATGCACCTTAGTACTTGGTCATGGGTTCTAATCACATCTCTGCCTTTTGTCTGCTGTGTGACATTGGGCAAGTTACTGAACTTCTCTGGGCCTCAGTTACCTCATCTGTAAAATGGGGATTGAGATTGTGAGCCCCAAGTGGGACAGGGACTTTGTCCAACCCGATTATCTTGTATCCACCCCAGCGCTTAATAGAGTGCCTGGCACACAGTGAGTGCTTAAATACCATAATTAACTGGAAAATATTCCACACAGGCATAAGAAGGAAAAAGCTATGGCTAATTGTCCTGCCATCTCACTCTAATGGAAAGTGAAAAGCTATGAAGTTAATTTTGCAAATGCTATAATTTCAAGTGAGTAATAAGGAAAAAAAAACACCTAGAGCAAACTAGTTTCCTGAAATTCCTATCAGCCATAGTTTATTCCTGACCTTATTACGCGAAGTCGCCCAGTGCGCATTTCTGGTAAGTTCTTAGAAATCTAGTGGGAAACAAACTCTCCAAATATGAATCCAAGGCCAAAATCATTTTGTTTCAAAATAGAAGCCAAAATCCCTGTTAAAACATACTGACTCCCCATGGGCATTCCTTCCATGTCCCCATTTAATTGAAGGATAAACTCTAGCAACTTCAGGAGCTGTGTTTTTAGTTTGTATTATTCAGTTATACATTTTTTTTCCCTCTTTCCTGTAGCAAATGTACCTCCCATATCTCGGGTAGGTCGCCTAGGGAAATTATTTTCCCCCCTTTCTGAATTTTTTATTATTTTATTATTGATATGACTTTTTAAAACTAGTTTTTGGGTGCAAGTACTTCAGTTCCTGCAATCATGCCTTTCTTGACTAAGGAATAAAAAATAAGCAAAAAAATAAAGCCCACAAGCATGGCTTCAACCATAGCTTCGCTAGCCCCAGCCTTCAGTCTCGAGCACTTTTCGTGTAAACATATACTAAGTAGACAAATGTAACAGGTTTATTTTATGGTTTAAGAAGATCAAGCAGATTGAGAGAAATGAAGTACTTTCAGTGAACTGCAGCATCCCCTTACTACAGTATTTTCACCAAACATCGCCAAATGAATGAAGCTGTAGCACATGCTTGGCAACAGGGAAGGCATAGAGACTAACAACCCACGTCAGTTAACTGTGAAGTGAAAGATAGTTAAATTTTCATGTTAAGTAGTATTACCCGCCCCACTCCAAACACAAACAGAAATAGCAGTGTGAAACTAAACTGTTTTTACATGGCCTACTTGTTGTTGTGAGAAAGACAATGTCTTAGATTCTTTTCTTAAAAGTAGAGCTTAATTTCCGGATGATTATTTCAATTTAAAGGTTCTTTTCCTTCTCCATCCCTTTATTTTTCATTTTTTTCTTTCTATCGTGCTGTGAAACTGTCTCTGGATATGGCTAAAAACCCTGTTAAATAACCCTCTCATGAACTGGCTTTGAAGGAACGCACTCATCCAACTAGTCACTTTATGACGTGACTAAAATGACGCTCATTTGCTAAACTTTACAGTGGACTGCTTTAGGATAAAATAAAATTCCCCATTAGAAAGGACAGTTTCCTTCCAAAGAGTAAATTTTCATTTAAAAAGAGGACTCTTCTTCAATGTCTCAAAATCAGCTACTTTCACTGTAAGTGTGGATGATTATACCGAGAGCCACGTTAACTCGTCCAAGCCATTACGGTACCATCTATGTAGTGCTTCCCAGCTAGTGTCTTTGGACGAGTGTTTTGGTTAAAATAATCGTGTCAGCTCAACATCTTGATTTCCACAACTATTTGGGGACATGCTCCCATTCTTAGAAGCATGTCTGCAAATACACAGTGAAATCAGCTAAGGGTGGCCCACCTAAACATGACAAACCAAGAGTAACGCCAACTCCCCCCAATCCTCCACTCCCCTGCATTTCTGGGAAGGGGGACTGGTAATACATACCCAGATGTACCTTAAAGCCTTAAAGAAGCAATTTACTTTCAGGGAATTGTTTATTGGGAGGACCCAGCCCATGCACCATCTCAGAAAAGCTACAGTACCTTCCTCATGTAACAGAACCAAATTTTAGGTAGCACAAACCCACTTAATGGGATAAATAGTTTAAACTATTAATAGCATAACTGTTAATTAAACTAGTTAAATTGGAAAAAACACCTCCCATCGGACAGTTGACTAATGGTGGGTGCTTTCAAGCCTGAGAATCTCTCGTTACATTTCTTAGGTCCAGTTTTATTTTGGAGAGTTCTAAGGACCTTTCAGCACACATCTGTACTGTATAAAATGCGAATTTTAAACATAGGAATGGTATCTTTCAAAAAGAGATACAGTCTCTCCTATTGGGCAGGCTTATCTATTTTATTTAGCTCAAAGTAATATAATCGTTTACCAAGCGATCCCCTAAAGATCTGAAAATGTTCAGACATTTTTTTAAACCCCTGACTTCCCTAGCAGGAAATAGCTCACACTCTCAGAAAGTCAGGGGTTTTAAATATAAAACACACTATAAAAATACAATCCTGTTTTTCAGTGTCATCAAAAGGAATTATCATTAGCCACCTCTTGATAAGATCATAAAAGGCATTAATCCTCTAGAGATAAACTGGAGCCACTCTCCTCTGAATTCTCTCAAATTTATAGAGGGGAAAATTTAGTCTGGAAGGTTCATTATTTGAAAGGTCCCAAGTCACAGGCTACAGCGTATCTTCCTGGGGTTTTAATAACATCATTTAGACAATCAAAATTTGGATGAGTAAGTCTAATCTCTGGATGGCATACAGTGCAGACAATCAGTGAAGGATTCAGAGATAAGATTGTTTCCTCTAAGGATTTTCTCCTCGTCTGTCTCGATGCCGTAGCCCCCACCCTGTGGAGGTGAACCAAGTATAGAGCTCCAGGAGTTCAATAAACCCTGGAGCTCCACGCTCGGTTCAGCTGTACAAGGTGGAGGCTAGGGTCTGGGATGGGACAGGAGACATTCCTTAAGGAATTAGCTAATATTTTCCATCTGGGCCAGTATTTTTACATTTTTTGACCACTGACGGTCGGGAATGTAAAAAAGATTCCAAACACCATCATCCTTCCTCAAACCCCAAACCGATTTGAGTCTCTATTTTCCGCTAAAACGTTAATTCAACTTCGTCGGTGGGTTGATCATTTTGCCAAAAGCAGAACTGTCTCCAAAAGAGGCCCTGGCTATTCCAACCCTTATTTTTCACATCTGACCAGACGTCAAATTTCTCCTACGCTTGGTTTGGGTTGGGGACCGAAAAGGATGCAGAATGGTAATGAGAGGTTTATTTAGCCTGCGGGAGAAGCTTCTAAGAGAGCTTAAGTCCTCATTCCTAACACCTTAACAGCTGTGCACTTTCTTACAAAATATGTTTTATCGTTTCAAGAAATGCTGTTAACCTCGCAGTTTTAAAACTGAATGAACAAGGCCTGTTGGACAAATTGAAAAACAAATGGTGGTACGACAAAGGAGAATGTGGCAGCGGGGGAGGTGACTCCAAGGTTAGCCTCAATGTCACCAAAGCGGGTAAACAGTATGTGAAGTAATTGGTGCATCTGCTGGGGTTCTTACCTGAAACTACAGTGCCAGGACTCCTGACCGAGGCCGTTCACATACCAACGTATGCAATTACTGTCAAAGCAAAAATATTTGCCGCCTGGGTACCTTTCACAAACTAGCCAAACTGGACGGAAGTCTTTTGATTCCCTCACGAGAGGGCAGCGGCCCGCGGGGCACTCGTGGGGAGGAGTTGTTGGGTCTCTGTTGCTTAGACAGGGAAACGGAGGCAAGGATAACCTTTGGAAAGAGAGGCTTGGTAAAAGTGGGAAGTAATCAGCACAGAAGACTTACTTTTCTGCCACAGGACCTGTTCCAAGAGCTGAGAGCTGTAGTAGCTGAGCCTCCACCTAGAACCTTCTAGGCTGGCTTCCAGAGAGTCAATTACTCTCTCCTCCCCCCTCCCCCCCCCCCAACCGGCCAACACTCTCAGCTGTTTCAATTTTACTTAACGAGGAAATGTGCTACTGTCCCACCAGAAGTCTTAATTGGATATTTAGGGCTCTCCTAGGGTTAATAGGATTCAGCCTGCCACCCACCTTCCCTGAATATCTGCCTTTGGATTTGATCTTGAAAAACAATACTCTGAGAGGAGGTCAATTTAACCTTTTCATTTAAACACCCTTTCCCGCATACTCATTTAATCTCTGTAAGTGGTTTCTAAGGGAGAAAGAAAAACTTAGCACCAAAATGCACCTCAGTCTGCCAAGAAACCCTCTTCTATATACATTTTGTGAGAATTCATGTGTTTGGTACAGAGAGAGAAAACTGTGTTCCTGTGACGTTAGAAACAGTGTACACATGGATGGGTTCTGATTAGCTTCTCTTACCACAGTGATTCTCAGCTGATTTCAGAATGCCTTGTGTAGCCTTTTTTGTAGTTTCACTAGGTTGCAGTTTTATCTGTCTACCCAATCCTCTTCTCCTGCTGCTTTTTCTCCCCCTGCATTACTCTGCCCTCCTTAGAACCGATCCTAGTTCTCACCTGTTTCTCTCTCTGGCCGCTCTCCATAACTCTCCTTCTTCCCATGTTATTGAGCTGACTCACAGGAGCTTCAGCTGTGAAAGAAGCCGTTTTCATTTTCATTCACACATGTAGGTCACCCCTAGCTGAAGCGGTCTTTAACTTTTCATTTCTGCAAGAATTGCCGGTAGTGTTAAAAGTCCTCGGTTTCTCTTCTGAAGCCATTCTTGATTCAGCAGCAAACTGTTTCCCTACCTTTAAATGTGCACTCTGTTTAATGTGCTAGAAATGAATCAATGTCAAATACTATCTTTCCAGAGAATCATCTCTGTTTTCACCAGGTCTGTGTCATCTAACATGTAATTGTAAGTATAGTACCTACTGGATACTTCAAATCCAAGGAGCAAATGTATTCAGTGGGAGCTGTTTTTGAAGAAAGAAAGGATCCAGGCCTGGTTTCTACCTCATTTTACCATCATTCTTCCTAATCCGAGGTACCTGGGGATCATATATGTGTAGTGACTGTGATGTGACTTGTCAGAGGAAGTAAACCGGATAGCCCCTAAAGATCCATTAAGTACAGCAGGGTAATTGCGAATGAGACGCAATATGAGAAAGAAGGCTGATGAAGTTGCCGCATGACCACTTGTACTTCTCAGTCTCTGCACTAGAGTTGCTACCAGTAGCTAGAAGAACGGTGATAGTGGGAGTAGAAAAGAAGGGAAGGCTCTTCCCCATGTCAGTTGTGCGACCTCTGGCAAGTCACTTTACTCCATTAAATCCCTCCCCAGCTGTGGAAAAATCCTAGACTGATTCCCCTCCCATTCCTTAGGAGGAATAATGAATGAATTTCCCCTCTTCAATCCCAGCGGTCTTGAGCTCCAGAGAGGAAGGTCCTGGAGTGTGAAGGCTATCTGACATAATGGAGCCCCGTCCCATTTTGGGATTAATGTTCGGGAAGTTTCCCCAGTAGCCACTGGCTTGGGGTCAAGTACGTAGTCTAATCCCTCTAGTTGGCCAAAGCGTTAGAGAGATCCTAAGGCATCAAAGAAGAAGCTACTGATAGTGATTCACTATTGAGAGTGCCAGCTGGATGAACTAGTCTGTAAACAACAGTTCCTTCCACTTACCAAACACTAAAAGGCATTATGGTGTCAGCACTGTCCACAAACCTGGTGCTGTCTAAACTTGGCCTCCTAGACTCGCCATCTGCAGAAGCTTTAGCTTGAAGGAAGCTGAGTGGCCTAGTGGAGAAAGTACCAGCCTGGGAGTCTGAAGGACCTGGGTTCTAATCCCAGCTCTGCCACTCGTCTGCTGTGTGACCTTGGATAAGTCATTTAGCTTCTCTGTGCCTCACTTCCCTCGTCTATAAAATGGGGATTAAGACCGTGAACCTCATGAGAGATATGAATTGTGTCCAACCCGATTTGCTTGTAAGCACTGTCCTGCATATAGTAAATACTTAACAAATACCATTTTGAAAAAAAAGCACTACCCTATTCCTGGTTGCCGAAGAATATTAAAGTCCCTAAGTAACTAAGGCAATCCTTACAGCATTTCCTTCATGTGGATTGGATTTATAGAAAAAATATACAACTTCTAAAAAACAACAGAGCATAATGACCACTCACCAGTTACTAGTGTTAAACGATGGATCTTAATCACATTAGAAAATACTTATTTTCAATTAAACACCCAATCATCCAGTTATGGGATGGATTCTGTCTTTTAGGGGATCAGCTGTGCCCTCTCCTTTGGGTCTGTGGGCCTTCTACCTCCTACAAAGCCTAGGGCCGAAATAATTTCCTCCTCCTTCACCCCCACACTCCTGTGATGCCGTGGGATCTCCCATCTCGGCAGGCACCATCGTGTCTCTGAGGCAGGGTAGAGGATTTCCCACCCTTCTTCTCTTTTGAGTTTCCTCGCTGTGTGGCTGTCGTGGGCTTTCACAATTCCCCGGAAAGCTACCTAATTCTGCGCTATCCCAAGCGCTTAGTACAGTGCTCAAAAAATACGATTGATTGATTCCTTGCTGCTAGAATTAGGAAGTCTAAAAAGGGCAAGTGCAGAAATGATCTTTCCCTCCTTCCATTACAACCCTAGAGAACCGGCATGGCTTAGTAGACAGAACACGGGCTGGGAATCAGAAGGACCCGGATTCTAACTTTGGCTCTGCCTCGTCTGCTATGTGACTTTGGACAAGTCACTTAACTTCTCTGGGCCTTAGTTACCTCATCTGTAAAACAGGCATTAAAACTATGAGCCCCATGTAGGTCAGGGACTGTATCTGACCTGACTGGCTTGTATCTACCCCAGCACTTAAAACAGTGTATGGAATATAGTAAGTGCTTAAATACTGTTTTTTTTAAAAAAAAAAACAAAACCCTGGTGGGAAGCTCCAGAAATACAACTGGAATTGTGTATGTGTTAAAAAAAAAATCACTTTCAGAAAGGTTTAAATATTTTGCCTACCTCTCAGAATCTTTAAGGTGGGATAGAAGGTGGGATTTAAGGATCCCCACACTTGCTAGGTGGATAGGTGGAAAGAGTGGCAGGAAGGGTAAGGGGGAGATTTGGATTTAAAAGGTGTGGAGAGTTTGTTTTTTCATGTTAAGTTTCTTGGTTCAGTGGCATTTTGTTGCTTGAAGTGAAATAATAGTCATCATAATGGTATTGATTAATCGCTTACTGTGGGCCAAGAACCATATTAAGCCCTGGGTAGATGCCATATAAGCAGGCCAGACACAGTCCCTGTCCCACACGGAGCTTCCAGTCTTAGGGGTAGAGAGATAGCTGTTTTATTCTCATTTTACAGCTGAGGAAAGAGGCGCTGAGAAGTCAAATGACTTGCCCAAGGTCACACAGCAGGTGGATCTGGCAATAGAATCCAGTCCTCCTGACTCCCAGTCCTATGATCTTTCCTCTAGGCCACACTGCTGTTCATATCACCTAGACAGAAGCCTCGGGAGTTCATTAATTCCAGGAGCTTTTTGGTAGGTGTCCCAAAAGAGACTAGCTGCAGAATCAACTCTAGAGAACAAAACCATCTCTGAAAGAAATGCTGCTGGTTGCCAAGGACTCGTTTACAAAGACGAAGCCAAATTTTCCTCCAGCTTGACCTCTGTGCTCCAAAAGGTTTCACAGTTACCTCTTTGGCTTTCGCCTGAGAAGATGAACCTCCTGGTTTCATTCACTCGCATTTATTGAGCGCTTACTGTGTGCAGAGCACTGTACGAAGCGCTTGGAAAGTTCAATTCAGCAATAAATAAGGACAATCCCTGCCCAAGAATGGGCTCACAGTCTTCTCTAAGGAACAGAACCACCAGTGGGTCGTGAGCCACAAAGCAAGGGCAGAGTGGAAACAATCAGTCAATTGATGGCATTTATTGAGTACTCCTCATGTGCGGGGCACTGAGCTAGGAAGTTGGGAAGAGGACAATACAACAGAGTTGGTAGGCCACTCCTTGTCCACAGGGAGCTTTCAGTCTAGAGGGGGAGACAGACATTAAAATAAATTTTGGATAGAGTTACCTGAGGATTATAGTGAGGAATCTATTATTTTTGGTCAATGTAATCAATGAATCAATCCTTTCTTCTCTCTATGTACCTAACCACATAATAATTCACAAAATTTTATATGATATATCGCTTTTTGAGTCTAACTTTAATTTCCAACTGACAGAAAATACTCATCATTAGTCAGATTCCCCTAATTCTTGCTACTTTTCGTGTTTTTAACGGAACACAATGGTCGAGTCTCCGTGGGGCAAACCTAATGTAAGCTTGAAAATTGTTTTTAGAATTCGCAAATTCCTGAAAGGCCCGAACGATATCTGGCACATTATCTGGATAATTCGGGGCATTTGTCCCTAGTACTTTTTGTTGCCAAGGAGCCAAAAAAAGGGCTAAAACGTGTAAGGTTGAGATCGTATGGACGGGATTTTTTTTTTCTAAGCTTGCACCTTGTGGGTGGTTCAGGATTGGCCCAGATGTCCTCCTGATTGGCAGCTGCTAGCGGCTCTTCATCCTTCCCTCATCCTACTGCCACCCAGCCTGGACTCTGTGGCTTGTTCTGAGCGCCCCACGGGGCTGCCAAAAAATGGATGGTTAGGACACCCTCAAATCCTACAGGTCCGACACTTGCTCGCCCCTGCGGCAGGACTAAGTGGCATGTGGCAAAAACACCGATCTTATCTCCATAGATTACCACCTAGGTACGTCAGGTTAATTCTCCTATTTAGGTTTGCTCCAAGCCGATTCGGGCCAGTTTTCTATCGGAAACTTTCCGTTGAGACGAGGAGAATAGGGTCACTACAGGGATCATTTGGTTAAACGCTGCCCTCAGAGGTGGCTTAGCGGGAGCTTGAAGATGATCTTATTTCTCTGAAAGTGCCTGATTTCTCTTGGAGAGCACAGGCCGAGGGCTTAGACTCGACGTGGCCGAGACGTGGCTCAAGAATAATTTGCAGCTTCCAGAAGTGAGTCTCTGAGGTGATGTCCAATGGCACTCATTACCTTGACCCCTCGCTTGCTATTCGCGGGCCTGGGCACAGAGAAAATAAGTACAGAGGGCAGCAGGTGAAACTTTGAAAACCACAATGAAACTGAACCATATTACCACTTCCCTTCTCTCCCTTTTTATATTCTGGGAGGCACAGAAGGTAAAATTAGATGACTGGAGTCTGTACGACGGAGAGAGGTTCTTTAACTAGGAAACATTCCAACCCCAGCCTGCGGTGCAAGAGTTTTAAAGTATGTTACAGAAACCTCACTATACAGTTATGGCGGCTGAGCATTCAAATGCTGGAATTAAAAAATAGCTTGATGAGATTGATTCTGTCATTAATGATGCCAGAATAAGAGCAATCTAGTACCAAGTAGCGCAAAGCTCAAAAATTCATATTTTTAAATAATCTTCCAAATACTGACGTGCGGATTTTATTTTAATTTCTAACCTTCAAGATGGGATTTTCTCAGTGCAGGCTAAATCGTCTTCCCCATGAGCATCTGTTGACTCTCTATTGTTGCAATTTCCGTTTGATAGCAGCTTTAGCCTTAGAATCACAGACACTCTGGTAGAGTAGAATAAGAACGGCTCCGTCCGTCCCTTAATGAAAGCACAGGCGGAATTTGCCAGAGCCTGATTTGTAGCCTAGCTAGCGCTGCATGCGTTCGGAGAGGCAGAGAGAGGAGTCTGTGACTTCCGAATGAGTTATATCTCATCTTGTTTTGGGAAAATTCGGAACATTGGGAAAAAATCAGGACTTAAGCCAATAGTTTTGGGTTCACAGTAATTGCATACATCTTATTTACAGATTTCCCTAGCAGTATGTGCCTGTTACCTAAAGCGATGGAGCAGGCCCCAGCCATATGTCTGTTTCTAAACCTGGGCCTACAGCACAAGACATACCAACCACTGTGGCCTCCGCTCTGTCACTTTGCCATGCGATTCTAATGTAGTTTTACTTGAATAACATAAAATAACATATATAATGTTATTTATGTTATTTTCCACGTGAAGAACTCCTGTAAACCTTGCCGTTTTGAAACTCAGTGAGGCAGGCGTCTTAGACAAGCTGAAAAACAAATGGTGGTACGATAAAGGTGAATGTGGACCCAAGGACTCTGGAAGCAAGGTCAGTCGCTGCAGTTCGGGTCTCCTCTTGTGTTCCCAAAGCAGGAGTAAACGATCGAAAGTACGCGGAAACGGAACAGTGAAAATGTCTCCACCTGCGTCCAAGTCCCCGAATCGTACACTAATTCGGTAACTTTCAGCCCCAGGGGACTAGCTTGTCGGAAAGCTGCAATCCATTTCCCTTCCTGGCGGTAAAACTCCTATACACGCACGTGACCGGAGACTAATTGCGAAAATGAGGGAGTCCAGGTGGCTTAAAGGGGTCGTTTCTTCCAGCTTCGTACCACTGGCCTAAGCAGATTCTCGGTGCTTATAAACCGTGAGCCGCCATGGTTTGGGAACGCAGAAAGAAATCGATTAGGAAATTTACTAATGCTCCTAAGAGGATCAGGGATTTCGTTAGCCACCCCCAAGCCTCATGAATTCTACTTTAGTTTAAAGAAGCACTATTGCTAATCTTTGGTATCAAAATAAATAGGCAGTCAAATGGAGGAATTTGCCGGTCTGTAGAAATTCTCACATAAAATGATTTGAATAAATAAGTGTCAAATGACTGAGCGACAAATGGTACATGATCAGTGATAAACGAAACACTCGGGGAACTATCGTTTCTCGTTCTAAGAATGCAAATGGAAATTAGGGTAAAGAGCATACCGCTAACAGTTTATTTCTTTCAGCCCTTCTTACAACAGCAAACTAAATATTTGCTGAAAGAAAAGACACTGCAATGGCTCTGAAGGTGAAGAGCCCACCTGTCTCTCTTATGGGGAAGATTTTATTCTGGGTAGTTTTTGGCAGTGTTTCTGGAAAAGAAGAGGCTCACACAAAAATTGTATGAAGGGATACCCTCCTCAGTCAGTCCTATTTGAGTGCTTACTTTGTGCAGAGCACTGTACTAAGCGTTGGGCGAGTACAACAATAAACACATTCCCTGCCCACAGTAAGCTTACAGTCTAGGGTGAATGTGGGATTTTCCCACTATATTTTAGGAAAAAGGTGCAGGGAGGGTTGCCCTAGTCAATTTTTTCACCCAATAAACTGCCTTCACTTTACGCCTCACTTAGCTTACACTTGGCAGCAGATTGGAATGAGATCACAAAGTTGTCTGAAGTAGTAGGCCCCAGGAGATTGATACTCAGACATTCTCATCAGAGATTAGGTCCAAAATAAGACACCCCCGCCGCCCCCCGGCCGTGAATCCAAATAAGGGTTCCTGTCTAGCTGTGATACCAGATACGAATAGTGTCTCTTTAAATTAAACTGTTCTGCTCTACATGCATTCAGTTAGAATTCAGTCAGAATTCTATTTTCAGAGCTCACATTTTTTGGTGAAGAGCTAGCTTAAAATGAACTGTAAAAAGCAAAATGTTATAAATGGTCACGCAGAAAATGAGGCTAAATGTATTTCCATTTCTGGGAAAATTTGGGAAGAGAAAGCACATAAATATTTAAGCATTTAAGACACTTTAAACCATATACTTGGTTACATCAAATTTTTCAAACTTGATGAGTGCACTAAAGCTTGTAAAGGGAGGAGAATGTCTGAAACACAGTTAACTGAGAATATTTCAGTAGGACAGTAACTGCTGCTTTAAAGCTCTAGAAGCTTTAAAAGTATTTTTGCTTGGGCTAAGAAACTGATTATCAGTGGAAACTAAAAAGCTCTGGAAAAGCAAAATAAATTGTCTGTGACCCACAAAATATGTCATTCAGTGACAAGTTCCAAATATGTGTGTGTAGACATATTCGACATAGATACTCTTCTCCCTAAAAGTCAAAGGGGACACTCACTGCACAAGTAATTTCCCATGTGAACAAATGTCCCCAAATCAACCAATCAATAGTATTGATTAGGCACCTGTGTGCAGAACGCTGAACTGAAAGCTTGGGAAAGTATAATATTTAGATTAATACACGACTCAGTGTTCTCCCTGCAGATAAAATAATGAGAGATCACTGAGAGGGAAAAACATTTAAAGACAATTACTTCCCTAGATAGACTCTAAATAGAACCTTTCTCTAAATATACAGAAATGGCAAATATAAACGATGCATTTTTAATGTTTACAAATCGGCTGCGATTTCCGCCCTAACAAAGGATTGCGCACAAGTCATTTGCAAACTTGACTTTCGGGAGACTACCTCTAACCATTAAATGGTCAATATAGCTGTGTCCATGTAGGTAGAGTGAAGAGGTTGAAATTAGATATTTGATCACGGTACAATGTTTGGCCACTGTTAACAAATGCCTGAAAGGTATCGGTAACTGCTGTGACTCTAATCTCGTTGGACCCAAGCTACAAGATTGAAAAAAACCCTAAAAAACACAAAGTGGGACATCCAAACTGATGAGCAATATCTGTAAACAACCTTAAATTAAATTGAATCTGTGGTTTCAATGAAAGGTGCGAACATGCTTTTCGGGTGTAACATTTCCACCGTTAATTGAGGTGATTCTTTTTCCCCAGGACAAGACGAGTGCCTTGAGTCTGAGCAACGTAGCTGGAGTCTTCTACATTCTGGTTGGAGGCTTGGGCTTGGCAATGCTGGTGGCTTTGATAGAATTCTGTTACAAGTCCAGGGCAGAAGCAAAGCGAATGAAGGTGGCAAAGAGTGCACAGACTTTTAACCCAACTTCCTCGCAGAATACCCAGAATTTAGCAACCTATAGAGAAGGTTACAACGTATATGGAACCGAAAGTATTAAAATTTAGGGGTAGGCTGTAGGGACTACTACAGTTAGTGGGTGATGCCTTTTGTAAATGCGGTGTTGTGACCTGTCTGTCCAGTGGTGGTAACGCTTGCTTCTACTCAGAGCTTTATATTTTTCAAAACTTCAGTTCGAAGTCGTTCGATTATTTTGGCTGCAGATGTATATAGTATCTCACTCTATGTTGCTAATAGACATCTGCATTGCGAGGGTTAAGAAAAAAAACACAACAGGACATTTCTTCTCTGAACCAGGCGAAGGAGCCCAGGTATTTGAAATTAGAGCTGAAGTAGCCCAAAGTTTAGTGTTTTTCTCTTTTCAACCTTATTACTCCTTCCATTTACAGAGAGGAGTTACGTTTCTTCGGTTTTGCTTCAGTGAACAAACACTTTAGGGAGTCAGGTGCTCTCTGCTATCACCGTTTATAGAGACTAAACTCTACTTGTAGATTCAAACGTAGATTCAAAACTAAAAGAACTAGTATTCCAGGTTTATATCCAATTATAAGATAGGTTACACTATAAAAGCTTTAATCTCATAAAAAAATTTGTCCATTGAACTGATTGTATGAGGGGTTTAGGAGATTCTCTCTCTATATATACATATATATTTGAATATTTGCGTTCATTTAAAGAGGCCAGGTCAGCCATATTCATTATAATGGCAGCTTAATGGTGTTTTGGAAGGTAGATCACTTTTAGAAACCCCAGTGCCCAATTCTCTTGAAGCAGAGTAGTCTTTCTGACAAAGAGAAGTGACTTTGGAACTTAAAGCTTTGACACATTTATCCTCCTTATTCCTAAAATGAGGCCCCAAACTTATCTTCTTAAAATTGCACCAACTAGC
This sequence comes from Ornithorhynchus anatinus, assembly GCF_004115215.2. NCBI lineage: Eukaryota > Metazoa > Chordata > Mammalia > Monotremata > Ornithorhynchidae > Ornithorhynchus > Ornithorhynchus anatinus. Next base: position 19,862,983 of record NC_041747.1, on the reverse strand, counting down.
TAACTGGATAGGCGTGTTCATTCTGATTCCACCAGGAAACCGCCCTTTTGGAATACAAAGGACCATTCTCAGCTAAACTATGTTCTAAATTCAGAGAACCACAGCCAAGCTATTATAAATAAGAACAGTAAGTACATCTAGGGTGATGCAAGATAAACTTGTTGAGAAATAAAATATCAAGTTATGAAAGACTAAATGGAGGAGTCACTGAAACTCTTCAGAAGCACTTTTCCCCTTTTTTGCTGATTATTTTTCTCTCTTCTGGCTAGAAACCCAAGCACTTCTTTTCTAGTTCAAAGGGGGTCAAATGCAGCTGCCTCACGTGGCTCTTTGGTTGTCCTTGCAGGGCTTGTGATGGCCACCTAATTTGAACTACTGTGGCCATCAAATGGCATAAAATGGCATATAACAAGGCTGCCAAAGAGCCTCTGAGGCGGCATCAGTTCCTCTATCACCGGATTTTATTGAATACGTACTTTTTTCAAGAGCACTAGGTTGGGTAGTTAGAGAATTTATGAAACTGCTTAGAGTCACCTGAACTGGATTTGTTCAAGCACTTTGCTGCTGGATCAGAAAGCAAGAGATGACAAATTGACTGCAGATATTGAAGGTAATAATTCATATCTCTTCAATCAAACATAATTATTGAGCGCTTACTGTGTGCAGAGCACTGTACTAAGCATTTGGGAGAGTCCAATACGACAGATTGGAAGACACGTTTCCTGCCCATATCTCTTCTTTAGAACCTGGAGTTTCCACTTGCTAACCACAGATTCACAGTCGATTCTCAGAACTAGAGATTGACAAATCTACACTGAGTTACAGATGCCGCCCTTGAGAAACTCGTTTGGGTAATTTATCCAAAAAGGGGGGCATTTTTGACGTGGAAGGGTGTCCTGAGCAGTTAGCGGAGATCGTGGGCAAAAAAATGAGTAAGGACTTGCCAAAAAGGAGAAGAAGAATTGCTTACAAATGCTGGTTTACTTAAAAATCATTAGAAAGACAGTGAAAATGAATGTATGTGATATGCTTAGTCGTACCCCATTAACGTAAGACTAATGGTTTTAGATTTGTTATTAGCACTGTGAGTAATTGTAACTAGTTCTCCCGTTTCAATTGCACACACTAAAAAATAAATTCAGTCCCTGAGATGCCCATTTTCCCCCAAAATGTGATGTTTGTTTTCAGGTGAAATACTTGAAAACACATTCTTTTTACCAGAAAAGCCCTTTGAACAAGCTCCCTGTCTTCGCAGATTGCATGCACTCCTAAACCGAGATTGTATCACTTGGCTTTAAAAGAAAGACTAAAGTAGTTTTCTTTTTATTCTACCTACATGACCCTACCAACCCTGCCTACCTCTACTTCACGTTTTTAAAACCCCAAAATTATTGGTAGGCTTTTGAAACACAAGTGGCTCCCCTGAAATTTAGGACAAGAAGGGAACTCAAAAAAATAATGATTAGGCAAAACTGCCCCTCTTTCTGAGGAAGATGGCAAAACAGGACCCGATGTCTCTCCTTAATTTGTATCTCCTAGGAGTAGGTGCAAGCCCAGGGCTCCCAGGGATAGCCCAGAGATATCTGCATGCTGCCAGAGTGCAGAGCAATGGGACAAACGGGGCGGATGTATTAGAATTGGAAAGAAATTCCTTCTCCAGGAAAGACCCCCAAATGGGAAGGAATAATAGTGCAAAGAGGGAAACCCATAAGGAGAAATTTGGTGAATTATAATAGTCACTTTGAATTGTTGAATCAACTGAACTTCCCACCATCTGAAAATGTTTTATGCCTTAACAGAACACCTTCGGTATTGGACAGACCCAAAGCGATGTGGTGCGTTATGCTAAGTTAACACTTAGAACATCCAAAGAGGAGTGACCCACCCCCACCTCCCATAAAAAAAATTTCTAAATTAGGTTATTTTGGAATTGCTTCCAACAATGTAAACACAGAGAAAGGCAGGCTTAAAGTTTTATTGTGGAAAATCCACTTTAAACATGGCACTGAAAGTCGTCTGAAAATTCTTTTGAAAAAGAATTCCTTTGTTTAATACCTGCAGTGGAGTATTTTTTCTTCAAATTGTGAAAAGCAACTACCCAGATTATCAGTACCATTCTGGTAAAGCATCGATAGTTTCACATTTATACAAATGCCCCCCAAAATCCAAGGCGATCCATTCTGATTCAAGCATGCCGATTCACCGATTCAGTCCCAAACAGTGATCACCTCATCTCAATTCAAACTGCATTCTAAAGTTCTAAAGTTCAAATCTCAAGTTCTAAAGTTCAAAGTTCCAACCTGTTTTCAAGAGAATTACACTGAAAAGTCATCCAACTACTACAGTGAGGACCATCTTGAAGAATTCCCAATCCACGATTCCTGATTTTTCTAGGCCTTTCCTAATTGTAATGAATTCTGTAGGTATAAGCTCTTCTGAGGCAACCGTACTAGCATTGTCAGTGGCAAACTCCTTCATAAAAATTATGAACTCCTATGATGGAATTAAATGGAAAAGCGTTTTTTGGGCAAGGACGCCAGTTTCCAAGCCGTCACCCTCCGAAGTAGGGCTGGGGAAGAAAGGGATAGGAATAATTCAAGCCGTGTGATTTCTGCTGTCTACTCACCGCCACCTCCTGTTCCCTGACAGGATATCTCTTCTTTGTGATGTGTCCTAAAGAGTGAGGACTTTGGGCAAGTGATCTCTTCTCCTTTAAAAAAAAAATGGTTCTTCTTTCTTTTTCAAAGTCCCAACCCCCTTTCTCCTATCCGTGTACAGCAGACAGTTTTTTAAGTAGGCCACATTTAGTAAGGGTTCTACTCGGAACATCAGCCTATAGGAAAAATAAGTGTATCGTTTCATTTTCTCCCTTCACCGTAGGACAATCCCTTATAAGAGGGAAGGCTAAGTTAGAGGATGTAATTGAGGGTATCAGAAGGAAGCACACTGGTCCGACCTTTTACACTTTTTGTCACTCAGTGTGCCGTGATGGTTAATTACCGGTGTCATGGTGTTTGTCAGGATTCTTTTCTTCCTCACGTGACTTTCCTTCTATAGGAAATACATATTCAGTGCCACCCTAGGTCAGCAACAGAGGCTAAACTCAATACCGGCTTAAGCCGCAGTGTGACCCAAGTGCAGGATAAGATCATCCCTAAAGAACCGTATAGACCCAAACCTCCAGCGGAAGCACGAAAGCGATGATCGGCTTCCTTTAACCCTGGGGGTCATGATCAATTTAAGGGGTGATTTTTAGCCTTCTGACTTTTTCTAGGGATTCCTATTACATAGGTATAATAAGGAGGGAGATCTCGAACATCAGGTCTTTTGTTTTTCACGTAAATGACCTCAGCCGATCATTCCAGGAGGGAAGGACTGAAATTCAACAAGGAAGTTCTCTAGACTCCCGAGCCTGGGGAAGAGCCCGTCCGGAGATAGGCCTTCCTGGCCAGGAAGTATTTTCTTCTGAGGGAGTGTTTCTTGTATGTCAGTATCTGTGGTCATGTCTGTACCTGGTGTGAATGAATGAAGGTGCTGTATGGTAGATAGGTCTGTGTTTTGCTACAGGGAAAGGACTCCCATGCTGTTAATAACCCTTTTTTAAGAGGTGCTAGTGTCTGGGAAAAGTGTTACGATTTAAAAGAAAATACTGAGTTTAGGAGAGGATACTTTAAGTAGTAGTGCATGAAACCTTATTGCTCGTAAGGGTACGAGAACAGTGCCGAGTAGACTGCTTTAAGGACTTTGTCCTGAACCGATTTGCAGAATAAATCCTCTTTTCACGTTCTGTCCTTAGAATCGATTGCCTCTCAAAAATTCTTACCACCCCCACCCCCAATCTTTAGATTGATTTCTTTTCCGACGTAGCGGAGCATGTCTCACGATGCAGTTCTTAACTGACCGAAAGCAATACGAAAAAATGCAGATGTCTAAACATTGATATTTTGGTGTTTGCTGTGTCCTCTTCGGTCCGGGGAATAGAAAATATCGTAATACTCCGTTTTTCTCTCCCCTCTCCCCGAAACCCAGCTGACCTTTTCCGAAGCCATAAGAAACAAAGCCAGATTATCCATCACCGGAAGCGTCGGAGAAAACGGCCGGGTATTGACTCCTGATTGCCCAAAGGCCATCCACGCCGGAACTGCAATTAGACAGAGTTCAGGATTGGCGGTAATTGCATCGGACCTACCATAAAAACCAAAAAAACAATCGAGTGCCTTAATTAAACTGTGTTCGCGACTGACGGAAACACAGCACTGTCACGACATGGGAGCGTCATTGATGAACTACTGATTCGGCTGAGATGGGGAAGTACGTCCGGATGCGCCAGATATCATCAGCAACAAAGTGTGCATGAGCTCAGCTCGGAAACCCAAACTCAGATTTTATATCAGGAAAATTCATAATTTAGACTGGGGGGGTGCGTGGGAGGGGCCTGGGAGGGGTATATTAACAGCAACAAATTTCACTCGAGTGGACTTTAAACTAATAAGACTTGCCAGTTAGCGCATTCAACCGCGAAGGACATACTCGGAAAGGACAACTCTTTGGCCTCGGTCTTGACCCCGAGGGGTAAAATAGCTCTAGACGTCAATGAACATGCTAACCTGTGTCTCCGGAACACCCGTATATTCAATGGAAGAATATCCAGCTGTGGGAACGAATCACAAAACTGTGATAAGAAAATAATAAACAAACGTGTAAATCCTGTGAAAAAGTTAAAAGAAATTATTTACATTTTCTTTGAAAAAAGAGGAATATTGAAACATGCTTGCTTTTTAACTGATGTAAATTCGGTAGAAGACAACACAGTTCTTTTTTCTAACCATCTTAGGGAACAATTCATTGCAATAATTGATATAAATGCCATCACTGTAATAAAGATCAGAGACTTTTTTTATAAAGGTTGTTGGTCATATTCTTGTTTGCTGTTACCTTCATTCTGTTCCATCACTCTGTGTCCAACAGATTGCATCTGTCTCATGATGAAAACTAAACAGAAGAGGGGAAAAAATGTTAGCATTACATCATTAGTCTGCAGTGTAGAATCAGAAGAGACTACGGGTCGCTCATGTTACCGATATTATTTATAATCTTGTTCTGTGTTCAAAATTGTGGTTTTTGTACCCACCAAAAAGAATAAAACAAAAAACATTCTTATAATATGTACAGAGCTTTGAGTTGTTTTATAATCCTTTTGGAGGCCACCTTAAAATGTGATAAGACTGAAGCAAGATTGTGACATCCAGGAGGAGATAGCTCACAATGCTTGACCTAGTCTTCATCTTGACTTAATCGTATCCAAATCAAGAGTTACGCAATCCTTTAATCAATCCATAATGCTAACTGCGGTATTTGTTAAGCGCTTACTGTGTGCTAAACACCGGAGTGGATACAATAAGAAAGGATTAGCAGAGTGAGAAGCAGCGTGGCCTAATGGACAGAACATGGGCCTGGGAGTCAGAAGGACCTGGGTTCTAATCCCAGCTCTGCCACTTATCAGCTGTGTGACGGGGTCAAGCCACTTAATTTCTCTGTGCCTCAGTTACCTCATCTGTGAAATGGGGATTAAGACTGTGAGTCCCAGATGGGACAACTTGATTACCTTGTATAGACCCATGAGCTTAGAACAGTACTTGGCACAGAGTAAGTGCTTAACAGATACTGCAATTATCATTTTAATGATTATTAAAGAGTCAGGGTCTTTGGATCTGAGCTATTACATTAACGGGAACTTTTTCTAGGGAAATGTAATTAGGTTTACACTGTCATATGCTTTTATTTTGTTGAATTTTGAGTTGCTTTGGGGTCAGAGTAGTTTCGATTCCCAGACAAAGACTCATTCCCAGCCTCTCTTCAGAGTGAACAGAATCTCAGGAGCTCGGTTGCTATACCCCCAAAACGATGTTACTGCAGCCTGTCAGCTGCGGCAGGTACAGAGGAGTAAATTAAGATGAACTCTACATTGTAAACTGATCTTAATAAACTAGAAAACATTTTTTTTGGGATATACTATGTACTAATTTGCAAGACTTGCACAGAAAAGCAAGCTGAATCAACAGGCAAAATGAGGGAAAAGAGAAGCTTTATTTATTCAGCCAAATGGATAGCTACCCTAATCTCTATCACATGGAAAATACTCTATCAAAATCATTTACTTCACAGCTGGACTACTCCTTTTCCCACTCCACTCATAATGCCAAATATCTGAACATCATTCGCATAGCTTTCCCTTCATTCACGTAGCTTTCCCTTTAAATCATAACATAGCTGAACGTTAGGAGATTTGACTGATTTTTTTTTTAACGTGACATTTTCCATGGTAAGCATAAACAGAAACTTTTCAAAGACTTATTCACTGGATAAATGCCTGAGCGGTTTATATTTTCCTCATCAAAAAGATACCATTGCCTAGAATCCTGCCTTAGCCATTTTGTAATTATCAAACCAAAGAAATGCCCCGTGGTCTGAATGAGAGTTAAAATTCAGTGATTTTGGTGACTATAAAATTAATATTTTCCCTAAGCTTGCAGGGAGTGGACAAGACTCCTCCAGTTTAATAATCACCAGAGAAGGGGGCTTGACTTCTTGGAATTCACATAAGAACTTTCTTATGTCCAATCATAGTGCCCTCATTTACCAGTACATGTTGAAAATAATTTACCCTCCTCCTTCACTGGTGAATACTACAGTGAACTCTCGGACATAGTACAAAGTATTCTCTATCTGGAATTCTGGCTTTCAACCATTCGCCACCACCAGATTTATGGATTTGTTTCTCTGGAGTGAAAGCCCTATAGTATGTGCTCAAAGAAACGTCTACACTGAAAACCCTTTTCCATGTCCTTTGATAGGCTAAAAATAATTTCATGTGGCATCACGATTCCGAAGAAGGGTCCATTCCCTTCTTTACTCTAGTCTGCCGACCTTAACTTTTCTATGTAGAAAATTGGGGTATTTTTAAGTGTTTAAAGCACTGAGACTGATATCCCTCAAAGGAGGGATAACAGGTATTGAATCCTGTTATCTGAACCCCCATTTTACAGTTGAGGAAACTGAGGCACTGAGAAGTTATGTGACTTGCCCAAGGTCACGCTCACAAGTCTCTTGACTCCTATTCCCATGCTCTTTCTCCTGGGGCATGCTGCTTGCCTTGTCTAATTATGTTAATTATTCCACAGAAACTAAATGTCTCAACAATTTGTACTGCATGTTCATTGTGCTCAGTTTTTGGTCAAGCAAGACTAAAATCATAGCTTCATCTAAGGAAATAATAGCTTCATCTAAGGAATTCAACAGCATTAGCACTTCCCTATCATTCAGTGGAAAATATATTTGGGTTGTTCCGAGAGAAGAATAAGAGTGATGGCCTTGAATGACAGTATCAGAACTGAGGAGTTTAAATTCAGGCAGTTGGGACGGTAGGGAAGAGTGAACGAAAGATAAGGCAACCTTGAAATCCAGGATTTGATGGCAGAATAGTGTGGTTCCCCTGTTGTCTGGAGGAACTGAATCAGGCCTTGAGCAAAGGACTGGTTAAAAGAGAAATGAGTGGGGATTTGGCAGGTAGAGTATTTATTAAGCGCTTACTGTGTGCTGAGCCCTGTACCTCTCACTCAATCCCAGCCAGAGTCATTCCTTGTTAATAATAATAACGATGGTCATTATTAAGCGCTTACCATGTGCCAAGCACAGTTCTAAGCACTGGAGTAGATACAAGGTGATCAGGTTGTCCCACGTGGCGCTCACAGTCTTAATCCCCCTTTTACAGATGAGGTAACTGAGGTACAGAGAAGTTAAGTGACTTGCCCAAAGTCACACAGCTGATCCGCGGCGGAGCGGGGATTAGAACCCATGACCTCTGACTCCCAAGCGCGGGCTCTTTCCACTAAGCCACGCTAACCATCCGCACTGCACTCCTGCCTATCTCCCCACCTGGCAAGAATCTTCTCCCTGCCCCCAAAGCCTCATCCTGAGCACATCACTCACCAGCTCAGAAACCTGTCACGGTTCCCACTTGCCCCTGGATCACAGCAGAACTCATGACCTTCGCCTTCGACGCTTACGGCCAACTTGCTGCCGTTTTCCTAACTGTCTTCATGTCTCTCACTGGCTTTTAGCCCAGCCACACAAACCTACTTACCATCCGCACTATCCAACTCCCCTGCTCTGCTCGTGCCATATTCCTCCATCGAGAATGGATTCCATTTTCCTATTCTTCAATCATGTCCATGTCCTTACTGATCCTTGCCATAAAACCTGCTCGGATAAATTAAAACCGACTCCAGCCACTACTTCCAATTACACTGTAGCACTTAGGTTTATGTTTTAGAGAAGCAGCGTGGCTCAGTGGAAAGAGCCCGGACTTGGGAGTCAGAAGCCAGGGGTTCGAATCCCAGCTCTGCCACTTGTCAGCTGTGTGACTGTGGACAAGTCACTTCACTTCTCTGTGCCTCAGTTACCTCATCTGTAAAATGGGGATTAAGTGTGAGCCTCACGTGGGACAACCCGATGACCCTGTATCGACTCCAGTGCTTAGAACAGTGCTCTGCACATAATAAGCGCTTAACAAATGCCAACATTATTATTTTATTATTTCTGATAATAAATCCTCTGACCTGGAATTCTTTCTCCCTCTAAGTACCACTCCCCCTACATAGTGCTTAGCAAATACTAAATTATCATTATTATTTAATTTTATAAGACAGTGAGCCGCACGAGGGACAGGGACTGTGTCCAATCTGACAACCTTGTTTCTACCCCAGCATTTAGAACAGTGCCCCGCAGAGAGTAAGCGCTTAACAAATGCCATTTTTTTAAAAAAAGTGGCAAAATTGGGATTGCATCCCAGGTACCTCTGACTCCCAGGCCCACACTCTATCCACCAGGCCATGCTGCTTCACTACCTGGTCCACATTCTCCTCCGTCTTATAATTCTGGCTACAGGTCCTACGACCCTTTCTCTACTCAACTCCTCCACTAAATGAAAGGTAAATGAAAGAAACTGAAAGTTACAATTTATTTCTTTTAAAAAACAGTTTGGAGAGAATTTATAAACTACTGGCTAATATGAGATATTCTGATTATCTGTGGAATTCATTATCCAAATTCATCCCTATTCTTCTCTCCAATTCCAAGGATAATAAGCACCTCACCATCACTAATTTTGGCATTCAGCTGGAGGAATTTTTTGGACTACTAAACCTTGATGTTTGGACTGGCTTCAGAAAACAAAAACCTGAATCACTGACTAAAGCATCTTTGCTTTTTTAATTTCACGCCTTTGATACAATGACTGTCTTGGCCTCAAGCCTAAAATATTTAAGATTAATGTTCTAATTTAAAAATCCATCTTCCTGTTTTTCTCTCATGGTGTTCCAAAGCAACTGAGGAAGCTTCTCAAAAATGGCTAAGGTGTCCGCTTCCGCAATTCTCCTGCTAAAAAACGTATCTATTCGGTTTGTCCCTCACCTTTAGCCATTAGTTTGAAGACTAGCCAAAAGTCACAAAGAATCTGTGGGGATGCAAAATCTTGGCTTTCTCTCTTCCTCCCTACCTATTTGTACTCGTTCCTGTTTTTCTTTTCCTGTTTCTTTTCCCTAATAGCTTTAGCGGTCCATAGCTGCCCTGGATCCTCTCACCTGTCTCTGTTAGAACTAGTGAGGAAAAAGTCATTCTTAGACACTGATTCCCTTTTCTCAGCTCTTTGCCTTGTCCGGTTATTTCCCCACCATCACCCACTCCACAATTGGAAAGTGATGGAGTCTCACAAGGATTGTGATATTGATTGGCTCCATTTTTCCATTGTTTTAATTCAGAATTGGTGATCTGTGTTTTCTTACAGCTCTGGTATTACTGGGCTTAGAAATTCTTGATTTAGATCAGTGTCTTCAACTGATGGCTCTTCAGGTGATATTTCATCCAAGTTCCTTAGATAAGCCACTTAATTTTGGCTTTGTCAAAAGAAGTAATTAGTTTGCTTATTTTAGTCGACTGTGGTGTTTCCTCAATCCACAGTTGAGGTTTTTTATGTTCCAGTAACTGTGTTTCTTAGTTTTCCTTTCTGATTCTATTAGGTTTTTTCCACTCCTCTTCTTCTCCTTCCTTAGCTAGGAGAGAAAAGACTGAGATGAACAGCAGCCTGGCTTTCCACCAGGCGGTGAGATAGAAGGTGGCTAACCATCCTAGGTTGTTCTCTGGGCTTTTCTTGATTTAACACCTTCTTAGTAAAACTAAGTGATTAAACTAAGTGATTGTGAATGACAAATAGGAAGGTCCGGGGGGGGGGGAAGGATATTTGTTTTTCACAGATATTTCTTCTCGTAAGCTCTCTGACGGAAGAGATCAAATCTACGGAGTGTACGGTACCCTCCCAGCACTTCATTCATTCATTCAATCATATTTTTGCAGTGCTCAGCGCAAAATAAGCACTCAGTAAATACCATTGATCGATTGGTTACCGTAAGCCAAGACAAAGCTGACTTTTTACTTTCATGGAAATCATTTAAGCATCTTTAATAGCCCCTCTTCCTTTCATTTAAAGTTTTCTCTGCCCTGTGGTTTACTTGATGGAAAAATGAAAGTTAAAAAGTGATGCTGTGATGGCAAAAAAAAGCCCTTTCTACTGCTCGATACCCTTCTCCTCGTTTGCTATTTCAAGTCCACACTGAAAATACATTTTCAGGACCTATGACTTTTCCTAATGTCTTACTGGTCAGCCTTACCCACTGGACATGAATGCAAGGGGAAAGACCTCCCACATCTCATATTTAAATGAAAATATTAACATATTTACATAGAGAAACAGCACGGCCTAGTGGATAGAGCACAGGCCTGGGAGTCGGAAGGACCTGGGTTCTAATCTCGGCTCCGCCACTCATCTGCTGTGTTACCTTGGGCAACTCATTTCACTTCTTTTTCCCACAGTTACCTCATCTGGAAAATGGGGATTAAAATTGAGCCCCATGTGAGACAGAGACTGCGTCCATTCTGATTAACTAGTATCTACCCCAGCATTAGAACGGTGCTTGACACATAGTAAGCACTCAACAAATACCATCATTATTATGTTTGTGTGCCTGTGTATATATGTATATTTGCATATGTATATGCTAATAATAATAGCGGCACTTGTTAAACACTTACTATGTACCAGGCACTGCTCAAACAACAGTCCACCTCTAGTCTCAAGCTTTGGTAGACAGCAAGTGCTATCCAAAAGGGAAAAATTAGGGATGTTAGAAATTACAGCCCAACACAGTAGGGGAGATATCAACCTTCACATTTCCTCCAGACATTCAGTTGCCATTCTTGGGGACGGAAGGCTGGGCCCAGTAATGGTATCTCTTAGGTTCTTAATCAAAGCGATCACCATCCTACGAGCCACTTTTATTTTTGGGAGCAAATTTCCACTTTACAGCTTTTCTGATTCATAAAAGAGAACTTCTGCAAAGTTCTAAACCTTCAGAATAGATCGCTTTTAAAGTTCTTGTTTCCATAATCTCTTCCTTCCTTAGGGAGATAAATACCACTCGGAAAAGCCATGTGTTCGAGTAGCTAAACTGACAGTGGAGTCAAATGAACAATTTACTTCTTTCCCTGTAGGTCTCATGCCCTCCTTGACGGCGCCATCCATCAGGGCCGCGATATTTTAGGATTGATCATAAACTAGGAGCAATATAATTACTGAACCAGAAGTATTTTATTATAGAGACCGAAATGGATCAGCAGCTATTGCCTACATGGTATGAACCAGCTGACTAATGATTGAGGAGTGTAATTAGAAAATATGGAAGAGACACAGCATCTTATTCCACAGTCCAGTAATATGAGGAATGAAACGACTGATAATGTGCAGCATAGAAATTAAAAGCAGTCAGATTGTAATAGGAACCAATGATGCTTCTAAAAAAAATGTAAGAGGCTGGCAGAATAAATCCAGGTTTATAGTGGGTTAAATCATTAAAAATTTAAGAGGATTCCACGCTACCATGTCTTTTTCTCCATGAAAGATCCAAGGCCTTTAACATCCAACAGCTTCACATATCTTAATCTTCTGTGTTGTTAGGAGCAGAGGATCATTTCATTAGTGGCTAATCTAGTCTTCTGATCCCATTCCCCAAATTCTTTCCCTGGACTAGACTGCAAGTGATTGAAAAGCGTCTGTTTTCCGCTCTTAATAATGTTGGTATTTGTTAAGCGCTTACTATGTGCCGAGCACTGTTCTAAGCGCTAGGGTAAACACAGGGGAATCAGGATGTCCCACGTGGGGCTCACAGTCTTAATCCCCATTTTACAGATGAGGTAACTGAGGCACAGAGAAGTTAAGTGACTTGCCCACGGTCACACAGCTGACAAGTGGCAGAGCTGGGATTTGAACTCATGACCTCTGACTCCAAAGCCCGTGCTCTTTTCACTGAGCCACGCTGCTTCTCTTAGCAGTTCTCCCTTCTAGACTGCAAGTTCCTTGAAGGCAAGGACCATTTCTGCTAACTACTGAACTCCTTCATAAGGTCCTAGTAGAGTATTCTGCCCCAGGTAAGCACTCAATAAATACTATCGATTTATCCTCCTTCACAAGAGGGGCACTTTGAATTAATTGGCATGAATCTTTCCTCAAACCAGAGCATTATCCCTTTGAGCATTCTTGCTATGGAGAAGAATCGCCCTGTTTGACGCCGTTCATTTCGGCATTTATCTTCTTTGGCCACTTTAATCTCATCCATTAAGGAAAGAAGCAGAGAGAGAGGCAGTCGTTGATATGCCAAGTACTAAAAGAAGTCATTAAGAGTGGCCTATATCACAACCCCAACCAAATGACAATAAATATCTCTCTCCAAAGCGGGAACAAGAGGAAAAAATGGGCCTGGCTCAAGGCAAGAGCCCCGAGCATCTCAAACTGCCGGCTGTGGCATAATAGGTCACAGGGCTCATTGCATTTCCTTCTTGGGCCGGGCAGTAAAATGCTGCAACACGTTTTTCTTTGTGAATGATTTTTAGAGCAGGGGAAGATCCCATGAAAGCCTACAAAATAGGACCAACCTTCCGCAACCAAATAAACTGGTAACTTTCATTCTTAGGGATTTCTTTCGAAAACGGTAACAGATACTGGCCTAAATCGTGGACCCTGGGAGCCATTTCCTATTAGTGTTTTCGGCTAGTGTCATTGGGAATGAGTGGGATGAGTTTATAAGTGAATGAGTACATGAATGTATGTGTGAATGAATTCTCTTTCCCCTCAGGGACCCCCGGATGTATTTCAATCACAGAGCCAGAAGACCCTGAGACGTTCATCCACCCCATCTGAAAAGAATACGCGCTTAAAGTCATTCCCAATAAAATGTCTCTTCCATCCGTTAGAGATCTCCAGAGGCAGGAATCTCCCCCCACCAGCCTCCATCTCCCTGGACAGCTTATACCCCCGTCCCCCACCTCTTCTAACGGAAATCCCACCTATCTTCAAATTGGCATGCCAGTCTCTAGCTCCCAATTCTGGGGACTCCGAGCCCAGACGTTTCCCAGACATTCAATCTGACCAATGAGTTTTTGTAACTGAACGGGGTCAGAGTGAGGAGGGTTGGGGTTGAGAAGATTCTGGCAGTTTTTTTTGTTTTGTTTTTGTTTGCCTCTGCTGCCTATTTGGCTGGAGTTCTCCAATTCCATCCTTTTGTCCGATCTTTCAAAATGACTTTTAAGTACTGATAACTGCTTTGCAGATATCATTAATAATGCTTCCGTACTCTGTGTTGAACTAAAAGCGCTAGAACTTTAATACTCGCCTCCCCAGGTAAACTTATTTCATATTCAGGGATTTTCCTCAGAGAGGCCACTCACTTGGGAGCTCTCATTTCCCTTGGGACTTGAAATTCTTCTTGAAATCCTCTGAGTCCTTTTTTTTACTACTTCCCCGGTATCTCAGAAAATGCTTTTGTTTCTTCCACCTTGTCATTTTAAATGCTGCTTTCCCCAAAAAGCCCTCAAGAGGGTTTTTTGAACAGATAGCAAATTATAAGTCAACTTTCTATTGTATGGTATATCTCCTTCCCAAATCTAAAGAAAGGACAACAGACCCATTTTATTTTATTGGCTGTTGTGGCACTATCGCCGATCTGGAGACAACAGACTCATTACAGCCTTCTGAGGCAATGAAAAGTTGCGGTCAAGGTGAACAACTGCTCTTCCGAGAGGCCAATTTTCAATCCCTTATTTTTTCCAGTGTGGTCCTCGGCGTGGGAAGGTCACCTGTTTGAGCTAGGTCAAAGGTGATTTTGGTTTTTTCCAAGTTCCACCGAAATTGTTTCGGTCTTTTTGAACTACAGGGAAATGAAAGCAATTCTTTTCTTTACGGAAAAAAATGATCAAGCCTCTATATTTCAGCAAAATGGGAATAAAAACCTCAACCTTTGCGTGATCAGTTGGCTAACTTGAGCTAGCTTGAAATCCTCAAGTTCCAAATGGCAGCGGTACACTGACAAATAGATACATTCCCTGCCCACAAAGAACTTATAGTCTAGATGGGGAAGGAGCCACGTCCTCTGACTTCCAGGCCTGTGCTTATTGGAGTTTTCAGGTGTTTGTGTTTTTAACTGTGGTGGTTAGAACTTCCTGGTGAATGAATAGATAGGAAGGTCAGATATCAGGGACCTTGTCTGTCTGAAGCACCCACTTCTGGGTTTCTACGGAATTACCCGATTATGTGGAACTGCAAGAAACAGGAGTAGCAGTGAGTTGAAACTTCCCTAAGAGTTTTGACTGACAGAAATTAGACCATCACCAGAGCAGAAACCCCTTGCATTTTAAGGATGACAGAGATCGCTCAGTTTGTACTGTGCTGCCATTTGAAAACTACACAATTAGACACCGGACTGGCAGTGTCCTGATCAGTAATGTATCCGTGTTTTCTCGACAAATTTCTGGGATTAACAGTAAAACTAACTGAACAGAATGCGGTGTATCGGGAAAGGACCGTGACAAGCAGACCTGTTTCTGAAGGTAAAATTAATTCCATCAGATGCGATGGCTCAGAACGATGAATAATTTGCTGAAAAACTCAGGCGGCCAATGAATCTGGGAGGGAAACTCGGGATTTTGGAAAAGGTGGGGATTAGAGGTTACCCTGGCAGACTCAGTCCACAAAATGGCCCTTATTACATCACTATGCTATTCTGCTTGACATATTGCATGAAATGTCCCGAGTCCTGGTGTCCCCGAGAAGCAGCGTGGCCTAATGGAGACCTTGGGACGGGGAGTCAGAAGGACCTGGGTTCTGATCCCGGCTCCGCCAAACGTCTGCTGTGTATCCTTGGGCAAGTCGCTTCACTTCTCTGTGCCTCAGTTACCTTATCTGTAAAATGGGGATGAGTGTGAGCCCCGTGTGGAGCGGGGACTGTGTCCCACCTGATTAACTTGTATCTACCCGAGCGCTTACTGCAGTGACTGGCACATAGTAAGCACTTAAATACCATGAAGAAAAAGTGTACTGGTCACTAGCAAGAATCTTGCCATAGTAGAGTTCTTAACAAGAAGCCCACCATTTGTCTTCTGCTCTCTTCCTGCTTAGTGGAAAGAGCACAAGCCTGGGAGTCAGGAGACATGGGTTCTAATCCTAGTTCCACACTTGCCTGCTGTGTGGCCTTGGACAAGTCACTTAACTTCTCTGTGCTTCTGTTTTTCATCTGTGAAAATAGGAATAAGCTGCCTTTTCTCTCTCCTTTTTCTTTGGCATCCGTTAAGTGCTGACGATGCGTCAGGCACTGTTAAGTGCTGGGGTAGATACAAGCTAAATCAGGTCAGGCACAGTTCATGTCCCACATGGGGCTCCCAATCTTAATCCCCGTTTTACAGATGAGGTAACAGGCACAGAGAAGTGAAGTGACCGGCCCAAGGTCACAGAGCAGGCAAGTGGCAGACCTGAGTCTAGAATCCAGGTCTTCTGACTCCCAGGGCTGTGCTCTATCCACTAGGCCACACTGCTCTCCTCTCAGACTCTGAGCTCCATGTGGAACAGGGACTGCGTCTAATACATTTTTATCTACCTCAGTGTGTGGCTCACAGGGAGTGCTTAATGCCACAGTTATCGGTTACTACTATCCTTATTGTCTTTTGTGAAACTTATCATCCCCACCTTGCCTGCTTTGGGGGATGATAATGGCTACAGGAGTAGGGGAACCACGAGGTGAGTAGATTTTCAAAAAAAAGATACGGCTTACTTGACAACAGCGGCCTTCGATGGGAAGATGCTCGTTGGCATTTGCAGCGCATATCCCGTTCACTTGCGCAGCAGTGTCAGTTCATCATCGCCCTTGATCTTCTTCTTAAAGTTAATGGATTTTGTTCACGGGACGAATTTCTTCGTTGTGATTTTTCCTACTGGCTAGTGGTTCCATAAGGAAAATCCCAAATTATTTTGAAATTCAGAAACAAACACACGCCCCACTTCGCCGTCCCCCGCCCCGATGTCAAGAGTGCCTCAGATCGAGAGTGACCGAGTCCAGCTCACCTTCCCCTGGATAATCTGTCAGGCACCTCGAGGGCATCTGATGCGTTTCCCAAAACTCTATTTATATCATTTATCCACCCTATTTCTAGACATCTTTGAGAAAGGGAAATTTGTCACCTCAGAGCAAGGGCTCTTTAGGAAAGAGAAGCTCATCCGTCAGCATCCTCAGGCAAGCAAGCCGGGGCAGGTCAGGCTAAGCCGCACAACTTAGCCGACGTCTGACCGTGATTTGGCCCCAGTCACTGCCTGCCACTTCCTGCGAGACCCCGGCACTGCTGCCATATTCATTCAATAGTATTTATTGAGCACTTACTATGTGCAGAGCACTGTACTAAGCGCTTGGAATGGACGATTCGGCAACAGATAGAGACGATCCCTGCCCATTAACGGGCTCACAGTCTAAACGATACTATCGCCACTAACGGATACTGGATTTCTGCTTCTAATAACAATCCTGGTATTTGTTAAGCGCTTATCATGCGTCAGGCACTGTACTAAGCGCTGGGGGGTGGATACAAGCAAATCAGGTTGGACACAGTCCCTGTCCCCCATAGGGCTCAGTCTCAATCTCCTTTTGACAGATGAGGGAACGGAGAGACAGAGAAGTGAAGCGACCTGTCCAAGGTCACAAAACGGACAAGTGGCGGAGCCGGAATTAGAACCCAGGTCCTTCGGAGCCCCAGGTCGGGGGTCTATCCGCTAGGCCACACTGCTTCCTAGACCGCCACTCCTTCCCTGTGTAGTCCCGGTTCTCAGCCAGCTGAAGGCCCGGAGGAGGCCGGGCTAATGGTGCGAATAAACCACAAGTGGCCCAAACCCAGATGCGGCAGTCATGACCAGTCTGACCTGCTCGTCAGGAACCCAACCCGTCCTCAACCCTCTGACTGCACCCACCATCGGAGCTACTGAACGCTTACTCTGTGCAGAGCACTGTACTAAGCACTTATGAGAGTTCAACAGCATCAGTAAACACGCCTCACACCCCCAAAGGTTGTACAATCTAGGATGGGAGACAGATGTTAAAATAATTTACAGGCAGGGGAAAGCAACAGTTTAAAGCGGTAAACTCGTCGGGGGCAAGGAGTGTTTAGTACAGTGCTCTGCACACACGACTGAACGAATGAATGAATGTACCTAAGTGCTATATGGGAGGGCGGAGCTCAATATCCACTCGTGTTTTTTTAAGTGATGGAGACGTGAGAGCGGGTGGTGTGAGGGAATAAGCTGGGGACATAAGATTCGTCAGGGAAGGACTCCAGGAGGAGACGCGATCTCACAGGACTCTGGAACATCAGAAGGACCCTGGACTGCAGGATGGAAAGGAGAGTTCTAGGCAGAAGGGAGGACGTGAGTAAAAGAACGGCGGCGACAGCCCAGGACGAACCACAAAAGTGGACGAGCGTTAGACGAGTGAAGGGTGTGAGCCGTGGTACAGTGGGATAAGGGAGGGCGAGAACAGAACGAGTAGTACCTCAAAGCCAACGGAACTGTAACCGGATCCCAGGAGCGCAACCCATTCTAGGACAAAACTGCCTGTACTTCTCTGTCCCCTAAATCACCTATTCACGGTCTCTTTTCTGCAGGTTCCTTTAAATCCTAATTCCTTTGACACTGGCATCGTTGGAATGACGGTTCTTTACACCAGCAGTGTAGGTAAATTTATTTCTATGGCAGAAGCATTGTTTCAATAATAGAAAAATAACACTATGCGCAGAGTCCGAGTAACCCCGCAGTAGTATAAATATATTTACTTATATATAATCCAAGTATCGTGTAGCATACATTCCAGTTTTATACCTCGACAAGCCATTCTGGATTTGACAAGGAGCAAACACACATCCAGATGAGTTTTTGGTCAGAAGAGGGAACAATCGAGAGAGTCGGGGAGTCAGTCCCGCCGATCAACCAATACAAAAGATTTTTCTCTTTTAAAATGAATTAAAGTGCCTACGGGAGGTGGCGAGTTGACAAAGGGAGGCTTTCGCACAACACATGCAGAGGCTATATTAGTTACACCGTTAAGGGGGGGGTGAAGCAGGTCGCGACCTAAAGGAAGCACCGTGGCTTAGTGGAAAGAGCCCGGGCTTGGGAGACAGAGGTCATGGGTTCTGATCCCGGCTCTGCCGCCTGTCAGCTGTGTGACTTTGGACAAGTCACTTCACTTCTCTGTGACTCCCCATCCGTGAAGTGGGGATTAAGGCTGTGAGCCCCACGTGGGACAACCTGGTTATCTTCCATCAACCCCCAGCGCTTCGAGCAGTGCTTGGCACATTGTAAGCGCTTAACAAGTACCATCATTATCGTTATCAAAAACAGAGGAAGCACCTCCAGGAGTAAAATGCCAGGCACGGAGCATAGTCAGTTGTTGGATCCCGTGGCGAAATCCCAACAGAAATGACCCAAATACCATTACCTGCAAAGGGGACTGCTAGGGGACCCAGGCTGCGTCCAACATTTCCCCAAACAGCCAATTGCTGGTCCCTGTTTAAGAAGTCATTCAACCTCAGCTGGATTCAAACCTTTAAATAAAGGGTTTGTCAGCCCTCCCCGACCCCTTCCCTGGGCCAGGATCTCCTGCCCGCCCGAAGAAGATGCTTTTATTGAGTAGATAGATTTTCAATCAGGATGTATATCCTCAAAAAGCATCAGGAGTTAACAGGAGGAGTGAGAGACTAATGTTCGGTCTTTCCTTGTGGTTGCTCCCAGCTGATTCCTGAATTGCTTTCTACAATCTTGAAATGACTGTCATGAAGCAGACAGATGTGAAAAAAGAAGTTATTATTCGTTCATGAATCCAACACACTGCAAGGTAACTACGGGTTTCCACCTCTACATTTAATGCTCTTGGTCATTTACGCACCTTTCCGCCAAATTCGACGTGGCAGCGTCACCACGTCGCCTTTAATTTTAGGGCAAAGTTGTTCTATAACGGTACAAGTATACAATCAGTCTGGATGTTTCTAGAGAGGTCCTCGTTAGCTCTAAGCACACGGATTATACAATAAGTGACCCTACCGAACGAAGAGAACATCACACTTATTTCGATTACAATTAAAAGCTGCATCACGTTTAAGACCCATATATATACTACCTAGGCACACTGATTTACCACCCACCACTCTTTTTTTTCCAACACAGACATAAGACTCGCAAGAAAGAACAGCTAACACGGCAACCATCTTAGCTTTAACTGATTCGAAGGGAAGTACCAACATCGAAAGACGGTATTACACATTTTTGGGGGACTTCCAGAAAGTTTACTGCAAATGCCCCTCCCGCTGAATTCGAAGTCGCTCTTTCTCCACTTGTAAGCGTTCCTTTTCTATCTGCAGCTTCTCCGATTCAAATTTTAAAAACTGGAGCCTATCTTTTTCCAGTTGCAAACGTTCTTTTTCAAGTTTAAGCTTTTCCGTCTCAATGTCCAGGGGCTGAAACACCGGCTTCTCCCCTTGCCCGAGTTCATTCTCCAGGAGGGGTTTCTCGGCATGCATCACCTGCAGCCTCAGTTTCTCTCTCTCGATCTGCAGCCGCTCCTTCTCCAGCTGAATTCTCTCGTGCTCCATGTCTAAATGCCGCAGTCTCTCCTTTTCGATCTGCAGCCGTTCTTTCTCTACCTGCAACCTCTCGGCCTCGATGTCCAGCCTCTGTTTTTCCATTTCGAGCTTCTGTTTCTCCAGGCTTACCAGTAAGTGGGAGTCGTCGAAGGAAGATCTGGCTTGGGTGCAGTTAAGGGTACCAAACTCTTCGATGTGGGGAAAGTCAGGAAGTTCATTTTCTCTTTTGGAATCGGGCATGACAGATGACAACATTTCTTCTTCCTCCTCGATCTCAAACTGTAAGGAAGAAAGAGGAGTCTGAGACTTTACCTTTCGCTTATTTTTCTGGACACCTCGCAATTTCTAGGAATACATTTCCACATTAATTCCCTCCATTTTAATTTCTTGGCCACCGTTACCGATCGAAAGAAAAAAAAAACCCGGGGCCGGGTGAAGAACAGCAGAGAGAAAAATGATCGTCCCCTCACCTGCGGCTCACAATCTCCTACAACGCCCCTCCTCAAACAGCCTCGACAAAGCGCCTTTCGTTTTCCGACGGGCCGAGGACCGCACGTGAAAATCAGAGAGAGGACCCCGAAAATGGAATCGGGCTGAGACTTACCTCAAAGCTCTGCGGGTCTTTCTCCTCCTCTTCCACTTTGACTTCGGTCAAAGATCCACCTGCTTCCTTGAAATCGGCCATATTTTGCCAATCAAAACCCGAATCATTGATAAAACCCATCTTTTCATCTATCTCCTCAGTAAGAGAGTCATCTAGATCAGATGAAGGGAAGTGGTATCCGGCGCCGACCAGTTTTATGTTGGCTTTCAGCTGCTTCCTCTTCATGAGAGCTCTCCAGTCCAGATACCTCCTTTTCACTTCTGTCCCTGTTCTCTGCTCTCCTTCTCCTACCGCGTTCACACACTCGGCAATCTCCTCCCAAGCTTTCCGTTTCATTTCATTAATTGTCGTATTCAGCTGCTTGGAGAAGATGACGTCTTTCCGTGTTCTGATTTCTTTCAAAAGGGTCTGAGTTTCTTGAACGCTAAAATTACTTTTCCTTTTCCTTTTCAACTGCTTCATTTCCCCAACCTGAATCGTTTTTACTGCAACAAAATCAATGGCTGAATAGCGTTGATTCTGGAAGACTATAAACCAAGAAAATCCCTCTTTGGCACCTCTTTTTCAACTACTATGTTTTCTATTCAGCTGGAAGCACAGCCAGGCTAACTCCTAAGGGACGGGAAGAAAAAAGTAAAAACTAATAAATCTCAAACAATTTAAATTTCACATTCTCAGCAAATAAAATCGATTTACTGGACACCAACTGTCAGTCATTTCGTAGAACTGCCTACTCGCTCGTCAGATGAAGGGGAGTTTTATCCTTTTGACTCTGTACCCTACGGTACGTTCCCTCTGAAAAGGGTGACTTCACAACGGGGCACATGTCTTTCAGAGAGGATTTTTCGTCGCTTCAGATATTCATTTCTGACCCAAGTAGGTAGTGGACCAATTCCGCTCCTGCGGCTAAGAAAAAAGCAGCTGTCCCGGAGATGTGGCGAGTCAAGACACGCCACAGAAACTCATCCAAAAGAGAGACTCTAGTCCAACTCTTGTTTTTTAATCACCATTAAAGGATATTACTGATTGCTGAAGGGAATGCTGCAGAAAGAGATTGCATTTGTGGAGGCCTCTAGTTGTTAACCACGCCCATTCCGGGATATTGATCTCGGCAAGTGCCCCGACTGCAGAGAACCGATCCAGGTCGCTTCTCCCGGACAGGGGGCGAGCGGCCTTGAGGACTCTCGGGACCCTGGGTCGGCAGCTGGCCACCGGGCACGCTCCTGGTTGAGATGGACGGAACGGAGAACCGGATTGGGTTGCTTTACTGTACGTCTGCAGCGGAATAGCGTCCATCACATAATTCGCCCAAGAGCGCTTTTCCTCGCTAACTCTGCCGGCAATAATAGCAACTGGGGCTGGGTGGTGGGCTCGTTCTATTAAAAAAGAGAAATCCGCTGATGTTTCCTTTTCCTGAAACATACCTATTTCAATACATCAATCAACGTTAATTATTCAGCCCTTATCAGCCCTTACGGTGTACAGAGCGCTGTACTAAGCACTTGGGAGAGTGCAATATAAGAGAGGTGGTAGATACGTTCCCTGCCCACAATGAGCTTACAGTCCCTGCTGAGTTCTAGGCTGCTGTCCCGGGGATGTGGCGAGTCAAGACACGCCAAAGAAACTCATCCGAGAGAGAGAATCTAGTCCCACTCTTTTCTGTTTTAATCACTATTAAAAAAAAATCATGCTCCGACAAACCATAAATGAATTCAAAGGAGGTAACTATGATTACTTTTTCTTCCCCCCTTTTTGGTATGTTTTAATAGGAGTAAAATCCAAAGATTCCCCTATGATCAGTCTACCCCCAGTTATCATAAAATTCAGTGCTCAGAACAGTGCTTGACACATAGTAAGCATTTAATACCATAAAAAAAACCCCTAACCAAATTAGGAACGTGTAGGAAATTCCTTATCGAGCTGCTTAGCTCAATCTTTTGTCAGGTTTTCACCAGACTTCTTCAGGGAAGCTCTCTATTCAATTCGGTTCTTTGACTGGGACTATTTTTGGTTAAATTCAGTCGGAGAAGTTTTTCTTGGTTGTTATTCACAGGTTAAATGTAACTGATTTGGGATTTGCTTAATTTTAATGGCTGTTGAGGCTTCATATTCTGAGTGGGTGCCACATTTTTTCCCTAAGCAAAGTTTCATTCTAAAACTAGTCAATGGAAGCTGGGCCAAATGTTGATGTCAGGGGTATTTATCAAGTGCTTACAATGTGCCAAGCATTCGGCCAAGCGCTGGGAAAGATACCAGAGGACCAGACATTTTCCAGTGCATCAGTTACCTCATCTGTAAATTGGGGATTGAAACTGTGAGCCTCACATGGGACAGGGACTGGTGTCCAACTCAATCCACCTCAGTGCTGCGTCCAGGGCCTTGTCAAATAGTAAGTGTTTAACAAATGCCATCATCATCATTATTACGATTATTATTCCACATGATCCTGAGGGTCTAAGTGGGAGGGAGGAAGGAACTTTAACCCTGCTTAACGGAAGAGGAAACTGAGGTCTAGAGAAATAAAATGTCTTGCACAAGGCCACAGCAGGAATCTGATTGGCTGGGGGTCTGAAATTCGGTGCCCTGATCCACTGCGGTTCGTGAATGAGATTCTTTTAATAGCAGTTTGAAAGCGTCACCCTTCCTGGATCAAGACTGTTGTCATTCCTTAGGCCTGGAATCACACCTGGTCTAGACATTTCCTCCCTTCTGGAAAAGGCTCTGAGAAAGTTTTGCTTGATTTCACGGTATTCACCAACGGAGGAACTATCCATTAGGGGACAAAATCTGGCTCCTGAAAATAATCTTTGGAAACAACCTGCTACAGCTCATCTTTTCAAAAAGGTCTTTTTATATATTTTCTCTAAGGCGGTTTCACAGCCAACAATAGGAGGGGATGAATCAGAACTTTGGTGTGTGCAGCTTTTAGACTTTCTTTAATTTCTTCCGTCATTCTCTAACTGCAGGTCACAAGGCATCTTCAAAGCACCTGCTATCCTGATTAAAACCTCTACCTTCATGATCAGGTAAACCTGGCCGAAACATCGATGAAAAAAATTAAACCGTATCACAGTCCCTTTCTCACAGTACAAGGGTAAAGATCGTCCTCTGTTCTGCTTTTGCGGTTGCTATTTGCAGTGCCAGATGCTGTTTTCTACTATCATTCCCAAGATCTTTCCAATATCTCAGTTTGAAAAGAGCCACCCTACCCCTCAAGGCTGAATATCAGGCTGGTCGCTCCTCTGCTGGCCCCTCCACACAACCCACTGCTACGCCACAGTAGCGGGGACCGCCCTTCGCTTTCTCTTTATAGGGGGAAATGTACCAGTTTCAAAATTGTAAGATCATCACAGGTTTAATTTTAAGATTTAATATTTAAGATTTCCTTTTAAGATTTAATAACTTCTTTTGTCCTTTTCAGGAGGACTAGAAATCCCCAAGGTAATTTGGTTGCCTACAACTACCTAACTCAAGAAACTGCAGAGAATAATCAGGTCCCGGAAGGTGGGGACAAAACGACGACAAAGAAAACTAATTTTCAACCAGGATATCGTCTCAAGGATCATTTGATAAAGATCCTCAGGTAAATTCTTCCGGTAAAGTAGAGGGGCTGCTCTGTGACTGACCTCATCCCGAATCAGTCAACTGATGGTAATCCTTTCACTTAAAGTTGGAGCCAATAGAGGCCAGGAACTTTAATCCTCAAAATGAGATTCAAAGTTGAGAGCTGAATGAGAACCGGGAATGGCTCGTGATACGGTAAAAAAAAGCACGGACAAGAAACCGGGAATCATCTGATTCTTTGTTTTTCCTTAGTCAAGACTCCCAGGGAGGAAAGTTCCCAGAATCTGCTGCGGGTCCTTGGGCGGGTCACTTCTCTGTGCCTCAGTTACCTCATCTGTAAAATGGGGATTAAGACGGCGATTCCCATGTAGGACATGGACTGTGTCCAACCTGATTATCTTGTATCTACCTAAGCATTTAGAACAGCGCCTGGCACATAGTAGGCGCTTAACAAATACTATTTAAAAAAACCCTGGGCCTCAAATGTATTGTTCTTTGGGGAAAATCTTTTCGCGCTTGCTCCAAACAGCTCCTCTTTAAGGAACTGCTCCTTCTTTTACCTGAAAATCCACTGCCTCCCCTTCCTTATCCCCATTCTACACTATAACCAATTCTACCCTAACCTCTGAAGAACGGACAATAGGTCTCATCTCTAATGTATGAACTCTCTAAGACTGTTTAAATAAGAACACACATTAGACACACTTTTACGCAAAGTCCCTCTACTTTCTCCAATCCCTGGAAAAAGACTGAAATTGTAGAAAATTAAGTCGCACGTGGAGTTTCACAATGATCTTCCCATTGGCATGAGAAAAAACTCCTTCCTTGGACAAATGCTGGGATACACCACTTAAAAGGAGACAGAGAGGGCTTGGGGGATGGGTGTGGGGGGTGAGGGGAGGGGAATGGGGAGTTCAAAAGAGAGTATCAAAAATTAGAAATTCAGATTTATGACGCTACGATAGAGGAAGAAGGATCGGAAAACCTGGAGAAGAAGCACCTGCAGAGTGATTTGATAAGTACAGAAGCACCAAAGCGTCATTACAGAACCCACTCACTCAGGAACAGGGAAAAAATTTAAATAATCACATAAACTTTATCTGAGCAAGCAAGCTCTTGCCAAGGCCCCATCGAAACCATAGTTCTTTTCGCTGCTGCTTTCTCCTGCACTCTTAAAAATGCCGTTCCTGAGAACAGAATGATTAATTTGCAGTGTAAAATTTATCTCTGGTCATTACAGTTGGCGTGTTATTTCTTCCTGAAATCTCCGAAGCTGAGAAGCATTATTATAGCCTTTCTTATTTAGTAAAAATAACGGTAGTTGCCCGTTCCATATGGAAAACTTTTTAAAAATGTTCAATTTAGAAATAATTATTTCCATTTCATAATTTTTCAATTGTCCTAAGATTCCACACAGCAATACTCTGTGTTTAATCACGCTCTTAGGCAACTAATATATTTTAAGAAAAAATGCATTCATGTGAAATAATTATCCCCTGAATTGCAACTCTGGTACCATTAAAATGGATAAGGATAAAAAATGAACAATTTGGAAACAAGGATACTGCACTACTCTCATAAAAAAGGGAACCTAGGAAAATTATTTGCACAATACCATTAAAGTTCTGTAAATGAAGTCATTTCAAAGTTTCTCAAGAGGCTTTTAATACTAAACGAAGTCAATTTAAACAGTTATTTGCCTAACCGCAGTTTTCTGCGCTCTTGCATACTTATACATATGGTGATACAAGAGTTAGCCGCAAAAGGGTGTTTTCTAAGAACTGGTCATTAGAGAGCCCAGAGTCTAAATTCTAGAATATATAATGTCATGTCTAACAACCTCTGAAGCCAAAAAGCATGACAGACGTTCAAAGGCCCCAAGAAAATGTAATCCCATATACATTGGGAAATAAAATTTTATGTAAACGAAACGTGTCCAAATTGACTACTGTACTTCTGTGCAATACTAATGTGCAATTTTGCCGTCTTGCTTCCTCCTTATCCTTCTACGTCTCAGAATTTGAGGGCCCAGGACTGCAATGACGGTTATCCCAAAGCTCGTGTATTCAATATTATGGATCCACTCTATTAAAAAAAAAAGGATAATTAGTATTAACAACAATCTGCATTATTTGTTCAGCTATTTCACTAGAAATGGAATCGACTGACTAGATTTGAACTTTCGGATTTTCAGCTGTCTTTCTAGCCTCTGATAAGGCATTTCCAAATCTTTTACAAATAACCTGGAGTCACTGGCACGCGCAAAATCCCAAATCATATGGAGACTATTTGTCAGCAGGGAGGAGAGCGAATACGGCACTACTCAATCCGCTATTACCAGTGCTCCTTCCAAATCTCGGGGTGCCCTAGGAGCAAAAATGTCTACTTCTGCCACCGGGAAATAAAAAATCAATCACTGCCTCAAGCAATTCAAATAAGTCAATACGTATTAACTTTGTGTGTTTAACCATGCATCATACTGATGCCTAACTCATTGGTTAGTGCAATGGCTGGCGTGGAGTCAGTGCTTAAACACCATTTTAAAAAATAATAGCGGCTCCCCAGTTACTGTTTAGGCTCCTACCATTCCACCCAATACGCTGATTTCTCCTTTAAATGAGGAGGAGGGGATTGCATTCTTGCAGAAATCCCCATGGAAGAAAATGGGGATTCTAAAACATGTAGTATTTATGATGCCACTCACACGCACGTGCACGACCAAGACCGCATCACGCTATATCGAGGCAGTGTGTCGTCGTCAGAACACCCAGGGCTAGCTAATTTTTCACTTTACAAAGCACTTACTATGGGTGAGCTAACACCACGTTTAACCTCTCCACAGAACTTTTCTATCAGGAATTACGTATCGAATCAGGGACACGGTGGTTCGCTCCCACAGATAATCACCAGGACGAACAGTTGTGTACAAGGCCAGAGAACTGGAGAGGGTGAGTGTAAAGCATGAATTTTCCTTATCACGGGGCTTCGCAAGAACCCGACCCCTCTGCATGGGAAAATCGGGGGTATCGGGGAAGGACTCCGCTGATACCGTAGCCAAAATGAGGATAGGGAAAGATATTTAGTGTCTATCAAGGACTGAAAGTTCTGCTCGGAAAGAACACAACGGCGATAGCATAAAGACGCAGTTAGGCAAGTTTAACTCTTCCACGTCACCTAACAATAGAGTTCGAAAACACGACCAGGATTTTTCTAATTTCTTCACCCTTCTCTCCTCCCATTTTTCGATCCGGCCCAAATCGCGGATAACGTACTCTGGAACTCTAAGAGGGTTCAGCCCCTGAAAGTTGCACGGAGGCGGGAACTTCCTTGGGCAAAGTACGGTCACGAGAAATCTTTCTCGGAGAGATTCCAGATACAGTGCACGGCCTCCATTCTTTTTTTGAATAACAGCGTATTAAAGCGTAAACCTTTCGTGATTTGGAGATTGCATGACTACATTCCTACTTAGTCACAAGTATCACCACCCCAATTTTAGAACCCTCATTTTCCTTCCTCTGAAATGGAGCTAAGCAGGGCCATTCTACAGGAATCCAGCTATCCCGGTAGGCCTGCGTTTTTTCTGGAATAAAACAGAAAGGCCCCGTTTCTACCTTGTCCGTAACCCCACCCCGAATGACACCACACAGACGGCCCCGATCTGCTGAAGCTCCTCCCTGAGGCTCACGTGATCCCGAGAGGAAGGGTGTGTATATACCGTGCTGATTATTTACGGAGAGCGATGAAATAGCAGCACCACTGAAACGCATTCCTTCCCGGAAGCCGCTTAAGCACGCTGGCGTGGAAAAAAGAAAATAAAAAAGGGTTCACCCGCCACCGAATCTTAGAAAACACAAGCAATCGAATCACCCGAATCTTCTTAGAACACATAGGCAATCCTTTTACCTCAAAACCAAAAGGCAAATGTTAAAGGGCACCTCGGACGTAAAAAACGCCGACTCCTATTAGAAAAGAAGAGAAAAAGTGAGGGCATCATACCTTCACTGGCTATATTGTCTGGGCTCTCGGGACCTTTGAAAGGCGAATATCCCACTGAAATGCGAGAGACAAAGCAAAAAGACAAATCAGAAAGACAGAGGAAGAGTCTTCTGTCAGTCAGGGGTTGTGCCCGGCATATCGCCGGCCCCGTCGGAAGGAAATAATAGGGATTTCCAGGCCCTGAGGACCTCCAGACCCGAGGCGGGGTGGTCAGAGAGACGGGAGGAACGGGCTACAACTCTGCTGGCGGAGCAGAGGGAGGGGAAGTAGAAATTAAATGTCTCCGAGCCCCCCAAAATGTGAATTATTAAAGTATCGGGAGACCGGGCGCCTCGTCCTCTGCGCTTTTTGGGTGACCTCGCCTCAAGGGAAGGCGACCTTCGGGTGCCGGACCTCGCCCCGAAGAGTTTCACTTCGTTCCGGGCAGGGAACGTGTCCGTTCATCCCGTTGGACTGTAATCCCGGCTCCACCACTTGTCCGCTGTGCGACCTTGGGCAAGTCACTTACCTGTTCTGTGCCTCAGTTCCCTCATCTGTCAAATGGGGATTAAGACTGTGAGCCCCAGGTGGGACCACCTGACTACCCCAGCACTTAGAACGACGCTTGGCACGTAGTCAGCGCGTGACAGATACCACCATTATTATTGCTATTCCTCTCCCGAGCGCTTAGTCCAGTGCCCGGCACACAGTAAGCGCTGGTCTAGTTCACGGGCCTGGGAGTCAGAGGATGTGGGTTCCAATCCTGCCTCTGCCACCTGTCTGTTGGGTGACCCGGGGCGAGTCCCCTCACCGCCTCAGTTACCTCATCTGTTAAATGGGGGCTTGGACCGTTAGCCCCACGCGGTACCGGGACCGTGTACAATCCGATCGCCTTCTATCTACCCCAGTGCTTAGCACACAGTAAGTGCTTAATACACGCCACGATTATTATTACTACGATGGCGATGGCGGGACGGGGCGGTCAAGACTGTGAGCCCCATGTGGGGCAGAAGGACTCTGTTGGACAGAGTCCAACCCGATGTGCTTGTCTCCACCCCAGCGCTTAGTACAGTGCCCGGTACACGGTAGTCGCTTAACACTGACCGTAATAATAATTATTATTATGGCCGATGCGGGGGGAGGGGGGAAATCCAGCTTGGCTCAGTGGCCAGAGCCCGGGCTTGGGAGTCAGAGGTCGTGGGTTCTAATCCCGACTCCGCCGCCTGTCTGCTGGGTGACCCTGGGCCAGTCCCTTCGCTTCTCTGGGCCTCAGTTCCCTCATCTGGACAATGGGGACTGAGCTGTCAGCCCCATGTGGGACCACCTGATTACCCCCCCTCCCCAAGCCCCCCAGCGCTTAGAACAGTGCCTGGCACAGAGTAAGAGCTTACCAAATACCATCATCATCGTCATCCAAGACTGTGAGCTCCACGTGGGACCGGGCCTCGTCTCTACCCCGGCGCTTAGCACATAGTAGAGACTTAGCCGCCACCACCTTAATAATGTTGGTATTCGTTAAGCGCTTACCATGTGCAGAGCACCGTTCTAAGCGCTGGGGTAGACACAGGGGAATCAGGTTGTCCCACGTGGGGCTCACAGTCTTAATCCCCATTTTACAGATGAGGTCACTGAGGCACAGAGAAGTGAAGTGACTCGCCCACGGTCACACAGCTGGCAAGTGGCGGAGCCGGGATTCGAACCCATGACCTCTGACTCCAAAGCCCGTGCTCTTTCAGCCGAGCCACACCACCTCGATCTATTAGACTGCGAGCCCGTCACTGGGCCGGGATGATCCCTATCTGTTGGCGACTTGGACATTCCAAGCGCTCAGTCCAGTGCTCCGCACATAGTAAGCGCTCAATCGATACCCTTGAATGAATGAATGAATGAACTGGGCCGGGATAGTCTCTATGTGTTGCCCAATCGTCCAATTCCAAGCGCTCAGTCCAGTGCTCTGCACATAGTAAGCGCTCAATCAAGACTATGGAATGAATTGGGCCGGGCCGGTCTCTATCTGTTGCTGACTTGTCCAGTCCAAGCGCTCAGTCCAGTGCTCTGCACATAGTAAGCGCTCAATCACTACTGAATGAATGTGGCGGGGATGGTCTCTATCTGTTGCCAAATTGTCCATTCCAAGCGCTCAGTCCAGTGCTCTGCACAGAGCGAGCAACCGATAAATACCATTTAATGAATGAATTGGGCCGGGTCGGTCTTATCCGTTGCTGACTTGTCCATTCCAAGCGCTCAGTCCAGTGCTCTGCACATAGTAAGCGCTCAATCAAGACTATGGAATGAATTGGGCCGGGCCGGTCTCTATCTGTTGCTGACTTGTCCAGTCCAAGCGCTCAGTCCAGTGCTCTGCACATAGTAAGCGCTCAATCACTACTGAATGAATGTGGCGGGGATGGTCTCTATCTGTTGCCAAATTGTCCATTCCAAGCGCTCAGTCCAGTGCTCTGCACAGAGCGAGCAACCGATAAATACCATTTAATGAATGAATTGGGCCGGGTCGGTCTTATCCGTTGCTGACTTGTCCATTCCAAGCGCTCAGTCCAGTGCTCTGCACATAGTAAGCACTCAGTCAATATCACTG
The DNA here is from genome assembly GCF_004115215.2 of Ornithorhynchus anatinus. NCBI lineage: Eukaryota > Metazoa > Chordata > Mammalia > Monotremata > Ornithorhynchidae > Ornithorhynchus > Ornithorhynchus anatinus. The sequence goes on along the minus strand of NC_041747.1, from coordinate 19,832,195 downwards.
AATGAACTGGGCCGGGCCGGTCTCTCTCTGTTGCCGAATTGTCCATTCCAAGCGCTCAGTCCAGTGCTCTGCACATAGTAAGCGCTCAATCTACTGAATGAATCGGGCCAGTCTCTCTCTGTTGTCGAATTGTCCATTCCAAGCGCTCAGTCCAGTGCTCTGCACATAGTAAGCGCTCAATCTACTGAATGAATCGGGCCAGTCTCTCTCTGTTGTCGAATTGTCCATTCCAAGCGCTCAGTCCAGTGCTCTGCACCTAGCAAGCGCTCCATCACCACTATTGAATGAATTTGGCCGGGCCGGTCTCTCTCTGTTGCCCAACTGTCCATTCCAAGCGCTTAGCGCAGCGCTCTGCACATAGTAAGCACTCGATCACTACTATTGAATGAACTGGGCCGGGCCCGTCCATTGCAAGCGCTTAGCGCAGTGCTCTGCACCGAGCAAGAGCTCAGTGACTACTATTGAGCGAACTGGGCCGTGCCCGTTCAATGCAAGCGCTTAACACAGTGCTCTGCACCCAGCAGGAGCTCAATGACTACTATTGAACGAACTGGGCCGGGCCCGTCCAATGTAAGCGCTTAGCACAGTGCTCTGCACCGAGCAAGAGCTCAGTGACTACTATTGAGCGAACTGGGACGTGCCCGTTCAATGCAAGCGCTTAGCACAGTGCTCTGCACCGAGCAAGAGCTCAGTGACTACTATTGAACGAACTGGGCCGGGCCCGTCCAATGCAAGCGCTTAGCACAGTGCAATGCACCCAGCAGGAGCTCAATGACTACTATTGAGCGAACTGGGCCGGGCCCGTCCACTGCAAGCGCTTAGCACAGTGCAATGCACCCAGCAGGAGCTCAATGACTACTATGGAGCGAACTGGGCCGGGCCCGTCCACTGCAAGCGCTTAGCACAGTGCAATGCACCCAGCAGGAGCTCAATGACTACTATTGAGCGAACTGGGCCGGGCCCGTCCACTGCAAGCGCTTAGCACAGTGCTCTGCACCGAGCGAGAGCTCGATCAATAGGAGCGAATCGATTGCATGCTGCCGGACGCCTTCCCGGCCGAAGGACTGACCTGCAGGGTGGGCGACGGCTCGGCAACTTGTCCTCCGCCGGCCCGGGGGGACGGGGGGGGGACAGAAATCCAACGACCCCCCGGCAGCACAACGACGAGCTCGTCCTCCCTCCCCGCGGCCGGTCCTGCCCGAGCCCCGCCCCCCGCCCCGCGTCCGCCGCTCCCATTGGCCGCGCCCGCCGTCGCTCAGCCCGGCCCGCGCTCCCATTGGCCGGCCGCGGCCCCGCCGCCACAATGGGCGTCGGCCGCGCGCACGCCGGCGGGCGCTTCGGGGCGTGCGCGCGCCCGACCCCCGCTCTCGGGAGCGCGGCGCGCGCCCGCGGGGAAGGGACGCGGCCTACTGAGGCCTGCTCTGGAGTAGGCATCATAATGTTGGCATCTGGGAAGCGCTTGCTACGTGCGGAGCACTGTTCTAAGCGCTGGGGGAGATCCAGGGTCATCAGGTGGTCCCACGGGAGGCTCACAGTCTTCGTCCCCATTTTACAGACGAAGTCACTGAGGCCCAGGGAGGCCAAGTGACTCGCCCGCAGTCACGCAGCTGACAAGGGGCAAAACAATGTTGGGATCTGTTAAGCGCTTTCTACGTGCAGAGCACTGTTCTAAGCGCTGGGGTAATGAGGTTGTCCCACATGAGGCACACAGTCTTCATCCCCATTTTACAGATGAGGGAACTGAGGCCCAGAGAAGCCAAGTGACTCGCCCGCAGTCACGCAGCTGACGAGGGGCAAAATCATGTCGGGATTCGGGAAGCGCTTTCTACGTGCCGAGCGCTGTTCTAAGCGCTGGGGGAGATACAGCGTCATCCGGTTGTCCCACGGGGGGCTCACAGTTTTAATCCCCATTTTCCAGATGAGGGAACTGAGGCCCAGAGAAGCGAAGTGACTCGACCACAGTCACACAGCTGACAAGGGGCAAAACAATGTTGGGATCTGTTAAGCGATCACTACGTGCAGAGCACTGTTCTAGGCGCTGGGGTAATGAGGTTGTCCCACATGAGGCTCACAGTCTTCGTCCCCATTTTACAGATGAGGGAACTGAGGCCCAGAGAAGCGAAGTGACTCGCCCACAGTCACACAGCTGACGAGGGGCAGAGCAGGGATTCGAACTCATGACCTCTGAGTCCTAAACCCGGGCTCTTTGCACTGAGAAACTGTCCTAAGCGCTGGGGTAGATACAGGGGAATGAGGTTGTCCCACGTGAGGCTCACAGTCTTCATCCCCATTGTACAGACGAGGGGACTGAGGCCCAGAGAAGCGAAGTGACTCGCCCACAGTCACACAGCTGACAGAGGGCAAAATAATGTTGGGATCCGTTAAGCGCTTACTACGTGCAGAGCACTGTTCTAAGCGCTGAGGTAATGAGGTTGTCCCACGTGAGGCGCACAGTCTTCGTCCCCATTTTCCAGATGAGGGAACTGAGGCCCAGAGAAGCGAAGTGACTTGACAGAGAACAGTGCTCTGCACATAGTAAGCGCTGAAATACCACCATTATTATTATTATTGTTATCACTGTTAGAGCCTAGAGGCACAGTGTTTGCTTGATTGCCTCCGAACAAGAAAATATGGCCGAGGGTGCCACCGGAAGGAGGCATCTCACGTAGAAAACGGATCTCGTACCCTCGCGCTTTTGTTAATCCCGCCTGTTTGACTGGCGAGATTGGCATAAGCCAGTTCCCAAGGTAGGACAGCGTGGCGCAGTGGAAAGAGCCCGGGCTTTGGAGTCAGAGGTCGTGAGTCCGAAACCCAGCTCCGCCGCTTGTCAGCCGTGCGACTGTGGGCCAGTCACTTCACTTCTCTGGGCCTCAGTGACCGCATCTGGAAAATGGGGATGAGGACCGTGAGCCCCACGTGGGACAACCCGATTCCCCCGTGTCTACCCCAGCGCTTAGAACAGTGCTCTGCACAGAGTAAGCGCTTAACAACTACCAACATTACATTATTATTAGGAAGAAGCCAGAAATGCTGTGTGCCCACAGCTTTTCCGGGTTAGACGCCGACCCTTCACCTCCCTCCTGTCCTCTCCCTCCCATCGTCCCTTCCCTTTGCTCGGCCAGACGCCCGGATACCGTGGTGCCCGAATGTCACGGGTTCGGATCCCCGCTCGGCCCCTTGGCTGCGTGACTGTGGGCGAGTCACTTCTCTGGGCCTCAGTTCCCTCATCTGTCGAATGGGGATTAACCGTGAGGCTCACGTGGGACGACCTGATGACCCCGCATCCTCCCCGGCGCTTAGAACAGCGCACATAGTAAGCGCTTAACAAATACCAATATCGTTATTATTATTATTCCTTCCCTTCACCGCCCGCCTGCTCGGCCAGACACCCGGATATCGCGGTGCCCGGACGTAAAGAGTCACCTCGCGGTGACCCTTGTTTCAGTAAAAAAAGTCACTTGGCTTCTCTGCGCCTCAGTGACCTCATCTGGAAAACGGGGATCGAGACCGGGAGCCCCGAGCGGGACACGGACCGAGTCCGGCCCGATGACCTTGGATCTCCCCCGGCGCTGAGATCGCCGCCTGGCACTTATCGAGGGTCGAACGGACGCCGTCATCATTTGTTTCCGTAAAGAGGACGGAGGATGGCCGAGAAATCCGAGGGGATTTATCGAGGCCTTACTGGGCGCGGGGCGCGGGGCTCGGTGGAAAGAGGCCGGGCCTGGGAATCAGAGGTCAGGGGTTCGGATCCCCGCTCGGCCGCTTGTCAGCTGTGGGACTGGGGGCGAGTCACTTCGCTTCTCTGGGCCTCAGTGACCCATTTCCCTCTGCTCCTCCCCCTCTCCCTTCCCATCCCCTCGGCACCGTACTCGTCCGCTCAACCCTAGATATTTTCATCACCCTATTTATTTTGTGGATGAGATGTACGTCGCCTCGATTCTATTTAGTCGCCATTGTTTTTACGAGACGTTCTTCCCCCCGACTCTGTTTATCGCCGTCGTTCCCGTCCGTCCGTCTCCCCCGACCGGGCCGTGAGCCCGTCAGAGGGCGGGGACCGTCTCTATCCGTTGCCGACTTGTTCGTTCCGAGCGCTTAGTACAGTGCTCTGCGCAGAGTAAGCGCTCAATAAATACTATTGAACGAATGAACCTCATCTGTCAGACGGGGATGAAGACTGGGAGCCTCACGTGGGACAACCCGATGACCCCGGATCTATCCCAGCGCTTAGAACAGTGCTCTGCACGTAGTAAGCGCTTAACAGACACAGACATTACGAAGCGCTGGGGAGAGCGCCACAGAACAAGTAAACAGCCACATTCCCCGCCCACGACTAGGTTGCTGAAACCGAGGTGGCTTCCACACATAATAATAATAATAATAATAATATATTATTATTATTATTATATAATAACACACGCATAACGGCACAGGTGAATAGCAGGAACTCTCGATATACGTGGCGACAAGCTGTCTGAGGGCTCTGGATCCGGGGCCATACTGATCGATCCTAACCTTGTCAGCTGTGTGACCGTGGGCAAGTCCCTTCACTTCTCTGGGCCTCAGTGCCCTCATCTGTGAAATGGGGATGAAGACTGTGAGCCTCACACCTGATCACCCTGTATATCCCAGCGCTGAGAACAGTGCTCTGCACACGGTAAGCGCTTAATAAATGCCAACGTTATCATCATCGAAAGCGGCCATCTTTCCCGCGTCGTCTTCTGGGGCTGCGGTGCGATGCCCTTGAGGCCCCCGCTTACCCGGCTGCCCGTCTGAAACCTCCCCCGTCTTCCACTCCCTCCGGCCAATTGGCCGATGAAATCAAATTGATCTTCAGGCAAGGCTTACGGCAATATTGACACTGCAAGTTGCCACCAACGATCGGTCTCGAGTGGTTCCAGGGTGAGAAATACCTGAGGACTCTGGAGTATAAGCGGAGACCCAAAAAAATCTAAATTTCAATCCTTCGGATGAATGGAATCATTCACTTGGGCTTAGTCTAAATTCATAAAGGGCATTTACAAAAAATCCAGCGTTTCTTCTGGCTTGTACTTTCTGTCTGTGGGTGTTCCTCGTTTCGGAATCGCAACGGATTTGAAAAGCGCAGTAAAAAATGACCTGGAAATTCCGAAACGATACTGCAGATGTTTCCGTGAATTCTGGCTCTCCGTTCTCCTGTCTTCGAAAAGGGAAAATAATTATCTCCCCCTGACTTTGGTCAGAGTATCGAGGCCTTCCGGGCACGAGGTGTGGGTTCTGTATCTTTTAAGCGTGCTGCTGCTTATCTTTTCCGAGCGTCAGTAAGTTGAACTTCTTCCCCCGTCCCCCCCACGGTCTTTCTAGAGGCAAGGAAATCTTCAACGCTGCCCAGAGTGGAGTGTTAAGTCGACCTATTTGGAAAAGCAGCTGATTGTCGCTATGACGACGTAGGACCTGTTTGGTATTTAGGCTTTTCATGCTTCTCCGTTGCCATGGTAACGCATCTTTGGGTATGGATACCATTTCAGGAGTCTATCAAAATAAAGGGGAAAAACACTATCGATACCAACTCCTTATAGTATTTCACAATGACGGGACACAGATGACTCCGACTGAACTACGAAGTTCGGTTCGGAGGAGAATCGGAAGAAGACGCGAGAGGGGCAAGAGTCTGAAAATAACAGAAAAGTAAGGATCCCGAAAGGTGAAAACGGCGGCGAATCAGGCCCTAAGAAGAGATGACGCAGACGAATCAGTACGGGAAACATCAGCGCGACTCTTTTATCTTTGAGGCCTCCACTTTAGTGACTTCTGGGATGAAGTTCTAAGGCAGATATGAAAAGAGTTTATCAAGACATGAAAGAATATTAAATGGAGGTAATGAATAGTCATGATGTCACTGAAATACCCCGCAATAGAAATGACCATTGGTGCATTTAATTCCATATTACGCTACCGTCACCGGACTTTCCATCATTTAAAGTTCCGCGATCGTTTCTTGCGAAATTTTAGAGTGCTATGTCCACCGCTTAGCATTTGTCATTTCAGGGAAAGCTACTAAGACGAGAAGCAGCGTGGCTCAGTGGCAAGAGCCCGGGCTTGGGAGTCAGAGGTCATGGGTTCGACTCCCGACTCTGCCCCTTGTCAGCTGTGTGACTGTGGGCGAGTCACTTCACTTCTCTGGGCCTCAGTTCCCTCATCTGGACAACGGGGATGAAGACTGGGAGCCTCAAGTGGGACAACCTGATTGCCCTTCTCTGTTTCTTAATTACCACATCCGCAAAATGGGGATTTAACACGGAGAGCCCCATGGGACCGATTATTAGCCTGTATCTACTCCAGCACAAGGTCTAGCACAAAGTAAGTACTCTACGAATGCCACCGAAAGAAATAAAAATCATTCTTTTCTAACCTTCAGCAGTAGCAACTATTCTTCCCCGCCTTCCCAGCCCCGCAGCACTTACGTACATATCTGTAATTTACTTCTTTGTACCGATGTCTGTCTCCCCCATCTATTCATTCGACAGTATTTACTGAGCGCTCACTATGTGCAGAGCACTGTACTAAGCGCTTGGAATGGACACATCGGTAACAGACAGTCCCCGCCCTAGCCCGTAAGCTCGCTGTGGGCAGGGAATGTGTCTGCTTATTGTTGTAATGTACTTTCCCAAGCGCTTAGTACAGTGCTCTGCACATTGTAAGCGCTCAATAAATAGGACTGAATGAATAGATGAACTATTCTCCACATTTCTAAAACCAACACGGGAGTACGCAGATAACTTAAAGCAAGGTAGCGGAAACAATGGTTTGATGGAATAGGTGAAATCTGGTTTGTCAGATGTTATGAAAAAGGTCTTCATTTTACTTGTGCAACAGTATTTATTGAGCGCTTACTATGTGCAGAGCACTGTACTAACCGCTTGGGACGTACAATTCGGCAACAGATAGAGACGATCCCTGCCCACTGACGGGCTTTCGGGACATCCTTGAGACTGCGAACTCGTCGTGAGCGGGAAACGCGCCTGCCAACTCCGTCGTACTGCACTCTCCGGAGCGCATAGTAGGTGTTAAATAAACACCACCGATGATGACAACAAGACGCCGGAGGGTAGAGGAAACAAAACCGAGCCATTATATAAACCGTAGGCATGTCTGCACTTGGAATTTAGTTTGCGGTTTGGGAGCCCCATTTTAGAAACGACAACAGAGGCGGAGAACGTTCAAAGAAAGGGAACGAGATTATCCACCCATCGGTAGCGCTAAGCACTTGGGAAAGTACGACAGAACTAGTATGCCAGGGCTACTATCACTCCGTGCCATAGGAGGATACGCAGAAAGTGTCACGACTTCGGTCTGGAAAGATAGAGGCTGCGGAGGAACATAGCCGGGGATAATAAAGTCATCGAGGGCGAGGAAGAGGCAAAACAGCTCTGTTGCGCGACCAACGGCGAGCTTACGGTCTAAAGGGGGAGACGGACGACATTAATATAAATAAATAAATCACAGATATCCGCATGAGTGCTGCGGGGGAGGGTAAGGAGTTTCTGCTAAGGAGGGGCCGGAGAGCCGATGCTAAGGAATTTCTGTTTGATGTGGAGGTTGATGGGCAACCCCTAGAGATTCCCGAGGAGCGGGGAGACATGGCCTGAACTGCTTTGTAGAAAAAATAAGCTGGGCAGCAAGGAAAGGAAAAATCATTTTCACCCGGTGGGAAATAAACAAATGGATCTTTTTTTTTCCTAAAAGGAGTTGCTCAGGCTGGAAAATATCAGTGGATTTGGAAAGGGTTAGGAAAAATTCTCGATTGAGAGGTCTGTTATCATCTTTACAGGATAGTAATAATAGCGTTGGTATTTGTTAAGCGCTTACCGCGTGCACCGTTCTAAGCGCTGGGGGAGAGACAGGGTCATCAGGTCGTCCCACGTGCGGCTCACGGTTCATCCCCATTTTCCAGATGAGGGAACCGAGGCCCAGAGAAGCGAAGCGACTCGCCCACAGTCACACAGCTGACAAGCGGCAGAGCCGGGAGTCGGACTCACGACCCCTGACTCCGAAGCCCGGGCTGCTTCCCCCAGGATAAGGACGTAGGAGAGAAATTAAGAGGGTCAGAAGGCTCAAGGAAGATTCAGTAGATGTAGGGTAGCATCTCAGAGGCCAGAGTTCGAGATGTCAGGCGGTACCTGGAGGACGGATATCAAAGCGGGCAACCGGCACCCAGTTCCTCCAAGCAGCTTCTGTTACCGTCGTCCGAGACGGGAGGCTGAGCGGATCGGGCCACTCGTCCGAGGTTTCTTACTCTCTCGTCTCCTCCTAAACCCCGAATGCATTTACTACTTGACTCAAAACGATCTGAATCTTAATCATCTTCCTGTCAACCAGAACACGACGTGAACAGAATAATGAGAGAGCAGTAAATTATCTTCGAAGATCCGCACAACTCTGAGAGGATAAAAAGCTCCAGGAAATCGATTGCAAAAGCAAGGACGCTGCTTCGGAGTTAATTTCAGGAAAGACAATGGCAGAGTGTTAGGGACAGAGAGGGAAGCAAAATTTCTCACCTAGTTTTCCACGTCCAGCCACCGAATTGACTCTACTTCCGATCGGGGGTGAGAACGACAGACTTGCGGAAATCAAACGGCCGTCGAAAAAAATCGACCGACCTCCACCTTACCTTAATAACGCTAAAATACAGTCTGGGTGCATCGACGACAGTGACCGTCCAATTTCTTTCCAGACAGTCCGCAATATCGTGAGGTTTATCGCTAGGGTTTATCTGCTAGGTATCAAGGATGCGGAAGGTCGTCTGGTCTTGGTACAGATGGATGTAGCGGGAACTTCTCTATCTTCCTATATCTGTTCTGAAAAGAGTCACGGCGGGCAGCTACCCGGTGCTTCTTCCGGATACGCTTCACACGGTGGCGTCTAATGATTGAGAAGAGAAACAACCTACTGAAGGAGCCGGCGACGTCTAGGATAGAGAGAACTCGGGCCGGGAGGTAGGAGAGTTGGGGTTTGATCTTGACGCCGCTGCTCGTTTTAGGTCTCGAGTAAAATAGGTGATCCCTTTTGTGCCTCTGTCTGTGCAGCACTGAGATGAGACAACCAGTTTCCCACCTGCGTCGGAGATATTCCGTGAGAATGAATTCGATATTACGGGCTAAGTCCTTCGGGCTCCTGCTCGCCTGTCAATCTTTATACCTTTGTCTCTCCTGTTAGAGTGGAAGCTACTGGTGGACAGGGACCATATGGCTTCTTTAGTATGTATTTCCCAAGCCCCTAGTACAGTGCTAACAGTATCAAGAACAATAAATCCTTCTCCTTCTCCTCCTTTCCCTCTGCTCCTCCTCCTCCTCTTCCTGCCCTCCTCCTCCTCTTCATCTTCTCCTCCTCCTTTTCATCTCCTCCTCCTCCTCTTCGTCTCCTCCTCGCCCTCTTTGTCCCCTCCTCCTCCTCTCCTGCCTCTCCGAGCAAGACAAGACCAAGGGACGGTGAGTAGGTTGACTTGAAAGGAGCAAACCGTCACAGCCGGGATAGCAGGAGAGGAGGAGACTAGGTCAGGGAAGAGAGACGCTCACGTTCCTTAAAGACCACGGCCGGAAATTTCTGCAGGATTCGGGAATGAGGCGCTTCCTCTGTGCCAAACCCTGGACTAGACGCTGGAAACGCTAATCGGAGCGGTCAGCACCGGGTTCAGAGTCTAAAAGGTTTGGATATTTTTCCCTCTCTCCAAAGCAGACACTCTCCCGTTAGGAACGGTATTCGAGAAAGTGCCGTATTAGATATATTCCATTTCCTTTGGCTCAGTTTTCAATTTCGCGTCGCGCACGTAGACTTCCCAGGTGATGAAAATGACTTACTGGCCGTTTAAACAAAGCTAAATGTATTCTCTGAGTTTTTCTTGTTTCGAATAATTTGTGGAAGGAAGAAATAAAAATCGACTGTTTTGTCTGTAAATAAGAAAGAGTTCTCCCAAAAAGCAGCGTGATTGGGCTCCCTGTTTGTTTGCGTTACCGCAGGGCCCGAAAAGTTTAATTTCCACTCAGCTAAAACTGTTAATCCATCACATCTGTCTAGAACGTAGTTCGATCACTCTTCCGATTTCGCGACATTTTAGTTATTGAAGGCAGAGCTCCTTCTCAAGAAAAATCCACAAGCCTAAAACCATATAATAAGTGGAACGAGAGGGTAACGGCGCATTTTTTTCAGATAATGGAGAATGAAACGTTTTTGAAACGGTATTTTATAGCTCTTTACATCTTGTGTAGCCCTGCTGATGGTCAAGTGGAAAGAGCAGGGCGCTGGAAATCAGGAGGCCTGGGTTTTAATAACGTTGGTATTTGTTAAGCGCTTACTATGTGCAGAGCACCGTTCTAAGCGCCGGGGGAGATACAGGGTCATCAGGTCGGCCCACGTGAGGCTCACAGTTCATCCCCATTTGACAGAGGAGGTGACTGAGGCCCAGAGAAGCCAAGGGACTCGCCCACAGTCACCCAGCTGCCGAGCGGCAGAGCCGGGAGTCGAACCCGTGACCGCTGACTCCCGAGCCCGGGCTCTTTCCACCGAGCCACGCTGCTTCCCCGCTCTCTAATTAGGGAAGCAGCACGGCATAGTGGGTAGCGCGCGGGCCTGGGAGTCAGAGGGCCCTGGGTTCTAATCCTGATTCACTCGTATCTTAACCCACTGGCACCTAGCAAGCACTGAAAACCCACGAAAAAAAGGAAGTGCTCGATAAATGCCACTGCTCACTTTATTATCATTATTATATTTGTTAAGCACTTACTACGTGTCAAGCACTAGTCCAGTAAATCATCGGCTTAGCGGAACGAGGCGGGCTTGGGAGTCAGAGGTCGTGGGTTCTGATCCCGGCTCCGCCCTTGTCAGCTGCGTGACTCTGGCCGAGTCGCTTCACTTCTCCGCGCCTCAGTTACCTCGTCTGTCAAATGGGGATGAAGACCGTGAGCCCCGCGTGGGACAATCTGAATACCTGGTATCTGCCCCGGCGCCTAGAACGGTCCTTGGCCCCTAGTAGGCGCTCAACAAATACCATCATCGTTATTATTAATGATAAAAGAATGAAGTTATGGAAAAACGGTAGGGGGTTTGAGCTAATGCCCCAGGAAACCCCTTCGAGGCAGAGTTGCGCAGTAAGCTTTCCTAAAGAAGCAGCCCGGCGTAGCGCACGGAGCACGGGCCTGGGAGGCAGAGGTCTTGGGTTCTAATCCCGGCTCTGCCACTTGTTTGCTGGGTGGCCTTCACTTCGCTCTGCCTCAGTTACCTCATCGGTAAAATGGGGATTAAGACTGTGAGCCCCATGCAGGCCAGGGACCGTTTCCAACCCCAACTGCTTACATCCCCCTCCCCCGGCGCTTAGTACAGTGCCTGGCACATAGTGAGCATTTAACAAATACCTTAATAATAATAATTATTATTATTATTATAGCCTGTAAACTCCCAGTGGGCAGGGAACATGGTCTACTTGACTCGGTTTATTCTACTCTCCCAAGCATTCAGTACAGTGCCCTGCACGCGCCAAGCGCTCGATAAATACCACTGATGTTGATGATGCCTTTATACACCGTAAGCAGTCAGCAGTGCTTAGAACAGTGCTCCAGCACTCAGAACAGCGCTTGGCACATAGTACGCGCTTGACAAATACCATAATTATAATCACACACCAGAGATCGATCCAGATTTGGTAATCCTACCTTCACAGAGTTCTCAATGAAAGCCAATCTACGTGTCAGAATTTCCCAGCCGACAGACACGGGTCAAATTGGGAATTTGAGGAAAGGAAAACCAGTTTCCGGGACTGCCCTAATCCTAAGCAGACGTGACCGGGTTCTGGATCGTAGCTGGATCGGGAAGGCTGATTTCTCGCTAAACAATTCCTGCAACGTCTTCATCGGGTCTCGCGGGGTCTCATCGAGTCATACGGGCGTTTGCCGATAACTACACGTCACTACTCTCTTGGGTGACTTCGCTGGGAGGCGAGGGGGGAGAAGAAGGACACCCGCAGGGAATTCCATTCAATAGTATTTATTGAGCGCTTACTGTGTGCAGAGCACTGTACTAAGCGCTTGGAATGAACAAGTCGGGGAATGAACAAGTCCCTCACGGATAAAATGAAAGTGCGGAATACGAACGTTGAATCTGGTCACGTAACTCAGGAGGCATTCCTCGGACCGCAACGCCTGAGACCTTGAAAATGAAACAGATCAAGTTCTCCGATGGAAAACCCCTGTGGAAAAATCAAGTTACTCCAGGAGACGATATTACTTATTCATCAGCTTCCTCTGAAATGAAAGGGAAGATCGCTTGGCTATAAATAGAAAAAAAAAAAGGATAATCATGAGTTTGGATGACTGAAAGGGCAGCGGTGGTCAGACTGCGGGTTTGATACGTTTCCGTTGGATATCAGCCTTTCTGCTTCGTGTAAATCACTGCTGGTAAAAAGAAAAAGAAAAAATACGTTCTTTTCTTCACCATTTCGCGATCACTCTGTTGTAAAGAAAGGGAACTCCTTTCTCATCCCATTTTGCTGGTAAAGATTCACAGGCAGAAATAAGTAGCAAAAAGAACACACGTTTCTTTGTGCGAGTAAGAAAACAGAGAAGCATTTTGAAGAAAAAGACATTTTCTTCCTCAGGAACAGAAAAAGGGGAATGCTACGTTTCAAAAGATGTAAAGGGTATTGGATTGGTAAAAGAGAGCAACTATAAATAGCTTCAAATCCATTTAATGTTTTGAATCACAAAGGGGTTAATCTTTAAAAGAAGAACATTAAGGCTAATTGGCTTTTTCAACCCGAAAAGTCCACAGGGAGAAAGTTGCGTTGGATTAAAAAGTTTTAAAACCAAAACTTGGAACGTACATTTTGGGCAGATTCTAGGAAAGGGGAATTAACGATAAGTAGAGCAGTCATGAATACCTAAGCGAACACAATGAGGTCAAACAAGTCACGAGTTTGGAAAGATTATAAGAAACAAATCCAGCGCATCGGAATCCCGGAATATAAAAACCAGAGCGAACCACGTTAATATTTTATAAAGTGGCATTTTATAGACATAATTATGTCTGACATAGAATCGTACCTAACATTTATCTCTCCGCTAAATTCCACTAAATTCAACTTTTGCGTAGGCATCTCCTGGTCAAACCTAGCGGTGCTTGAAAGCACTGAACAAGGCCAGATTTCATCAGCGCCAACTTTAACTTGGTTCACGAAGGACAAAGGGCCGGGAAAGTCTTTTCTCTTGGATTCTATGGTTCTTCCCGTGGGGTAGACAGAACGACGAAGCCGGGCAACCTGAAACATCGATAGTTTCTACCTTGAAAGAATGTTCCTTCCGGAAAGGCGGACCACTCTGCCAACGGTGACCTCATCTGCCCAGGACTGCACGTTTTGGGAGAGGAATTTTTCCGAAGAGAAAGACGTTTTGGACCTGAATCTCCTGGAGGCCAGCCTGAGGCTGAGTTCCTACGTGATGTTAAGCGGCACTGGGTCACGCTTTTGGACCGCGAGTGCTAGAAATCCTCGGAATTCCTCTTCGGGAACCCTGACAGAAGGGCACGCTTCTCACGAATTGAATTTTCGGCCTCTTCGCTCATTCATTCAATAGTATTTACTGAGCGCTTACGATGTGCAGAGCACTGTACTAAGCGCCTGGAATGGACGGGTCGGCCACAGATCGAGACGGTCCCTGCCCTTGGACGGGTCTACGGTCTTCAACTCAGCCTCCTGGAAACCCCCGGAGCGGAGGCAGACCCGGGGCAGGGTCAAGGGAGGAAGCGAGGGGCGGCAACCCGGTGGTACAGCGAATATCAGGTCAGCAGCGTGACCTACCGGAAAGGGGACGGGTCCGGGAGTCGGGAGAGGTGGGTTCTAATCCCGGCTCTGCCCCTCGCCTGTTGTCCGATCTCGGACAAGCCATTTGCCTCTCTGAGTCTCAGTTTCCTCATCTGTAAAACGGGACCACCTTCCCTTACGAACCGTGAGACCCTCGTCCGACGTCAGCGTACCGAATCTCCCCCAGGTGGATACAGGGCACGTAGTAAGTGCGGAGAGAAGACCACGGCGATTATAACTGGGAGAAGCGGCGCGGCTCGGTGGATGGGGCCCGGGCCCGGGAGTCGGACGGACCCGGGTTCTGATGCCGGTTCCGGTACGGATCTGCCGCGTGACCTCGGACAGGCCGCTTCGCTTCTCTGTGCCTCAGTCACCTCGTCTCTAAAATGGGGATCGAGACGGTGAGACAGGGATCTATCCTCATCCTTACACCTCATTCCCATTTCTCCCAGTAATAACGATAACAACGGGGTTTGTTAAGCGCTTACCCTGCGCCGGGCTCCGTTCTGAGGGCCGGGGTGGATACGAAATCACCGGGTTGGACCCAGTCCCCATCTCACAGTCTGAATCGCCATTTTACAGATGAGGTAGCCGAGGCCCAGAGAAGTGACTCGCTCGAGGTCACCCTGCAGACGGGCGGCGGGGCCGGGATCGGAACCCGTGACCCGCGCCCCGTCCGCTAGGCCGCGCCGCTTCTCCGGTCCCTCCTAGGGATCTGCCTCTGTCTCTCTTCCCTTGTTTGTCCTCCTCCCTCCGCCAGTTTCTCATGATTTCCCCATCGGTCTTCTGCCCCATCCCTCGCCGACCCGGCCTCCCTCTCCCTCGCTACTCTCCTCCATCACGGGCCGGGGCGAGGAGGGGAAGAGGGGAGACGGACGGTAGGGACCGGCACGGGTCCGTAGAGTGGAATTTTATCCCGGCCCAGGCCCCCCGGGTCAGTGGGTCGGGGGCAGCAGCGGTGCGGAGAGCAGGTGACCTCGGGCCGGCTCTGTCGGGTCACCGCTGGCCGCGGCAGGAAGGAGCCCAGGCGGATCTTGCCGGCGCCGGCCTCGCACCACCCAACTACCTTCCACCTACTGGGTCCCGAAGGTTTCGGCCAACCCGGGCAACCGCACCAGCCCAAATCAGCGAGCTGAGTCCCGCCTACGGCCGTTTGCTCGGCAAAGCGGCAGCACGGCGGAGCGGCCGGAGCACGGGCCCGGGAGTCGGCCGGGCACGGGTTCTAATCCTGGCCCTGCCACCTGTCCGATGTGTGACCGGTTGGACCGTGAGCCCGTCGGAGGGCCGGGACCGTCTCTATCTGTTGCCGATTTGTCCGTCCCAAGCGCTCAGTACAGTGCTCTGCACTACTGAATGAGCGAATGACCTTGCACAGGTCACTTCACTTCTCGGGGCCTCATCCACCTCATCCGGAAAATGGGGGTTGAGAACGAGAGTCCCACCCGAGTGTACCCACCCCGGTGCTTAGCACCAGGGCACCTGGTAGGCGCTTAACAAATACCAGAATTATTTATTATCACCGTTAACGATAATAGAGGAAGAATAACTGACGCCGTTCTGCATTTTGGGTACGAAACAGCCACGTGAACTCGCGCCACTATTACTATAACGAATGATCGTAACAACTGATTAGGGGGTCATCTCTACGTTTCCCTGAAGTCGGACTCTTGAATACACTCTGACGGATGACGCAGATAAGGAAGAAGTGTACCTCACTAATATTTCCCATAAGACCGTCACATTTCGCGACGCGTCGAAAGGCAATGCCTGATCACTTTAAGAGCTAATGCAAAACCATCGAATACTCATTTTGTTATTTCAATCGATGTGATTAAAAGTCAATGTCTGCTTTACGGTGAGATGAAGAAAATGCCTCGAAATTCAGGTGCTACAGAAGTAATAATTACGCAGTAATTATGCCCCCGGTTTACGAAAGGACGTTGGATGTTCTTTAAATTTCTCAATCATTAAACTCTGATGCAAGAAAGGGGATCTGCTTATTCATTAATGAAACAGGAGGTCAAAGTCTCAGGCGCTATTTCTCCCCCAAATAATTACAAATTAGAGAAGATAATTAAAATTCAGGGAGAATGACAGATCTCCAAACACCGCACAGAAGGAAGGTGACTTTGAATCTGAAAAGTTACCACGAATGGTCTTTTTTTCCTGTCCTAAATGAATACACTGTCATCCCGAAAACTAAAATGCTCATGACTCTTCTTACCTGATGTTCTATTTAATTTGAAAATTAGAAGGACAAGTGAAAAAGAGAACAGAATCCAGGTCACAAACGATCGTGGCTTCACACGCTGATGATTTTCATTTGTTTCACAATACGTTGCTTTCGAAATGGTCCTTTCATTTCCAAAGTACTTACGATTTGTCTCTCCGAAGGCGGGGATCGCGTCCACCGACTCTACCGTTCTCTCCCAAGTACTTATTACAGTGCTCTGCACAAAGTAAGCACTAACTAAATACCATTGATCGCCTCACTTTTGCCCTAATAACAATTCATTCATTCGTTCAAGGGTATCTATTGAGCGCTTGCTATGTGCAGAGCACCGTACTGAGCGCTTGGAATGGACAAATCGGTAACAGATAGAGACGGTCCCGGCCCTCTGACGGGCTCACGGTCTCATCGGGGGAGACGGACGGACGAGAACGACGGCAGTGAGTAGAATCGAGGGGAAGAACATCTCATTGAAACAATAGCAGATGAAGAGAATCAGGGTGATGTACATCTCGTTAACAAAATAAATAGGGGGATGAAGACATATACAGTCCTCTGAGAGACAGGTACTATTATCCCCATTTTGCAGAATAGGAAACTGAGGCCCACCGTGGTTAAGCGACCCAGTAACGGGCCGAGGGCCGAGCTCAAACTCAAACCCAGGTCTTCTGGCTACCGGCATGACCCCCTTCCACCACCCCGCAATATGAGTATTAAGGGTGTAGACTGTAGACTGTAGACGGTGAGCTCATTAGGGACAGGGAATGTGATCGCGAATTCTGTCGACTCGTACTCTCCCGAAGGCTTGCTACGGTCTCTGCACATCCTAAACGCTTAATATGATCGATTCATTGATTTTAATGATACTTTTGTTACTCGTTAGGTGTTTACTCTGTGCCAAGCACAGTTTGAAGATGTCACAGGGGTCAAGCACGTTGGACAGGGTGGCTACTTTGGTTAGGAATTATGGCAGAATCCCCTCACTTCACACTTACTGAAGTGCTCGATCAGAGTTTGCGAATCCCAAACTCGGGGACTCCGCCGCAACCTTTCTTATTGAGACGCAGGCAGCCTCGAGCCGTAACCTTTAAATCTAACGCGGCAACCTAGACGGAGGATCTTGATATCGCTGCAGACAGCTCAATTATTCACTGGCTAAATTAGCCTTTGTATCAACCAGGCCCCATACGCTTCCTCATTCCTATGGCTAGGCTAGGTCATTTTATTTCTTATTCGTGACTTTCCCACAGGGGAAGAGAAAGGAGGTGAAACCAAATCTGTCGATTCTGCTCACCAGCGAATTCTGGTAGCGAAGGAGGTTGACGTGGAGATTGTCTGTGCGTTTTCCTGACTCACCCTAGGCCCCTCCCCGAAACGCCGAGCCCTAACGCTAGATTTTTCCATTGGAATAATCAAAAACAGTGGCCAAATCATTTTCCTTCCAAGGCGTATCCTACCGCTTTTGAGAACGCCAACCGCATCCCTTTAAAACCTGATAATCTGACTCTTCTTGGTTTGGGAAAGTCCCTCTTCCCCAGGAGGTTTATAATCTAAGAATAAGGTGGGGAAAAGGGGTCTGTGACAGAAAGATAGGGAAAGATGATACAACGAAAGCACAAAAATGACACAGAAGGCAAGAAAAATGATAAATACAGTAAGTGGGATAGGGTACTGTGACTAGAGGATTGAGTTTCAGACTCCTTGGGGCTCAGGGGGGAAAAAATAAAGCCTTTATTTCAGGAATCAGATCACGGAATCAATCAGTTGTATCCACTGAGCACTCACTCTGTGCAGAGCATTGTACGAAGGCTTGGGAAAGTACAATATAACAGAGTTGGTTCCCTGACGACAGTGAACCTAAGGGTACGGAGGGGGAGACGGGCATTCATATAAACGAGCGTACCGCGGCCACGTCCAGAAGTGCCGTGGGGTTGAGGAGGGGGCGCGTAAAGGGAGCCAATTCAAGTGCGAGGCAAATGCAGAAGGGAGCGGGAGAAGAGGCAACGAGGGCTTAGTCGGGGAAGGCCTCCTGGAGGAGATGCACTTTCAACGAGGCTCTGAAGGGGGAGAGAGTAAGCGTCTGTCGGACGTAAAGAGGGAGGACATTCCATGCCTGAAACGGGACGAGGATGAGCCCGCGGAAGAGACTGAGAACGAGCGGCCGGAGAGAAGAGAGGAGAACCGGGAGAGGACGGTGTCAACGGTCGGATACCGTTTCCGGGAGGAGGGGGGTGGTCGGCAGCGTCGACGGCAGCTGAGAGGTTGGGGAGGATTAGGATGGAGTAGGGGCCGCCGGAGTTGGCAAGATTTATTTGTGACCTGCGAGAGAGGGTGGCTTCTGTGGAGGGAAGGGGACGGAAGCCAGATCGGAGGGGGAGGATCGAACAGATCTGCCATGACTCCAACGACGGCGACCCAACCTCGGCCGCTGGGGCATCCGGTCCGGTTTTTGTAGGTTCAAAGGATTGAAAAACGCAACACGTGGTGGTACTGGCAAATCGACTGTTTTAAAAATCACAAAAATCAACCGCATTTGCCGAGCCCTCACCTACTCTGTACAGAACACCGTCCCGGGAGAATCGAATCGGCCGGTCAACGGTATTTACTGAACGTTTACCGTGTTCAGACCGCTGTATTTGGGAGAAGATAATCACGGTCGAATTAGAGGCTGTGATCCCTGCCCATAAGGGATTTACAGGCTCAGTCGATGAATCGACGGTCCGTTGGCAGAGCGCTTTCCCGGGAACCTGAGAGAGTACAGAACGGTAGAGTTGGTATCCGTAATCTCTGCCCTCAAGAAGCTTGCGATGGTGGGGGGTGACACATTAAAATAAGTTACCAGCGGGGGAAGCAACGTAAAAGAATATAGAAAGAAAGAGTCGTCTCTGTTCTCGTATCCTGTCGGTTCTCAGACGACAGGGGTTAAGATCTGTCTCTCTTCGGATACCGGGTCTAAAAGAAATCCCCCGTTTTACGCACGAAGTGATCCCGAGTGAACAGCACCTCTCTGTGTCTGAAGAATGAACGGGAATCTCCGCAGTGACCAGAGATGTGATCCAGCTACTCGCCATCTCGCGAAGGAGTTGGAAAACGGGTCCCCGGGCCACATGGAACTATTGCCGTTTCCAGGTTCTTAGTCCTGAAAGCAGGGTAGGGAAGGTGGGTGTGGTAATAACACAGGCTACGCTCCCACTTTAAACCCTTAATAGAGCGATGCAGGAAAGACGTTGCCATTCATTCATTCGACTGTATTTATTGAGCGCTCACCGCGTGCACGGCACCGTACTGAACGCTCGCAAACACCGTGCGTTCTCGCCCGTGGCCGCGCGAGGTAACCGCTCCGATAAGCGCAGACAAAACCGGACAGGTTCCCCGCCCGCAGTGAGCTTACAGTCTAGAGGGGGAGACGGGCATTAATATAAATGAATTGCGGATATTTACGGAAATGCTCTGGGGCCGGGAAGGGAGGGCGAATCGAGGGAGCGGGTCGGGGCGACGCAGAAAGGAGCGGGAGGAGAGGAGAGGAGGGCTTCGCCAGGGCGGAGACGGGCCTCCGATACGGCGTGGAGGGCGGGGAGACTTTCGCCTGTCGGAGACGGAGAGGGAGGGCGTTTCGGCCGGAGGCAGGAGGTGAGCGAGAGGTCGGCGGCGAGACAGACGGGTTCGAGGTTCGCCGAGTCGGTCGGCGTTAGAGGAGCGACGTGCGTGGGCCGGCTTGCGGTAGGACAGCGGCGTGGTCGGGGGGGGGGGGGGGGGCCGACGATGGACCGCTTTAAAGCCGAGGTAGGGGGTGTCCGAACGACGGGCGACCACCGGAGGTCCTTGAGGGGCGGACAGACACGGCGACCGCGAGCTAATAGCTCCCCACCCGCCGCTGAGGGCCCCGACTTTCGGCACCCCTCACCCCAGACCGCCGGCCACACCTCCTCCCCCGCGACCGGCAGCCGCCGGCCCCCGCCGAGGAGTCTTCGGCCCGTCCCGGCGGGAAACGGCACCGGCGGCACGGGGCCTCGGGCGACGTCGGGAAGGCCGGCGGCCGCTGCGGACGAACCTTGGCCTCCGAGCGGCTAAGTCCCGGAGGTTCTCCTCCCCTAGCCACGGCGTCCCGCCGACCTGGGTCAGCCGACGCGCGGCGGAGTCTCGAGGGTCCCACGCGACTCTCACAATCCAGAGAGGGAGACGGACCATCAGCCGCACTCACGAGAAGCGGTACGGCGCGGCGGATAGAGCGCCCGGCCGGGGAGCCGGGGGGCCACGGGCGCTAATCCCGCCTCCGCCGCCCGCCCGCCGCGTGACCTCGGGCGGGTCGCTTCGCTTCTCCGTGCCTCGTCGCCGCATCCGTAAGACGAGACGGTGGGACGGGACGGGGCCCGCGTCCAACCCGATTCGCCCGTATCCGCCCCATCGCCTAGTACGGCGCCCGGCACCGAGTACGCGCCGAATACCACGGTCGACGTCATCATCGTCATCGTTACGTACACGTAAGCTTATCGTAGGCGGGGTCGTGTCCGCTGATTCCGCCGCGTTGTACTCTCGCAAGCGCTTGGTACGTCCCCCGCGTATAGTAAGTGCTCAGACGAATGCCACCGATTGATCAACCCATCTCCACGGCGCTTGCGTACGCGTCCTTCGACTCTACTCCTTCCCCGAGCTGTAGGCGATTTTAACGTCCGTGTCCGTCACTGGATCGTAAGGTTCTCGAGGGGAGCGATCGTGCCTACCGACCCTACTGCACTGCACACCCGTGAGCGTCCAGTACGGTCTTCCGCGGACAGCGAGGGCTCGCTGACTGAATTCCGCCGACCGCGCGACGGCCCAGTTCCCATTTAAGATGAATGAGCGGCGGGCAGCTTCTTCGGGAATGTGGCCCGTCCGAGAAGCGCAGATAAGCTCGCGTCGTTACTAATTCCCCGTTGTCTGTTTAAATGGATACCGAAAACATGCTTTACGGCAAAACGGAATTAATTTGCACTACGCAAAGATTACCAGTGCAGCAGCGCGGTCTAGCGGGGAAAAAAAAAGCAGGGGCTGGGAGTCGGAGGACTTGGCTTCTAACCGTGGCTCCGTCACGTGCCGACCGCGTGACCTCGGGCAGGTCACCTAACTCCCCTGGACCTCAGTCTCCTCGACCGTAAAAACGGGGACTCAAAACCTGCTCTCCCTCGTATTTAACCTGTCCATCCCGCGTACAGATGAACCCGTGACCACCCCAGCGCCCAGAACGGTGTTCAGCCCACAGTAAGCACTAAACAAATACCATTGAAAAAGGAGTAAGGATGCGGATGCAACACCGTTCTTTACTCCTCTAGCATTTTATATCTGTTGCAAGGCATTTATTATAGGATTTGAACATCGACCGTCAATATCGGACTCTCCTGGGATATTTCCGTCTCTTCAAACCGCGTCGAAAAACACACCCGAAACTCCTTACGTTACAATCGGCAATAACAACAGTTAGCCGAAGAGGCCGACGGACGGTCTTCCTGGGAATTCATCTGTCTCCGGCGGTATAAAAGACACGTCGCGTCACGACCAGATATTCTGCCTGAGCGTAGGCGGCATAGCGAGAGTATTCTGGATATATTTCTAGTACGGTGCATCCTCGACGAGCCCGCGAGCCGTCGTAAAATCCGGGCGATTTTTTAAAATCTGCGTAGAATCCGCTCACGAGGTCACGGCCATCGTCCCGTCGATGACACGTCCGAGACCGTAAGGTGCCGACTAATCTGGCCCGGCGGAGGTCAGACCTGGCCACGTCTGGGTTTCCGGGCCGCGGGTAGCGTTCTCCCGAGAGCCAGCCGCCACCGTAGGTCGCGCTTCGAGTCGAGACACGGCGGCTGTCGTCGTAAAGACCGCACAGATCCGGGGAGAAGGTCAGCGAGTGAGAACATCTGCCACTTCCACGTGTTTTACATTTAGCCCGGTGGGCCTTGGCACCGTTTGGGTAACGCTAACGGGCGCATTCTCAGGAAGCCGCGAGTCTGTCGCGGCTTCACGGGTCTTCACTCGCTCGCCAAAGGGGCCCCGTCCAATACCGCGCACCTAGCCTAAGTAGAGCTGGCCTAATTTGAGGGACGGGAACAAGGAGGTCTTCGTGATCTACGATCCGGGAAAACGCAATATTGAAAAGCGGAACGAAAGCCTCCAGTCACGGGTTCCGATCTCGGCTCCGCTGCTTGTCGGCCGTGTGACCCTGGGCGAGTCACTCGACTTCTCCGCGCCTCAGTTCCCTCATCCGTAAAACGGGGATTAAGACGGCGAGCCCCACGTGGGACGACCCGATCGCCCTGGATCCCCCCCCCCCCCGCGCTCGGAACGCCGCTCCGCATGCGGTAAGCGCTTAACAAGCGCCATCATCGTTACGGAGCGGACTCGGCATCCGCCTGGACGGTTCCCGGCAACGATTCATCTGCTCGCTGACGCACATCTCCGCGAGGCTGAGGGAGAGCGACGAGGATCGGCCCCGCCGTCCTTTACGCGAGGTCTTAATATCGCAGCTCCGGCCTTGAAAGCTCACTGCGGGGGCCTGCGGACCACTGGCTCGGAAACAGAGAAACGGGGTGATACGCGAAGCTGGAGAGACGGTAAAACCGACCGCGGCGTCCGCGGTCGGCGGCTCGACAAACACGCCGGGCTTCCACCGAGAGGGCGACCGGGTGGCCCGCCGCCTGCCGGGATCACAGGCGATCGCCTGACCAGGGGTCTCGGTATTTATTGAACCGGATCACCTGGCAGTAAAACTCGGTCAGGGCCCGAGGCATGGGTGAGACCTCCTCCCACTCGGACCTGCTACTGTGGTAGACCTGGACTTCGTCGGTAATTTCATCGGGAGCGTAGTCTCCCCCTAGAATGTAAATTTTATCCTCCACCGCGACGGCTCCGGCGTTGAAGCCCGCGCATTCGAAAGACCCCTCCCCCTTCCAGACGCAGGTCTCGGGGCAAAAGCTGTAGACCTTGTAAGTGGACAGGTCGCAGACGTAGAGGGTACAGTTCACGGCCACCGC
The DNA here is from genome assembly GCF_004115215.2 of Ornithorhynchus anatinus. Classification (NCBI taxonomy): domain Eukaryota; kingdom Metazoa; phylum Chordata; class Mammalia; order Monotremata; family Ornithorhynchidae; genus Ornithorhynchus; species Ornithorhynchus anatinus. The sequence goes on along the minus strand of NC_041747.1, from coordinate 19,809,139 downwards.
TTTGATTAGCGTGGCGTGAAGAAACTGGCCGAACTCGGCCACCAGCTCCGACCACTGATCGGTCGCGGCGTTGTACCTCAAGAAGCGATCGAGAGACGGACTGAAGGCGTCAGAGAGCTCCACCTCCGAGCCGAGGACGTAAATCGCATCGCGGCAGGCGCTCGCTTCGGGATAGTAGACGCCTCTGGGCAGGCGGCTCGCCGGCAGCCACTCCCCGGAGAGGGGCCGGTAGGATTCGACGTTCAAGAGGCTCCCGGTCTCCCGGGCTCCCCTCGTCCTCCCGCCGATGACGAACAGCCGGTCCAGGGCCATCACGGACGCGTGCATGGTCCTCGGCCTCTCCATTCCCGCCACGGCGGAAAACTCGCCGCTGACTGGGCAGTAGCACCAGGTCCGCTCGGTGGCATCGTGGTACGACTCGGCGACGTGGAGCCGGGTCGTCCGGCAGCACCTCCCCCTGCAGCCGCCGGTCACGAAGATCTTCTCGCCGCAGCTCGACAAGCTCGACCCCGGCAGAGCGAGCAACTGAGTGCGCGGCAGGACTTTCCACTCATCCGTCCTAACGTTGTAGCAGAAGGTGTGCCGGCCCTCTCCGGCGTCCTCCGTTTTGTGCACGAATATGTATTTCTCGGTGGTGGAGGGGCGGGCGTCCGCAAAGAGTCCGGCGGACTCTCTCACGCTCTCGACGGCCTCCTGGATCAGGGCCGAACCGTCGGTGCTCCCGAGCAAGGGATCTTCCGAGAGCAGGTAGCCCCGAAGGGCCTCCTCGGATAAGTGATGCAGCCTCACCTTCGCCATCAGCCGAGGCAGGTGCTTCCGTCTGGATTCCGGGCGGTGTCCGGTCCAGCGGAGAACGGCTCGCAGCGCGGCCTCTTCGTCGGGCACGTCCAGTTCGTCCGCTTCCAGGAACCTCTGCAGCACCCCCGGGTTCGTCTCGAGGAAATCGGCGGATCTGAGGAGCGAAGAGAAGTGCCGCTCGGCGAACGCCAGCGCCTGCTCGAACAAGGGGGCGGAGCCGTAGCCGTCGGAGAGCGACAACAGCCGTAGGCAGTTGGCGACGTCGATGCTTTTTATTAAAAAGTCACCGCAAGCTTCGGAGAGGGGGGGGATCTGAAGGAACGACGACAACTGGAAGAACATCTCCACGTTGTCGTCGGTTATCTGGGTTTCCCCGGCGTAGGCGTAATCGACGAAAGCCCTCACGGCCCGGGGGGACAGGTTACCGAGGGTGACGCTCCCGCCGTCTCTCTCTCTCATGTCCGCTTGAAACATCGCCCTGAAATAGAAAGAGGGAAAATGGCCGAACGCACGCGTGGCGATTTCTGACAACTCAGCCGCGGGTCGGGGCCGCCGGACGGGCCTCCCCGATTAGGCCGGGTCCGTCCGGAATCACGGGGATTCGGATTTACGGACCCGGTTTCGGATCACAGCGGTGGGCGTTGGAAAAAGGGCCACGGGAACGTGTTTCGCAACCCGAGACGCGTCGCGCTTGTCCGTGACCGGACGAGATCCGGATCTTTTCCCGGGGATTTGCCTTCACTCTGCGCGCGGAGCCCCGAGCCCCTCGGAGGGTCCGACATAACAAGACGCGGCCGCGTTCCCCGCCCGCAACGAACTCACAGTCCCGAGGGGGAGACGGAGGTGAAAATCGACTGAGAAAAAAGATGGGGTTGACCCCCCGCCCCCCCCGCCCCGCGTTCTGCTAAGCATCTAGCGATCGGGCGATAATGATTACTGAGAACCTGACGTGTGCGGAGGACTGTCCGCGGTGCTTCAGAAAGCCCGGCAGATCAAATCGATCCCGTGGCTCTCTGCCCTCGAGGAGCCTACGTTCTAACGGGGGAGCCGGAGCCGGGACAGAGGAGATCTAAAAGATCGCCGGATTCTGATCCGCGTTCGGTGGAGATGATATCTCCTCCCGCACGTTACGGGGGTAAGTTGCCGCGGTACCCCGTACCGCCGTCGGCACAGAGAACGGTAGCCCTGTTCGCTTCCTACCCGGGCCGGTTTTAACACCGTCGGCAAGAGCCGCATTTTCACTCGGAAAATTTAAGTTGCAAGTTTAGAGAAATTCCAGTCGTCTTCCCGCTTCTTGGAGGCCTAAGACCGAAAGACGAAGGCCGAGCGGATGACGACGACAATCGCGGTATCCGGTCAGCGCTTACTCTGTGCCGAGCGCCGCACTAAGCGCTGGGGTGACACTAGTAAATCGGGTTGGGCACAGTCCCTGTCCCACGCGGAGCTCACAGTCTCGATCCCCGTGTTACAGATGAGGGAGCTGGGGCCCCGAGAAGTGAGGCGACTCGCCCAAGGTCACGCGGCAGACGGGTGGCGGGAGCCCGGATCGGAACCCGTGACCTTCTGACTCCCGGGCCCGGGCTCTTTCCGCCGCGCCACGCCGCTTCCCCGGACGATACGCCGGAGGACAAGCAGCCCATAGAAATTTATTAATAATAATAATGATAACAACAACAATAACGTCGGTATTTGTTCAGCGCTTACTACGTGCAGAGCACTGTTCTAAGCGCTGCGGTAGATTCAGGGGAATGAGGTCGCCCCACGCGAGGCTCCCGGTCTTCCTCCCCATTTGACAGATGAGGTCACCGAGGCCCAGCGAAGCGAAGCGACTCGCCCACGGTCACACAGCCGACAGGCGGCGCAGCCGGGATTCGAACCCACGACCTCGGACTCCCGAGCCCGGGCTCCTGCCACCGAGCCCCGCCGCCTCTCTCGATTTAGCTGCCGGGTGAGCAGCGCGCAGAACTTAAGTGACTTGCCCGAGGTCGCACGATCGAGCCGGACCCAGTCCAAGCAGGCTAATCAAGTTGGACAAAGTCCCTGTCCTACGGGGGGCTCGGAGTCGGCGTCCCCATTTGACAGACGAGGAAACCGAGGCGCAGAGAAGCGAAGGGACCCGAGGTCGTATAGCGAAGGAGCGGCAGGCCGAGATTGGAACCCAGGTCTTTCTGACTCCCAGGCCTGGGCCCTATCCCTGAGGCCACGCCGCCTCCGCCGCCTTCCTTCTCTCTTTCCCGCCCTTTTCCCGTCTTTCCCGCACCTCCTTACCGAGTCATACGCCGCCTCTAGAAGTGAGAAGCAGCGTGGCTCAGTGGGAAGAGCCCGGGCTCGGGAGTCACAGGTCACGGGTTCGAATCCCGGCTCGGCCACTTGGCGGCCGTGTGACTCCGGGCGAGTCGCTTCGCTTCCCGGTGCCTCGGTGACCTCATCTGTAAAACGGGGATTAACCGTGAGCCTCGCGTGGGCCGACCCGACGACCCCGTATCTCCCCCGGCGCTCAGAACGGTGCTCGGCACGGAGGAAGCGCTGAACAAATACCGGCATTATTCAGCGGCCCCGGTAATGAGGCCGTCTGAATAATCCTCGACTCGTCCCCCTCCCGCCTACGGACCCGGCGTTCCCCTCCGCTCGCTTCCTACTGGCTCAGGGCCCGGCACGTGGTAAGCGCTTAACACGTACCCTGATTATCGTTACTATCGTCGTCGTCGTGATTTCCGACCCAGTGGCTGAACAGCACGCTGCTGGGGGGACTGAATCGCCCGCACCGTCCCCCGCCGTCATCCCCTTCTCGGTCCGCACCCCGCCGACTAGCCCTTCCGGTGAAGGAATGTAAAGGAGATGACAGTAGCCTCAGTTGATCGCCGGTTGCCAAACCGGCTCTGGAGGGAAGGGAATAAGACCAGGCTCGATTCTCTTTAGATTTGAAACCAAAAAAAGAGATTTCTTCTGTGCGTAAGTGAGACGAACAGGGATGATTTTCCCTTTTGTACGTCGCTGTCTTCCTCTACCTGAAGACACTAAGCAACTGAGTGAGAGCCAAAAGCTTTTCACCCTAATTACTTCAAACGTCGATTCCTCTCCGGGGCAAAAAGGTCACGAATTTCTCCGCCGCCAAAGCTTTTCGGAAGATCTCCCAGGACGCAGAACATTACCTATGGAGGTCGTACTTCCCGAGCGCTCAGCGCAGTGCTCCACGCACAGTAAGCTCTCGGTAAATACGGCCGGGTGAATTCCTCGCTCGGTAACGAGCCCCGAGATCCTGCACAGCCGCAGCGATCGACCCTCCGGGAAGACCTCCCTCCTGACAACGCCAGTGGATTTAAGGTCGGTTTGACGCTGGATCTTCCTCCCGAGAGGTTCTCCTGGCCGTCGGATTCCCCTTCGCAACGTGCCGATTACGGAGATGCGGGGTAGGGGTCAGGTGACGTCCACAGCAGTGTTGGTATCTGTTAAGCGCTCACTAGGTGCCGAGCACCGTTCTAAGCGCCGGGGGAGATACGGGGTCGTCGGGTCGTCCCGCGGGAGGCTCACGGTCTTCATCCCCGTTTGACGGACGAGGGGACTGAGGCACAGGGAAGCGAAGTGACTCGCCCACAGTCACACAGCACACTCATCCTGCTCACGCACTCGCTCACGCTCTCCTTAGCGCTCCTACGCGAATGCGTCGGCTCGATTTATTTACTTCGGCCACGCTAGTAGATATTTCTCCACTCTCCTTGGCACTCGTCTCCATGTACGTCGGCTCGATCGATTTATTTTGGCCCCTCTTGGGAAAGGTTTCTACGCTCATCACTCCCGTTAGAGTAGGGCAGGGGATGGATCGCCTCACCGTCGCCGCAGGTCCCGAGCGACCCATACGGCGCACCGGACGCGCTCAATAAACGCCGCCGCGGCTGCTACCGTCACGTCTCTAACAACTGCGGGTGGAAGAGATGATTTTAAGAGGGTGGGAGAAACGGTTTTACCTGAAAAAGTCACTGCAGGCCGCGAGGACGCATCGATGACATGGAATGATTTCATCTTTCACAATTATTTGGAAGTCATAAAACATATCCTGGTCTCTAAAACTTTGCAGCACGCTTAAGATTCTCCGGCCGTGCTCTTCGGCCATCACGGAGTCGCTTTTCTTCTCGGGAATCCCACCGCCCGTGGACCGTCGCGTGGAGTCGCTGGGATGGTCCATGGCCGAGTCCACCTGGGTCTAGGATTGACCGGGGGGGGGGGGGGAAAGGCACCGATTTTATTTCATCATAAAGCTCTAAAACCTCAGGCTTAGCCGAGAGCCAGTTACACAAAGACACTCACAGACCTCAGTCGGAATCCCGTGGATATCGCTCGGCCCGTACTTTCCGTTGATTCTTACGGGATTATCGCTTTATGGTTCATAAAACGTTTGGTCCGGCAATAAATCGGGTTGGCGCGCTCCACGATCGCCAACGATCGATTACGGGGATCGTTTTACTCGTGCATACGTTTTCGCAGAACGGCACCCGTTACCGTATTCAAACCCTGAGCTGAGGCCGACGAGATACGCCTATAAACACGCAGAGCGCGGCGTCCAACCAAGGGGCGGGGACCGGGCTGGAATCTGCCTCGGGACGCAGGGCAAACGGGAAGGAAAGATACGCGGCCCAAGGTCCTCAACCAACAAGCTCATTTCCATTTCCGTGGCCAAAGAGAGATCTACTAATCCCCTCGCTCTGAGTCCGCGCTCTCCAAAGTCACCGGCGACCTCCTCCTCGAGAGCTCCGACGGATTCCGGGGACGCTCGGCACACAGGGAGTACTCAATAAGTGATCGATTGATTCTCCTCTGCTATTTCACGTGATGACGACGGCATGCTCGGCGCTATGCCCCGAGCACTGTTCCGAGCGCCGGATACCCTTCCCTTCTCCTGAAAATGTTCTCCCCCCCCTTGGTTTTAATAAGAATGTTGGTATTGGTGAAGCGCTCACTGTGTGCCGAGCGCCGTTCTAAGCGCTGGGGGAGATCCAGGGTCATCGGGTCGTCCCACGGGAGGCTCACAGTCAATTCCCCATTTTACAGATGAGGTAACCGAGGCTCAGAGAAGCGAAGCGACTTGCCCACAGTCACACAGATGACAGGCGACAGAGCCGGGAGTCGAACCCATGACCCCTGACTCCAAAGCCCGGGCTCTTTTCACTGAGCCACGCCGCTTCAGTGACTTGCCCACGGTCACCCAGCTGACAGGTGGCAGAGGTGGGATTCGAACCCATGACCTCTGACTCCCCAGCCCGGGCTCTTGCCACTGAGCCGCGTAGTTGAGCGCTAAGCGCTTAACGGATATGTGATCATTATTATGGTTCATCCAGTAGTATTTACTGAGCGCTTACTATGCGCAGGGCACCGGACTGAGCGCTCGGGACGGACAAGTCGGCACCAGACAGAGACGGTCCCCGCCGTCCGACGGGCTCACGGTCCGATCGGGGGAGACGGACGGACGAGAACGACGGCGATCAACGGAGTCGAGGGGAAGAACGTCTCGTAGAAACGATGGCGACTAAATAGAATCGAGGCGGTGTACAATTCATTAACCAAATAAATAGGGTGACGGAAATGTATACGGTCGAGCGGACGGGTACGGTGCCGTGGGGGTGGGAAGGGAGAGGCGGAGGAGCAGAGGGAAAAGGGGAAAAAGGGGGTTTAGCTGCGGAGAGGTAAGGGGGGGGTGGCAGAGGGAGTAGAGGGGGAAGAGGAGCTCAGTCTGGGAAGGCCTCTTGGAGGAGGTGAGTTTTAAGTAGGGTTGAGTGAATGAATGGATGGATGAATGAATGGAAGGATGGAGGGAGGGAGGGATGGATGGATGGATGGATGGATGAATGATTGGATGAATGGATGGATGGATTGACGGACGGATGAATGATTGGATGAATGGATGAATGAATGGATGGATGGATTGACGGACGGATGAATGATTGGATGAATGGATGAATGGACGGATGAATGAATGGATGGATGGATGGATGAATGAATGGATGGATGGACGGATGGGTGAATGGATGGATGAATGGATGGATGGACGGATGGGTGAATGGATGGATGAATGAATGATTGGATGGATGAGTGAATGGATGGATGAATGAATAAACGGATGGATGGATGATTGGATGGATGAACGAATGAACGGATGGATGATTGGATGGATGAGTGAATGAATGGATGGATAGATGAATGAATGATTGGATGAATGGATGGAGGGAGGGATGGAAGGACGGACGGACGGACGAGCGAACGAACGAATGAATGAATGCATATGCGGCCGGTTGCCAGGGTGACGGTCCCGGCACGTGCCACCTCCGCTCACCCACCTGGCTCGGCCGCCTCGGCCGCCCGGTCCCTCGAGGGTCGCGTCACGCCGCTCCTCGGCCTCCCATTGGCCGGCGGCCGCGTCCGTCAGGCCGGCCCGGGGCGCCCATTGGCCGGACGCCCCCTAGTCCCCGCCCCCCGGCCCCCGGCGCGGCGATGGCGGCCCGGAGCGGGAAGAGGCGGCAGGGAGGCGGGCCGAGCCTCCCGCTCCTCCCGCTCCTCCCTCCCGGGGGGGGGGGGGGAGCCCCACCGCCCATTCCCGGGAATGCCGGCAGGGGCGGGAATGCCGCGGCGGGAAGGGGGGGGGCCGGGCGGGAATGGCGGGCGGGGACGGCGCGCCGGGCGTGATGACGTAGGCGCCGGACGTCGCCCCCTCCCCCGCCAGAGCCGGCCGTGCGTGATGACGCCGGCGCCCGACGTCGCCCCCTCCCCCTCCAGAGCCGGCCGTGCGTGATGACGCAGGCGCCCGACGTCGCCCCTCCCCCTGCCGGGCCCGCCCGTGCGTGATGACGCAGGCGCCGGACGTCGCCCCCTCCCCCTGCCGGGCCCGCCCGTGCGTGATGACGCAGGCGCCGGACGTCGCCCCCTCCCCCTGCCGGGCCCGCCCGTGCGTGATGACGCAGGCGCCCGACGTCGCCCCTCCCCCCAGGACCGGCCGCTTCCCAACGGTTTTCCCGACCGCCTCCCGGGAATCGGCGGGAATCGGCGGGATGGAGAGCGTGCGCTGGGCTTTTCCCTGCGGAGCCTGGGGCCCCGGCGCGGCCCAGTGGCTCCTGGCGGCGCGCTGCGTGCAGCCGGAGGAGAAGGAGCGCATCGGACGCTGCGTCTTCGCCCGCGACGCCAAGGCGGCCATGGTAGGCGGGCGGCCGGTCGGGCATTCGGGCGTGCGTGCATTCCTCGAGCTCTTGCAGCGCGCCCAGCGCTGGGAACGGGCACCTTCGTGCCTGTATTCCTGCATGCGTGCGTTCGTCGAGCTCTCGCTGCGTGCACAGCGCTGGGAACGCCCACGTGCATTCATGCATTCACGCACGCATGCATTCATCGAGCCCTTGCTACGTGCAGAGCGCGGGGAACGTGCACATTCATGCATGCATGCATGCATGCATTCATCGAGCTCTCGCTACGTGCACAGCGCTGGGAACGTGCACGTTCATGCATGCATTCACGCATGCATGCATTCATCGAGCCCTTGCTACGTGCAGAGCGCCGGGAGCGTGCACATTCATTCATGCATGCATGCATTCATCGAGCTCTCGCTACGTGCACAGCGCTGGGAACGTGCACGTTCATTCATGCATTCACGCATGCATGCATTCATCGAGCCGTTGCTACGTGCAGAGCGCCGGGAGCGTGCACATTCATTCATGCATGCATTCATTCATCGAGCTCTCGCTACGTGCACAGCGCTGGGAATCTGCACATTCATTCATGCATGCGTTCATCGAGCTCTCGCTAGGTGCAGAGCGCTGGACTGAGCGCTGGGAACGTGCAGATTTGTGGATTCATGCTTGAGCGCCGGGAACGTGCACATTCATTCATTCATTCCTGCATGCATTCATCCATTCATCGAGCTCTCGCTACGCGCAGAGCGCCGGGAACGTGCACATTCATTCACGCATGCATTCATCGAGCTCTCGCTACGTACAGAGCGCCGGGAACGTGCACATTCGTGCATTCATTCATGCATTCATTCATCGAGCTCTCGCTACGTGCAGAGCGCTGGGAATGTGCACACTCGTGCATTCATTCATGCATTCATTCATCGAGCTCTCGCTACGTGCAGAGCGCCGGGAATGTGCACATTCGTTCATTCCGTAGTATCGAGCGCTCGCTGCGTGCAGAGCGCCGGACTGAGCGCTTGGAATGGACAAATTCATTCATTCAGGAATGTGCACATTCATCCATTCAGTAGTATCGAGCACTTGCTACGTGCAGAGCGCCGGACTAAGCGCTGGGGACGGACAAATTCCCCGCCCTCCGACGGGCTCACGGTCTCGTGGGGGGAGACGGACGGACGGGAACGACGGCGATAAACAGGGTCGAGGGGACGAACGGCTCGTCGATTGAAACGAGAGCGGATGGATAGAGTCGAGGCGACGTGCGTCTCGTTAGCGGAGCGATAGAATCGAGGCCGTGTACATCTCCTTAACAAAATAACAGGATCACGGTGACGCCCGTCTCCCTAACAAAATAAATGTTCATTCGGTAGTTTTTGTCGAGCGCCGACTACGTGCGGGGCACCGGGCCGAGCGCTCGGAACGGACAGGTCGGTAACGGAGACGGTCCCGTCGGGGGAGACGGACGGGAACGAGGGCGACGGACGGGATCGAGGGGACGAACGGCTCGGTAGGACGACGGCAGATGAACGGAGTCGAGGCGACGTTCGTCTCCCCGACGGAAGAAATAGGGCGACGAAGATACGTACGGTCGAGCGGACGAGCCCGGTGCCGGGGGGATGGGGGGGGGGGAGGAGAGGGCTCAGCCGAGGAGAGGCGAAGGTGGGGGGTGGAGAGGGAGCGGGGGGAAGGGGGGAGCTCAGTCCGGGAAGGCCTCTCGGAGGAGGGGAGCTCCGGGTGGGGTCTCGAAGAGGGGAAGGGAATCCGGCGGAGGGGAGGAGGGAGGGCGAGGACGCGGCCCGGGGGTCGACGGCGGCGGGACGGGCGGGGAGAGAGGACGCCGGAGGGGGCGAGGGGACGACGGGCGGCCTCGAAGCCTCGGGTCCCGCCCGCTCCCCTCCCGCCTTTCCCGCCCCGCCGGGCCCTCCCTCTCCACGTCCTCGGCGCCCGGGACACGGAGCACCGGCGTCCCCCGCCCCGAGCCGGCTCCCGGGCCGGGGGATGGCACAGACTCCTCTCCCCCGCCACTGATCACGACAACTGTGCCGTTGAGCGCGCCGTCCCGAGCGCCTGGGACGCCGAGCACGATCCTTCCCCGCCCAGAGCCGGCTCACAGCCGAGAAGATGGTACAGACGACCCCTCCTGCCACCCATCGTGACGCCTGTGCCAGGGAGCGCTTACCACGGGCCGGGGGATGGCCTGCACCCCTCCTGCTGCCGCCGCTACCGATTAGGACGACGGGTCGGCCGGCGTCCCTTCGCCCGGTCGTATTTATTGAGCGCTCGCTGTGTGCGGGGCACCGTGCTGAGCGCTTGGAACGTACAGTTCGGCGGCGGAGACCGCCCCTGCCCCACACGGGCGCCTGCTACGTGCCGAGGGGTGTCGTGAGCGCCCGGGCGAGGACGCCGCCACCGTGAGCGGCACGGTCCCCCGCCCCCCCCCCCCCCGAGCTTACAGTCTAGAGGATTTTACCCGCTACTCCTGAGTATAGTAACGATTAGGGGATTGAGCGCCCACCGTGCGCCGGACACCGTACCGAGCGCCGCGGTGGGGACCCGCGGATCGGATTGGACGCGGTCCCCGTCCCCCGTGGGGCTCGCGGTCTCGATTCCGGTTTTCCGGATGCGGTGACCGAGGCCCGGGGGATGACGGTGACGATAACGTTGGTATCCGTTGAGCGCTCGCTACGTGCCGAGCACCGTTCTAAGCGGTGGGGATCCACTGAGCCTCACGTGGGACGGCCCGACGACCCCGTATCCCCCCCGGCGCTTAGAACGGCGCTCCGCACGTAGCAGGCGCTTAACGGATACCGACGTTATTAAGTGGGCAGGCCCCGCCTCCGCCCCTTGTCCGCTGTGTGACTGTGGGCGGGTCACTTCCCTTCTCTGGGCCTCGGTTCCCTCGTCTGGAAAATGGGGATGGAGACTGGGAGCCTCCCGTGGGACGACCTCGTTCCCCTGCGCTTCGAACGGCGCTCTGCACGTAGGAAGCGCTTAACGGGTACCCGCGTCGTCATCGCTCTCTCGAGTGCTCAGGACGGTGCCCCGGTGCTCAGTAAACACGACCGATCGGACGGCGACCCGGCGGCACAGCCGGGATTAGAACCCAGGTCCCGTAACTCCTGGGCCCGGGCCCCTCCCTCGGGACCTTCCGAGATGCGTCCGTAAGAAGGAAGGACCGTCGCGACGTCGCGGGGTGCTTGGAAACCGTTAGTCATTTAATAGAGCGGCCTTCCGCCTTCCACCCTGCCACCGGTATAAAGCGTTCGGGGGATTTTTCCAAATAAATTACATTTCAGCGTTCAAAAAGAGGAGTTTAGCGCGGGGGTACTGGAGCCTCACGCGGGACGACCTGATTCCCTTGTGTCTGCCCCGGCGCTTAGTGCTCCGCGCATAGTAAGCGCTCAACAGATACCAACATTATCATTATTAAAAGGGGGCGATGAACCGTGAGCCTCACGCGGGACGACCCGATTCCCTTGTGTCTGCCCCGGCGCTTAGTGCTCCGCGCATAGTAAGCGCTCAACAGATACCAACATTATCATTATTAAAAGGGGGCGATGAACTGTGAGCCTCACGCGGGACGACCTGATTCCCTTGTGTCTGCCCCGGCGCTTAGTGCTCCGCGCATAGTAAGCGCTCAACAGATACCAACATTATTATTATTATTATTAAAAGGGGGGATGAACCGTGAGCCTCACGTGGGACGACCCGATCACCCCGTATCTCCCCCGGCGCTCAGAACGGTGCTCGGCACCTAGTGAGCGCTTAACAGATACCAACATTGTTATTATTAAAAGGGATTAACCGTGAGCCTCACGTGGGACGACCTGATTCCCTTGTGTCTGCCCCGGCGCTTAGTGCTCCGCACATAGTGAGCGCTCAACAGATACCAACATTATTATTATTAAAAGAGGGGATGAACTGTGAGCCTCACGTGGGACGACCCGATCACCCCGTATCTCCCCCGGCGCTCAGAACGGTGCTCGGCACCTAGTGAGCGCTTAACAGGTACCAACATTATTATTATTATTATTAAAAGGGGGGATTAACTGAGCCTCACGTGGGACGACCCGATGACCCCGTATCTCCCCCGGCGCTCAGAACGGTGCTCGGCACCTAGTGAGCGCTTAACAGATACCAACATTGTTATTATTAAAAGGGATTAACCGTGAGCCTCACGTGGGACGACCTGATTCCCTTGTGTCTGCCCCGGCGCTTAGTGCTCCGCACATAGTGAGCGCTCAACAGATACCAACATTATTATTATTAAAAGAGGGGATGAACTGTGAGCCTCACGTGGGACGACCCGATCACCCCGTATCTCCCCCGGCGCTTAGAACGGTGCTCGGCACCTAGTGAGCGCTTAACAGGTACCAACATTATTATTATTATTAAAAGGGGGGATTAACTGAGCCTCACGTGGGACGACCCGATGACCCCGTATCTCCCCCGGCGCTTAGAACGGTGCTCGACACAGTGAGCGCTCAACAGATACCAACATTATTATTATTAATAAAAGGGGGGGATTAACTGAACCTCACGTGGGACGACCCGATGACCCCGTATCTACCCTAGCGCTTAGAACAGTGCACATAGTAAGCGCTTAAATACCAACATTTTTATTATTAAAGGGAGGGATTAACTGAGCCTCACGTGGGACGACCCGATGACCCCGTATCTCCCCCGGCGCTCAGAACGGTGCTCGGCACCTAGTGAGCGCTTAACAGATACCAACATTGTTATTATTATTGAAAGGGGGGATGAACCGTGAGCCTCACGTGGGACGACCCGATGACCCCGTATCTCCCCCGGCGCTCAGAACGGTGCTCGGCACAGTGAGCGCTTAACAGATCCCAACATTATTATTATTATTAATGAAAGGGGGGGGATTAACTGAACCTCACGTGGGACGACCCGATGACCCCGTATCTCCCCCGGCGCTCAGAACGGTGCTCGGCACCTAGTGAGCGCTTAACAGATCCCAACATTATTATTATTAAAAGGGGGGGGATGAACCGTGAGTCTCACGTGGGGCCACCTGATTCCCTTGTGTCTACCCCGGCGCTCTGCGCATAGTAAGCGCTTAACGAATACCAACGTTATCATTGTTATAATGGGTAGGGATCACGGGATACCTGTCGTTTCTCTTCACTTCCCAGGCCGGCCGTCTGCTGATGAGGAAGTTGATCGCGGAGAAACTGAATATCCCGTGGAACGACATACTCCTGCAGAGGACGTCGAAGGGGAAGCCGGTCCTCGCGAACGATGTCGTCGGCACTCATCCCAATTTCAACTTCAACATCTCCCACCAAGGGGACTACGCGGTCCTGGCTGCCGAACCTCAGCGACAGGTCGGCATCGATATCATGAAGACCAATTTGCCAGGTAACGTCGTCCTTTCGCGGGACGGTTTCCGCTCGGCCCGGCGGAGATGCGGCGCGCGCGCGCCCACGTTCCCCGCCCGCGACGGGCTTCGCGTCCGGAGGGGCGCTTCCGCTCCTTTTCGGAAACGCCCCGAAAGGGCTCGGGGATAGTCTTGATATTTGAGGGGTCTTGGAGTTGAGGTTCTGTTACCTTTCGGTCAGAAGACGTCGGCGACGTCTCGGGTCGACGTGAAGACAGCGATCGGGCGGAAATTTAAACGCGAGGGGGGACGGGCGCTCTGCCCTCGGGGTGGAACGAAACCGATCTTTCCGATGGGCGCGATTTTACCGAGCGCCGACCGTGTGCAGGGAACGGGACCGAGAAGCAGCGTGGCTCGGTGGAAAGAGCACGGGCTGAGGAGTCGAAAGTCACGCGTTCCAATGCCGCCCCCGCCACCTGTCGGCCGTGTGACTTTGGGGAGTCGCTTGACTTCTCGGCGCCTCAGTCCCCTCCTCTGTAAAATGGGGATGAAGACTGGGAGCCCCAAGCGGGACGCCCTGATGACCCCGTATCTCCCCCAGCGCTTAGAACGGCGCTCGGCACGTAGTAAGCGCTCTACAGATGCCGACGTTAGTAGCATTTCAGTCAAAGGGCAAAGGCCCATCCCTGCGAGGTCCGGAATCGATGCGAAGATATCCATCGAGCAGAAATGAAATACGAGGGGTACGAGCGCTCTACTCTCGGGGCGGAACAGAACCGATCTTACCGGTCGCTGGGATTCACTGAGCCCGTCCCGCGTGCCGCGAGTGGCGCCGCGTACTCGGGACGCTTTCTCGGCCGTCGCTCTCCGGCCTTCCGGTGAGTCGGTCGATGGCTGAGCGGTCGCTGGGTGCGGGGCGCCGTTGGAAACACTTGGGAGAGTATACCGTCGCAGAGTTGGTAGACACGTTCCCTGCCCGCAGCGAGCGTTCAGCCCACCCGTTCAGTACAGTTTCGCGTCCCTTGAGCTTCCGCTGCGCTCTGTCTCGTCTACCCTGTCTTCGGTCCCTTACTCGCCCGACGGGCGACCCCGTTGGTATCCGACAACCCCGTCTTCAGAGCCCTACCCGCGTCGTATCTCCTCCGGGAGGCCTTCCTTGACTAGCCTCCCTTCATTCATTCGGTAGTATTTACCGAGCGCTCACTACGCGCGGGGCACTGGACTAAGCGCTTGGAACGGACGGCGCGCCAACGGATAGAGACGGCCCCCGCCCTCCGACGGGCTCACGGTCTGATCGGGGGAGACGGACGGACGCGAACGATGCCGATAAATAGAATCGAGACCGTCCCCCGCCCCTCCAGCCCCAAAATGCTTAGGCGTAGATCCTTATGCTCCGTGGCTTCGCCGAGCTGTGATTTGTCTCCCCCGCTAGATGGTAAACTCGTCGCGGGCGGGGGGGGCGGGGGGGGGGTCTCCCGACTGTATTGCGTGGTGCTTTCCCGAGCCCTCGGAACGGTCCCTGATCCCAGCGAGCGCTCGATAAATGCGATAAAAAATAAATCGAAGGGAGGGGCCGAGGGAATCTGCACCCCGCGGCGACCTTCTCTTGATGAAAATCCTTCGGATTTATGGTCTCGCCGGTTGCGCGGCTGTCCCCCGACAGCAGAGGGTCATACAGGGTGACCTCTTCCTCCCTTCTGGCTTCTCGACCCCTCCTCCCTCCGAATCCTGGCCGCCTTCCCGCGGGCAACCACCCCGGGTTGTTTGAGAGGCGGAGGTGGAAGTCCGGCGAGGCGCCACCTCGCCCTCACGGCCCGGAACGAGCGGCACGCTCCCGAAAGCTGTCCCCCCCCCCGCCAAGAACACGGTACGAGGGAAGAGAAGCCGCGAGAGCCCGTGCCCGGGAGTCCGAAGGACCTGGATTCTAATCCCGGCTCTGCCCCTCGTCTGCCGTGTGACCCCGGCGAGTCACTTCACTTCTCCACCCGAGTTACGTCGTCTGCGAAATGAAAATTAAGACCGCGAGCCCCGCGCGGGGCGGACGGTGGGTCCGGCCCGATTAACTTGTATCTACCCAGCCCTGCCGCTCG
The DNA here is from genome assembly GCF_004115215.2 of Ornithorhynchus anatinus. Taxonomy (NCBI): domain Eukaryota; kingdom Metazoa; phylum Chordata; class Mammalia; order Monotremata; family Ornithorhynchidae; genus Ornithorhynchus; species Ornithorhynchus anatinus. The sequence goes on along the minus strand of NC_041747.1, from coordinate 19,793,741 downwards.
TCGGCCGTGTGACCGTGGGCGAGTCACTTCGCTTCTCTGGGCCTCAGTTCCCTCATCGGTAAAATGGGGATGAAGACTGGGAGCCTCACGTGGGCCAACCCGATCGTCTGTATACCCCAGCGCTTGGAACAGTGCTCTGCACGTAGTAAGCGCTTCACGGGTACCAACATTATCATTGTTACCCCGGCACTGCCCTCTCAGCATCCCACCCGTCTCGACTACGGGAGGGAGGGTCGAGCGGAGGCCTGTCCGTTCCGTTCCCAGCTTGGGCGGTGGCCGGTGAGCGGGAGGCCGTCCGCGACGAGCCGAGAGTCCCCCGCGCCGGGCGGCGGGTCGGGGGCAGAGACACGTTTCCGGCACGGAAGGAGGCGATGGAAAACGGCTTCCGAATTTCTACCGGGAACACGCAGCGGATCCACTACCGGAACGACTGCAGGTGGAAGTGGGACGGTCTGGGAGAGACGCGTCCGCGGCGTCGCCGGGGGGCGGACACGCCGTAAGACGGCGACGGTAGCGAGAACCCCGGCCCTTAGTACAGCGCCCGGCACTCGGTAAGCACTTAACAGACACCGTACGAGAAGGTAAAAGCCGAGGACGGTTGCTACTAGATCCGTCGATTCCATCGCTTTGTCACCACTCATCAGTCCTAAAAAAAAAAATAAACTTTGCAGTACTGGCTGAAGAAGGAGGGAAGGAGAAAAAAGACAGGTAGCTAATAAATCGGGATGTAGATGGATGACTCGCTGTAAATCGGATCTGTACCCTTTAAGCACTTGATAGTCACCTTATTCCTACAGTTACGTACATATCCTTATGTCCTCCCATTTCCCCATCAGTGATTTATTTTAGCGTCCCTCCCTTCCGCCTCTAGACCGTAAGACTGCCGGGGACGTTTTCTGTCGTACTCTCCCGGGTGCTCCGTAGAGGCCCTGCGCACCGTAAATGCTCAATAGGTACGATCCATTCAATCAGTAGTAGTTATCGAGCGCCGACTACGTGCGGGGCACCGGGCCCGAGCGCTCGGAACGGACAGGTCGGTAACGGAGACGGTCCCCGCCCTCCGCCGGGCCCACGGTCCCGTCGGGGGAGACGGACGGGAACGAGGGCGACGGACGGGATCGAGGCGACGTACGTCTCCCCGACGGAAGAAATAGGGCGACGAAGATACGTACGGTCGAGCGGACGAGCCCGGTGCCGGGGGGATGGGGGGAGGGGAGGAGAGGGCTTAGCCGAGGAGAGGCGAAGGGGGGGTGGAGAGGGAGCGGGGGGAAGGGGGGAGCTCAGTCCGGGAAGGCCTCTCGGAGGAGGGGAGCTCCGGGTGGGGTCTCGAAGAGGGGAAGGGAATCCGGCGGAGGGGAGGAGGGAGGGCGAGGACGCGGCCCGGCGGGACGGGCGAGGCCGAGGGGCGGGGAGAGAGGACGCCGGAGGGGGCGGAGGGGGCGAGGGGACGACGGGCGGCCTTGAAGCCTAGAGCGAGGCTTGATTGACCGACTCCCACTGGAGCGTGAGCTCCCCGTAAGCAGAGAGCAGGGATCGTCTCTCGATTCTACCGTAGCGTTCTCTCCCAAGTGCCTCGTTGGATGCTTGGCCCGTAGTTGGATCCTTGGCTCCTAGTAAGCGCTCAGTAAATACCGCCGGCGGAGGGATCCGTTTTTACGGCCTCAGTTCCCTCGTCTGTCAAATGGGGACGAAGACCGTGAGCCTCGCGCGGGACGGCCCGATGGCCCTTGGGACAGCGCTCTGCGCGTAGTAAGCGCCTAACAGATACCAACGTTACGATGTCCTCATCTGGTCACTGCTGGCGAAGGGCTACGATGCTGTGGAGAGGTCGAAGGTTTCACTGTGGCAATATTTCCAGCACAGTCTCCGGAGGAAGCAGACGGAGAACCAGGTTGGGTTATAAACGACTCCGTCGCCCGGCGGACGAAATCCAGATCAAATCCTGCGCCGAAACTATTTTCCAAAGCATTTCGGATTTCGCCAAGAGCGAGCCGGGTCAGCGGCTCCCTTTGAGCTTGACCGATTTGAATAATAGATCTATTACGCCGAATCTACCGTGGCGGGCCGTCATTCCCGCGTAACATTCCCATCCCATCAATGGCGCCTTCAACAGGTAGTCGATTTACAGACCCGGTCGACCGTTGCACAACATGATGTTTAGGTCGAAGGACCCTGCGGTTTCTTGGGACACACGTTTGAGACTTGCGGGAGGCAGCGTGGCTCAGTGGGAAGAGCCCGGGCTTGGGAGTCCGAGGTCATGAGTTCGAATCCCCGCTCTGCCCCTCGTCAGCCCTGTGACTGTGGGCGAGTCACTTCGCTTCTCCGGGCCTCGGTTCCCTCATCTGGAAGATGGGGATGAACTGTGAGCCTCACGGGGGGCGACCCGATGAGCCCGCGTCTCCCCCGGCGCTTAGGACGGTGCTCTGCGCGTAGTAAGCGCTTAACAGATACCAACATTATCGTTATCGTCGTTATTATCAGACTGGAATCTCTACTGGAAAACGCTCTCCTCGTTCTCCCGAATCGTACCGTCCCAAACACTCAGTACAGTGCCCTGCACACAGCGGGCGCTCAATAAATGCAACGGATCGATCGCCAGACGAGAACCTAGAGCCCCGAGGGTTGTCCGGAGTTCGAGGGTTGGAAGCAGAGGAAGAACCGGCCTAAGAGGCCGAGGAGGAGGGGCCGCATTCGGAGTTAACACGGGGAATGCGTTCCCCACCGACTGCCCACGAAATAGAATTGCACGTTTTGATCGGGCGTTCTAGACGAGCCTGGCGTCGTCATTTCCGGGTCTGATTTAAACGGGAGAAACGAAAGAAGCCCTACCTCTGTGCCGGCTACGTCATTTTAAACCCGCAAACTGGAAAACCGCGTGGAAAGTCGATTGTTATTTATATTAATGTCCGTCCCCCCCCTCCGGACCCGTCGGCCCGTTCAGGGCGGGGAACGTGCCTGCCGAGTCTGTCGCACTGTACTCTCTGCGTATGGTGAGCGCTCGAACGCGATCGACGCGTCGGCCTGTGCTGTTTTCAACAAATAACGGGATCTCGGGGGGGGGGGGGGGGCGGTTCTGTTTGGGATTTTAACAGGGGATCTTTTAAAATCCGGGGGCAGTGGAATACGACGTGGGCCTAACGAAACCGCACCACTATCGCGTCTCTTTTCCGCGTCGTAACTGCCGGTCTCCTCCCCGCGCTCGCCTCGGATACGAAGTGCACTGTCTGCGATTCCCACGGTGTGGAGCCGTGATCCTGTTCTTCCATCGGTCGTCGAGCTTCGTCTCGCCTCTCCCAGCCCGTGCGTGTGGCCCGCCGCGATCCGTTGATCGAAATTGAAAACCGCTCCCTAAAGAGGATGAGAAGTGGTGGGGACGCCCTTACCGCGTCCCCTAGCTCCGTGGCCCTCTCCGATTGGCTCCGTGATTGCTTCCCGCTGATTAACGCTCGATCGTCTTTGACGTCGAGCTGCCGGTTTTTTGGGTAGTCGGTGCGCGTATTCTTTAATTTTCCCCGATCGTTCCCTAACTGAATTCGGCGGTAAAACGGCCGGGCCTCCGCAGGTGATGATTCTTGATTCCGTTTAGTCGCCATCGTTTCTACGAGATGTTCTTCCCCTCGACTCTATTCATCGCCGTCGTTCCCGTCCGTCCGTCCGCCCCGGTCGGCGGGGACCGTCTCTATCTGTTGCCGACTTGTTCGTTCCAAGCGCTCGGTACAGTGCTCTGCACGTAGTAAGCGCTCAGTAAATACTGTTGGATGAATGAACGAGGAAATCACCACTCGCAGATACCAGCTACCTAAAATGGCAGTCGATCTGTCTCAGTCTCGCTCCGTCGAATAACCGCAGGCCACGGTGCTCCTCACCCCCTCGGTGTGTGCCGTCAACGGTTCCTCTCGCCGAGGTGCCCGTTTGACGGTAATGTTGGCATTTGTTAAGCGCTTACTACGCGCCAAGCGCCGTTCTGAGCGCCGGGGTCGACACGGGGGAATCAGGTTGTCCCACGTGGGGCTCACGGTCCTCATCCCCATTTGACGGATGAGGTCACTGAGGCCCCGAGAAGCGAGGCGACCGGCCCGAGGTCACACAGCTGCCAGGCGGCGGAGCCGGGATCAGAACCCACGACCTCCGACTCCCAAGCCCGGGCCCTTTCCACTGAGTCACGCTGTGATCGTAAGATGTTTAAGTGTGGATAGGTTCGTACCGTCTTTTGTGAGTTTGTACGGGGTGGAAAGGCAGGAACACCCGGATAACAGTAACGATGATGGCATGTTTTAAGTGCTTACTACGTGCCAGGCACCGTACTAAGCGCTGGAGCGGACGCGAGCAAATCGGGTTGGCCACGGTCCCCGTCCCGTGGAGCCCACAGTCTCGATCCCCGTTTTACAGATGAGGCACGGAGAAGTGACTCGCCCGAGGCCACGCAGGAGACGGGTGGCGGGGCCTGGATTAGAACCCAGGACCTTCTGACTCCCAGGCCCCAGCCGGCGGCGGTGGGGCGCCGAGCCCAAACTCCAGTAGCCCAGAAGTATCTCGGACCCGCGCTTTCTCGATTCCCCGGAGTCCGGTCCCGCACACGAGCCAGGGAGAGAGCGCGGGCTCACGTGCCGATGTTACGGATCAATCCGTCCGTGACAGATACCGTCCAGTGCCGCTGTGTGCCCAGCCCTGTACTAAAGCCCTTGGGAAATATATTGGAAAATCACTGGATTTTGTAGGGTAAAAATGGAAAATGGCATGAGTGAGTCTCACGGTACGAGGAAGACCCGGTCCCGTGGCTCCAGCAAAGCACTTTTGGCTGTTTTCTTGCTTTTTCTTTCATTCTTCCGCTGCATCCTGGCACTCGGGGCCCAGCTCGGATCGCCCTATAAAGAGCCCGGAAAGGATAATAATAAAAAATAATGTCGGTATTCGTTAAGCGCTTACTGTGTGCCGAACACTGTTCTGAGCGCTGGGGGAGACACAGGGGAATCAGGTTGTCCCACGTGGGGCTCACGGTCCTCATCCCCATTTGACAGATGAGGGAACTGAGGCACCGAGAAGTGAAGGGACTTGCCTAAAGTCGCCCAGCTGACAAGTGGCCGAGCCGCGATTTGAACCCGTGACCTCTGACTCCAAAGCCCGTGCTCTTTCCACTGAGCCACGCTGCTTCTCAGTACGCCGAGAAGACGGTCACAGAAGACGGTGGGAAGAGAAAAAGAGGCCGTGGATGCGTGCGGGCAGCGACGCTGCTTCGGCTTCCGAAAGATGCCACACGATTACTAGCGGGCGGCTCCGCCTACCTCCCCGGTAGCGCGTTCTCCTTCGTTCCAGGCGCCGTCCTAAGCGCCGGGGCGGATACGTCCCGGTCGAGTCGGGCGCGGTCCCCGCCCCGCGTGGGGCTCACCGTCTTAACCCCCATTTTACAGATGAGGGAGCGGAGGTGAAGAGAAGTGAAGTGTCCCGCCCTGCAGACGAGAGGTGGAGCCGGGATTAGAACCCAGATCCTCCGGCTCCCAGGCCCACGCTCCATCCACCAGGACGTGCTGCACCTAGTGCCTGGCACATAGTGAGCGCCTAATAAAGACTGTTTTCTTTTTGGGGGAAAAAAAAAAAAGACCGCAAGCTTCCCGACAACAGACAGACCGGCCTTTAGGAGTCAGCAGATAGTTAATTTCATCCCCAAGGTACCGTGTTCCTGTCGAATCTTCGGCTGCGGCTTACGAAAGAGCGAGAGAAGATGAAGTGAATGACCTGAGCGGATCGGGCCGTCTTCGGGTTTGGGATTTATGAAAACGGAGGACTCCGCTCACGTTTGCTCTTGGAGTGCAGGTGGAAACTTCTATGAAGGGATGGAAGAAAGGTTCCTTCGTGTGATCCTGAGGGGAGAGGGCTCAGAGATAACGTGCGTCTGTGGAAAGCACGGCCTAGCGGAGACGTCACCGGCCCGGGAGTCTTGGGTTCTGGTCCCGGCTCCGCCACCTGTCCGCCGTGTGACCCTGGGCAAGTGGCTTCACTTCTCTGTGCCTCAGTTACCTCGTCTGTAAAACGGAGATTAAGAGCGGGAGCCCCATGTGGGACGGGGACTGTGTCCAACCCGCTTCACCTGGATGATCTACCCCAGCGCTTAGAACGGTGCCTGGCGCGTAGTAAGCGCTTGACAAATACTACAATTATTATTAAAGGAGAAATAACCGGATTGCATCCTCAACACAGATAAGACGCCTTAAGGCACGGTGGCCTCCTGAACAGACCATTATCGGTGGTATGTATTGAGCACCTAACTGCGTGCAGAACACTGTACTAAAGCACAGATCCCAAACCCCATATTGTCTTTCAGCAGCTGTGACTCGTAGGAAATCAGCTTGAAGAGTCAGGTGATCTTACTTTCTTTCCCTTTCCCTTTCCCTTCTCCGGAGACGGTTGGCTCCGTTTTCTGTACTTTGTTTTTAAAGCGCTGCGGATTTCACAGTCAGATGACACTGTCCTCTTCTGTTAAAAGTTACCTTAGAATTGTATGTAGCAAAGGTGTATAATTCAGGACTCGGAATCATCCTTTTCTCCGACATCACCCTGGATTTTAAATAGAAAGTTTTGCAGGCTTTCTGTGGGGGCTCTTTTGGACTTGAAATTGCAGACGGGGTTTGAGATTTCCAGCCTCGCACGTATCTGTACGTTAACTTCACCGGCAGTGATGATACCGTGAAATTCAAAGGTCAGCCCTCCACGTGAGTGTTTCAGATTCGAACTCCGTGGGTCACGTTAACGTGAAGCGAAGCGTGTCACACAGTCGAAATTTTTAATTTTAAAACTCCACGACGCGGTATATAAAAGCTTGCTTTCTGCTCTCTGTTCTGTATCGCTATGAAAATGTTTTAAGTCCCTCATTTGGCAAGAAGCTCGTGCCTCTAATTTTTACGAGAAGCATTCTGTATATTCTGTCTCTCCGGAGAACCTCCTATTCAGCGACTTCCATTCATCAAAATGGCATTAAATTCGTCTAGCAAACCGAGGAGACGTGCTGTTTCACTCCGGCGAGGTGTTACAAGAGTTCGATCAACTGAAACTCCGAGAAGGACCAATTTGGGGGAAGGGTGAGAAAGGGAAATAAAGAATTGGCCCGCTTTTCATCCGGGGCTATAAATGAGCGTCCACCGTCATCTCTTAAGAGAAGCAGCGTGGCTCGGTGGAAAGAGGAGTCCGAGGTCATGGGTTCGAGTCCCGGATCTGCCACTCGTCAGCTGTGCGACCGTGGGCAAGTCACTTCACTTCTCTGGGCCTCAGTTCCCTCGTCCGGAAAACGGGGATTAACCGTGAGCCTCACGTGGGACGACCCGACTCCCCTGTATCTCCCCCAGCGCTGAGAACGGTGCTGTGCCCATAGTAAGCGCTTAACAAATACCAACATCGTTATTATTATTATTATTATTTTCAACTCTGTTGGTTGAGTGCTTCCTGTGTGCAGAACACTGTACTAAGCGCTGGGACTATATAGATAGCATCTCCACTGCTCTTCCCAGAACTGTCGATAGGGTTGATAGCTGATTGATTTGGAAGAATTTTCCCCATCGGAGATAGATTCCAGTGCCAGCATTGCTCTCTCATGTAGTGATGATGGTTATTCCTACTGTTGTTGTTATATCTGAGTGCTTACCATGTGCTAAACACCGCACTGTGGTGGGTAGAAGACTGTCAGATCGGGACAGTCTGCGGGGGGCTGAAAGGGTGAAGGGCTCGTTTAATCACCGTGGTATAGATGAGGAAACTGAGGCACGGAGAGGTTAAGTGGCTTATTCGAAGTAGCAGAGCAGGCAAGCGGTGGAGCCGGATTGGAACTGACGCCCTCCGACCCCCCAATCCTGTCCGCTTTCCACTAGCCCACACCACTTCTCATCTCTTGTACTGCACTCTCCCAAGCACTGAGGTCAGCGCCCTGCGCATAGTAGGCGCTCCACAGATAGCACCCATCGGTTCCCGGAAGGCCGCAGAGAATACGTGGAAAAGAACGGGAATACCATCCAGTTGGCCGGATCCCACCGGCGATGGAGAACGGATCAAACCGAGAAGCAGCGTGGCGTAGCGGAACGGACACGGGCTTGGGAGTCGGAGGTCGTTCATTCAGTGGTATTGAGCGCTTACTATGTGCAGAGCACTGTACTGAGCGCTCGGAGTGGACAGATCGGTCGTGGGGTCTACTCCTGGCTCCGCCGCTCGGCAGCTGGCCGACTTCGGGCCGATCACTTCACTAGGCCGCAGTTCCCTCGTCGCCGAAATGGGACAACCTGATCACCTTGTATCTACAGAGAAGCAGCGTGGCTCGGTGGAAAGAGCCTGAGCTTTGGAGTCAGAGGTCGTGGGTTCGACTCCCGGCTCTGCCCGCTTGTCAGCCGTGGGACTGTGGGCGAGTCACTTCACTTCCCTGGGCCTCGGTGACCTCATCTGGGAAACGGGGATGAAGACCGTGAGCCCCACGTGGGACAACCCGATGACCGTCTCTCCCCCAGCGCTCGGAACGGTGCCGCGCACATAGTAAGCGCTTAACAAATACTGACATCATCATCGTTATCATTATTACCCCGGCGCTTAGAATAGTGCTTGACACACAGCAAGTGCCTAACGAATACCATCAACGTCATTATTATTGTTAATAAACAGGACATCCCCACTCCAAGGACACCAGCCACACCATGGGGAAGCAGTCTCAGAATCTTAATGACCTCTGACGGGAGGGCAGATTTCATAAGCAGTTGCCAGAGGGTCAGGTGTTCTGATAGTGTGAAATGTTGGTTCCGAGGACTAGAAAACTTCCACAGAGGTTCTGATTGGATTTTGACATTGACCGTTTCATCCACACAGATGAAACTTTTATAGCAGCAGGACTCTCCGTTGAAAAAGGGAGAAGATTCATCCGCTCAGTCATATTTATTGAGCGCTTACTGTGTGCAAAACACTCTACTAAACACTCGGGAGAGTACAGTGTCGCGGCCGACACATTCCTGCCCACAGCGAGCTCGCTTGTTTCTGACATAGTTGATACAAGAAATAAAGTTTCCTTCCTCATCGGTTTCACAATGAACGCACGTTCTCTCCTGCGCGAAACGTATAAAATCGAAGGAATTCCTTTCTGTCTGCAGCACTTCCGCCCCGTGAATTATGTTTCTACTAGAATGTGCTTATTCAAGCAGCCTAAATGCGAGCGTAATACTATAAAAGTACTCAGCGCATGATGTCTGCCACTGAAAGCACGGCAAAAATCTTGAAAAACTCAAGTCGTCCAAAGCGAAGAACGTCCAGTGGATAAAGCCGCGTGGATTTTGCCAATGGACCCCGGTTTTGCCGAAATCACATGGCCGGGGATTAGAGAAGCCTGTTTGGGAGAGTTTGTCCAGAAAAGAAATCACGGTGCGTAGGGTGTTTTTGAGTTATGTAGTTTCAGTCCTAGGATCCTAGTACCCTTTTTTTGTTGTTTATAAAAACGCTGTGTTTGGGCATTCTGCAGATTTACCTTCTGCTTATGTAAAACTTTATAAGTGGTCAGCATCCTCTCTGTCAAGCAGTCAGTCACTCACTGGTATTTATTGGGTGCCTACCGTGTACAGATCACGTGTACTGAGCCCTTGGGAGAGTACAGCTGCAACGGATTGAATTTAATACTTCGCCGTCGTACCTGGGAGTAGGCAGAGTATATGACAAGACAAATAGGTTCTTGGCCTGGGGGAGAGAGAACAGGCCTGAGAGTCAGCGGACCCGGGTTCAGATCCTGGCTCCGGCACCCGTCTTGACCGTCGGCAAGACGCTTCATTTCTCTGGGCGTCGGGTACCTCATCTGGAAAAATGGGATTAATTCCTCCTCCCTCCTATGTGAGACGGGGACTGTGTCCCACCTGGTTGTCTTGAATTTACCTCAGTGGTTAGAAGAGTGCTTGACACGTAGTAAGTGCTTAGCAAATACTATTTAATGTAGACACATTCCCTGCCCACAATGAGTTTACTGTCTACAATCTCCATATGCCCGGTTGTCACCGCTAAACCTTTTTCTCCTCCGATTTCTCTAAGCTTCCTTCCTTTTGTCCTATTTTCTATTATAGTCAGATGTTGTCGCTCATCTCTGGACCCTCTCCTCCGTTCGAATTCTTTTTAAAACGTGGACACTATCACTGTCCAGCCTTAAGGGCTCAACTAACGGAACTAAATGAGCGTTAATATCTCCTCTTGGCGCAGCGCAACATTGTTAACTTTTAAAAGGACTGGTTTTGTACTGGATTGCTGATGCCGTTTTCCCACTCCCGTTTCCAGTGGTCTTTTCAACCACGTAACGTGTAGGCGGTCTTTTTTCTCGTCTTTTATTTGTGTAACTTAATTTTCAGCCCTGAGTGCATACACCCCTGTCCTTATTAAGTTTCCTCCTTATTTGATTGGGCCGTTTGTCTAATTGATTAAGGTCCTCTGAATTACCTTCCACTCTCACATGGTTTTGGCACCCCCGCTGAGTTAGTCTGTCACGTGCGCTTGAGTGGATTTATTCTGGATTCCTCGATCTGGGTCGCCGATAAAGAAATTAAAAAAAGGACGCCGGTTACCAGATTGACCTGCGGGCCGTTCATCCCCATGCCCCTTCGGGGTGGCACTAAGCTATTATTAATCACCATCCGTTAGAGAAGCAGCGTGGCTCAGTGGAAAGAGCCCGGGCTTTGGAGCCTGAGGTCATCATGGGTTCGAACCCCGGCTCTGCCACTTGTCAGCTGTGTGACTTTGGGCAAGTCACTTAACTTCTCGGTGCCCCGGTTCCCTCATCTGTAAAATGGGGATTAAGACTGTGAGCCCCATGTGGGACAACCTGATTCCCCTGAATCTCCCCCAGCGCTTAGCACAGCGCTCGGCACATAGTAAGCGCTTAACAGATAGCGACATTTATTAACATTATCATCCATCCGGCTCGATCCACAAGCTAGTAGTTGTACATCTACTCGGCGGACCGAATCTTTGTAATTAGTCGATGGAGACGATCAGGGTAGAACAAAGAGCCTCCCCCAGTCCAAATACCATTGACACCCTCTTGACTAAAATAGCCTGTCGCCCTTTCATAGAAGAAAATTAAATCGATCAATCATAATTTGCCCTTCACTCATCCAGAAGGATGGTTATTCAATACCTGGAACTCTCCGGGGAATTGCAAATGGCTTGTTTGATGATCCTGTTATCTTTGGTATCTAAATGAGATCGGTGGCTGTAAGAGGAAGGGGGTGACACGTGTCCTGCTTTCAAAATGGGGAGCACCTTGACCCTTTTCTCATTTTCCGGGAAATCATCTGTCGGCCGAGTCCTCGAAAATAGCAGCTCCTGAATCTGCGGAGCCATCCTCCATTTCTCTAAGTACCTGAAGAAGGCATGTCCTCAGATCCGCTGATTTGAGGACACCCCCGTGTCTCGTTTAAATATTTTACAGTTATGCCAGTTTAATCTCAACACAGATGACTGGACCTCCGGTTAACTATTCCAGGCTGAACACTCTGTAGAACAACAGTGGTGAGAGGAGAAAAAAAAAATAGTTTGCCTGCTTCACCAATATACGTCAACGTTCCACCTCCACCTGTTGGAAAGGAATATTTTCCTTGGTGGTCCTCTGCGTCTTCTCTAATTTAAAGACCGGTATCATTTTATTTCTTCTCAACAAGTAGGGCTTTGAGCACCTGCATTCTCTTCCTTAGTTCTAGACCGTGAGCCCGTGGGGGGCAGGTTTTGTCTCTGTTGGTTGCTGAATTGTACCTCCCAAGCGCTCAGTACAGTGCTCTGCACACAGGAAGCACTCAATAAATACGATCGAATGAATGAAATGAACAATGATCTCGATTTTTTGCAATTATTGTATTTCATTTTTTCCTCGGTTCAACTGATTTCTAACTTTTTTGGCATTCTGTTGTCTCGGTGGTCTAAAGAGCAGTTCTTGTTGTGGCTAATTTGAGATCTCACTATCCTCTCTCTGTGAGCCCCACCTGGGACAGGGGCTGTGTCCAACCTGATTTGTTTTTATCCACCCCAGCGCTTAGTACAGTGCTCGACGCTTAGTAAGCGCTTAACAAATACCGCAATTATCATTAGTGACATAGCGTAATCCAGTGTGTGGAGTTTAATGCGACTTCGGCTTTCTTAAATCCTTTGCTTCCTAGACTGTCGTCTCATCGGGTTTTCCCAGTGGGTGCCTGGACTTGTGCAACTCATTTTCCTAATGATTTTTATAATGAACTGATAATTTAGAGACGGCATTTTAATCGCATTACTTATAAAATTGATTACAAGACAGCATATAAGCAAGTAACCTCGAATATCACGAACAAAATTTTTAACTCGAAAATACTCTTCAATTACAGGTAGGGGTTCGATTTCAGAATTCTTTCGGATCATGAACAGACAGTTTACGGTGAAAGAATGGATGTCAATCAAGGCCTTTGACGACGAATGGAATCAACTGGATATGTTTTACAGGCACTGGGTAATACCTTTTCTTCTGTTCTGAATACATGAGGCCCCAAATGGGCCACATTTTCATCTTCTAGAAGCTCTAAAGTCGACTTAGATCCCGTTGGTATAAAAAGCAGCGTGGCCCAGTGGACAGAGCAGGGCCCTGGGGAATCAGGAGGACCTGGGTTCTCATCCCAGCTCTGCCACTTGTCTCCCGTGTGACCTTGGGCAAGTCACTTCACTTCTCTGGGCCTCGGTTCCCTCATCTGTAAAACGGGGATTAAGACCGGACACGGACCGCGTCCGACCGGAGTAGCTTAACCGCACCGCGATTCTCGTTGTGATTTTTTAGGCACTGAAAGAAAGCTTCATAAAGGCCATCGGAATTGGAATAGGCTTTAAGCTGCAGCGGATTGAATTTAACGTGTCGCCGTTGCACCTCGAAGTAGGCAAAGTCTATAGCGACACAACTATGTGCTTGGATGGAGAAGAAGAGGAAGGATGGACTTTTGAGGTAAGAAATGAATTCGCAGTCCTCCTGACTGTTCTTAACATACGTGCCTGGCAAATGTGCTTGAGCTCCCCTACCCCCGGTAATAATTATGGTGTTTGTTAAGTGCTCACTATTACACCAAGCCCCGTTCTGAGCTCTGGGATAGATACAAGAAAATCATGTCGGACACCGTCCCGGTCCCGCACGGGGCTCACGGTCTGAGGAGGACGGACTCCGATGCAATCCCCGTTGCGCGGATGGAGAAACCGAGGTATAAAGCCGTTACGACTCGCCCAGGATCACGCAGTAGACAAGGGGTAGGGCAGGGATTAGAACCCAGGTCCTCTGACTCGCATGCCCTTTCTCTTCCTAGTAGACCCCGTTGCTTCTGGTGATTGTATTTCTCAGTGAAGTAGTTGTCGAAGGCAGAGGTGATCGCCCTGGATTAGCCCAACCAACTGTTCTGGCCTAAATTGGCCCCGAAAGATTGGCCGGTTGACTGTAGAACCCTTCAGAAAATGATTAATCGGTCAATTAGACAAAATGCTTATTGAGCACTTGCTGTGTGCAGAGCAGAGTACAGTCAATCAGACATAGTTATGAGTGCTTGTTGTGGGCAGAGCACACCACTAGCGCTTGGGAGGGTGCAATATAACAGAGTTGGTAGACGTGCTCCCGGCCCACGGGGACCTTGCAGTTTAGAAGGGGAGACAGACATTAATACGAACAAAATACATTACGGACATCCACCCTTTCCTCTCCATCCACCCTGCTACAGTCACTCCTCCTATCCTGCCTGGATCATCAGCCTCCTTGCTGACCTCCCAGCCTCCTTTCTCTCCCCACTCCGGTCCCTATTTCACTCTGCTGCCCGGATGAGTGTTCTACCAGAACCTTCAGGCCGTGTCACCCCGCTCCTCAGGAAACTCCAGTGGTGGCCCATCCACCTCCGCATCAAACGAAAACCCCTCACCGTTGGTAATAAGCGCTCCATCACCTGGCCCCTTCCTACCTCACCTTGCTCCTCTCCTTGTGCCAGCCAGCCGGCACACTCCGCTCCTCTGGGGCTGGCCTGGAATGCCCTCCCTCCTTAAATCCGACTTTCAGAGCCTTACTGAAGACACAGCTCCTCCAAGAAGCCTTCCTCTCCACATCTCCCACTCCCTTCTGCGATGTCCTGACTCGCTCCCTTTGCTCTTCCCCCATCCCAGCCCCAAAGCAAATAAATGGATTTATTTGTCGTGATGTCTGTCTCCCTGCCTCTAGACTGTAAGCTCACCGTGGGAAGGGAACGTGTCCGTTTATCGTTATACTGTACTCTTCCCCCGAATTTAGTACAGTGCTCTGCACACGGTAAGCGCTCGATAAACGTGACTGCGTGAATGGATACGTACGTAAGGTCTGTGGGTAGACGTGTCTGTCTCTCCAGCCTCTCGCTATAGATAGGTGCATCACTTTTTTCCTCCGAATTGAATCAGTGGTATTTCTTGAGCCCTTACTGCGTTCAGAGCACTGAGCTACGCGCTTGGGACAGTAGAATGTTAATAGAGTTGCTATTTCTCTGTCTGTCTCCCCGTTACATCATAAGATTCTTGAAGGCAAGGATCACGTCTCTTTTTTGCTCCTAAGCTCGTAGCGCCGCTTGCTCCGCTCATAACTAGGCCGTTCTTAGATGACGGATTTATCGCTGTGCAGAAATGTGATGTAGATGAGCAGAGTTAGATAGCACTAGCAGAATTTATCAAGGGCCACTTTCTGCAAATCACCATACCAAGGGCTGGGAAAGAAGTACCCCCCCCCCCCCCCCCCCCCCCCCCCGAGCCAACTCAGTCAATCCATCCTAGTTACTGAGCGCTTACTGTGTGCGGAGATAAAGATACGTTCCCTGGCCCCGAGGAGGCTCGGACTTTTAAGACTGAGATGGGGAGGGGGGTTGGTGACATAAGGAAAGCTAAAACTAAAATATAAAAAGACAAGGATGCCGAGATCAAGACGCAGAGGTCACGAACGGCAGCCGTGGCGGTGGTCTTCCGGGTAATTCTAAAAATCGAGACGGCCTCACGCTGCTGCCGTTCGGGACTTACCTGGGCCGAAGCCGGGGCCTACGGGAGGAGTCGCTGCGGCCTGGGTTTGGGCAGCTCCTCTCCCGTGTGGGCGCGGGGGCCCCAAAGGTCGAGTCTGTAGGGAGCGGCGGAGGCCTCCCGCTGCCGAGAATTCGGCCTGTCTTTTCTAGCTGGGGCTGGGGCTTAGCTTACCCCCTTCGAGAGACCGCCCCGAGAGAGCTGCGGAGAACCACAAGGTGGTCACGATGCCATTTTCAATATTTCCCCAAGAGAACTCTTCAATAATAAATGCTCTACCGCTATTTGCAATTTTTATGGGGACTTGGGAATGTTGGTGCCCTGTCAAAGCTTGTAAAGCACACCAGAAGAATTTTTTAATGGCAAGACTGGCTAAAGTCCTTCCATCTTCCTAAATTGCGTCTGCCCAGCAGTAGTTATTAGACCTTAGGAGGACATTAAAGATAAATGAATGGAGAGCAGAGTTATTTTGCTTCCGAATGAATACTGTTTTCAAACACAAGAGACAGATAAGATCCCCAGGTTCACTGAATCTTCCTGAAAAAAACGATCACATCTTCGCATTTTACATTTGGCAGAGAAGGCTGTGCATACTAAGAAAGAAGATGCTTTTGATATTATCTACCACTATTCCCATCTGTTTTTTTTTATGGCGTCAGGAAAAAGTGTTATATTTGGCCATAATTATACTTAGGGTGTGTTTCACATTTGTAGAGGATTTATTTTCAGCTGTGCTGATTCGTTCCATAGGGAGAAGGCTTCTGTTGAATATTCTGTGACCATCATCTTTTAGTGTCCTTTCTCTGTAGGTGTGCCACTAAATTTCCCACTTTGCGCATAAGAATTGTTGACGGTGAACTTATATAGTATCTCAAAAAAGGATCTTTTGTGTTTTTAACTTACAGCAGTACACGCATTTTGGATTTTTTAAAAAAATTACTAGTGGAAAAGTCATATTTGTTTACATTCCAGGGCTGGAAAATTACTCTTACCGGGTGTCCATCATGGAGAACAGTATTAAACTCTACAGCTCCAACAGTTGCCTCTTTCCTACCGAGTGCGAATCGGTCAATCAGTCGTATCTATTGAGTGTTTTCTGTGTGCAGGGCAGTGCACTGAACGCTTGGGAGCTCGTCGTGGGCTGGGAACGTGTCCGCCGACTCTGTTGCTTTGTACTCCCTCAAGCGCTTAGTACGGTGCTCTGCACATTCTCCTGCTCGATAAATACAGTTGGTTGATGGGGAGGGTACAGTATAACATTCATTCTTACTCTCTGTAAAGCACTGTTCTAAGCACTTGGGAGGGCACAGTATAGCAATAAACAGACATAGCCCCCGTCCACAATGAGCTTACGGTCTAGACGGGGAGACGGACATTAATATAAGAACTAAATTAGAGAGATGTGGGGCTGGGAGCGGGGATGAATAAAGGGAGCAAGTCAGGGAGAAGCAGAAGGGAGTGGGAGAAGAGGAAAGGAGGGCTTAGTCGGGGAAGGCCACTTGGAGGAGATGGGCCTTCGATAAAGCTTTGAGAGGGGGGGAGGGCAGTTGTCCAGTTCGAGAGGCGGCGTGGCGGAGCGCATAGAGCACGGACCTGGGAGGCCGAAGGTCACGCCTTCTAATCCCCGCTCTGCCACTTGCCTGCTGCGTGACCTTGAGCAAAGCACTCCGCCGCTCTGTGTGTCAGTTGCCTCATCTGCAGAATGGAGATTGTGAGCCCCACATGGGACAGGGGCCGCGTCCAACTCGAGTTGCTTCTATCCACCCCGGAGCCTAAGAACGGTGCCTGGCACATAGTAAATATTTAACAGATACCATCAGGATTAGTAGGTAGAACTGCCAGGGTTTAGCAGTGGGCTGAACGTGAGAGCTGAAAGTCCGTGCGGCGGCGAGGGGGATTCCGAGGGGGCGGGATGAAAAGTGAGAATCGGAATAGCTTAGGAAGCCCCGGAGTGTCGTCTTGCCTGAGATATATTCCTCCTGGAATTGAACAAATGTGCCTCATTAAAAGACTTTTGAGTAAAAAATTCGTTTCGTTCGTAACTATTCTTCCTGTAATTCAGGATTTAATGGCTCTTGCCTCTTGCTATCCCAAAATCTAGTACTGTTGCAACGATCCCTTTGAATTACTGATTTCATTTTCTGGTGCGGTGGAAATACTTAACCGCGAAGTTACAATCCTGCATTTCAGGATGATTAGCTAAGGGTGGGATGTTAAAGCAGTATGTGCAATTCTAGAGACCCAGGAAAATGCATTTGTTTTGTGTGTGTGTGTGTGTGTGTGTGTGGTTTTTTTGTTTGTTTTGTCTTTCTGTGAGCGTAGGAAACACGACTGGATAAGTACCATCATGTTGCGGTGGCTCTTGGGAAACCAGAGGGATCCAGGGACCATCCTCCTCCTGTAAGACATTCAGATCAATTTGCTTTCCGTTTAAGCCAACGAGTGGCAGTCTGTTTTCTTCCCGCGGGAATAGGCATTTGGTAGAGGGGTGACTACATGCGGTGTCTGTGGCGTGACAGTGCCTGGAGGCTACCAGTAGATCTCATCCTTCGTAAAACCTGGGCTTATGGCCAGTTTGGGGGAAGATATCTTTACTAGAAGGTCTAGTAAGTAAATCAGGAGGTCAGGTGTAAGGGAACCTACTCAGACCTCCTTTTTCCCCTCTCAACTGATTGTAAATTCGTCCTCTAGACTCTTAAGTTCATTTTGGGCCGGGAACCTGGCTCCCATCTCTTGTATTGCATTCTCCCAAGTGTTTGGAACAGTGCTCTGCGCCGAGTAAGCGCTCAGGAAAAGCCACTGAGGAGGATAATGGTGTCCTTGAGCGCTCACTGTGTGCAAACCACCAAAGTAAATGCCCGGAAGAGTACGTAAGTTCATGGACGTGATCCCCGCCTTTAACAGGCTTACACGAGTAGCTTGACCAATACCGTCATCGTCGTCATTATTATTAATACACCCGAGCATTCATTCAGTTCACTCCATCCTATTTACTGAGCGCTTACCCCGAGCAAAGCACTTGCCGTAAGCGCTTGAGAGAGTACAGCGTAATAATAAAAAACACATTCCCTGCCCACAACGAGTTTACAGTCTAGAGGGAGAGGCAGAAGTGATATAAATATGTAAATAAATGAATTGCAGGGAAGGGGAGTCAGACACTACGATAAATTACGATTGTAATTGTGCGGGTGGTTGGTAGGCTACCTGGCTGAAGGATAAAGGTGCTGAGTTAAATGCGGGATCTGTATTTGGTCCCTAGGAAAGTATGCGTTCACCCCTCTTTAGTGATATTTGAAATAATGGAAATAAATCATTTAAGACGCAAGCCTCCAAAAGGGGTAGTTCAACCGCATGTGATACCTTTCCACGCGTATCTGTCGCTAAAAATCTACCAGCATTATTCCCAAAAGGTTCTTTTTCATCGGTAAAGCGGAGCTGAATTCCACAAGCAGTAACTCATCTCCCGTTTTTCTTTTCAAGGCTCTTTCTCAGGATCTTAGTGAGCCAGCTCAGTCCCAGTTCACTTTCCTGACGTTCAATGATTTGGTAGCTCCGTCGATTCCTCTGACCCTTGAAGACCCTGCCTATTGGGAAGACTTTTGCTCCAAACAGGAGGTGCCAGCTTGAAACTGCCCGAGTTCACGGTCGTGCCATCTTCCCGAGAATGCCGGAGGATGTATTGGAGAAAATTTTAGAAACTGGCCTCCGAAGAAGTCAAGAGTCATAAGATAGTCCCCAGCACCTTTTTTGCCCCCACCCCTTCCAGCTCAAACACACGTTCGTATCTGACATCTTGCCCTGTGCGTTAGCGATTCCGAGTGATTTAAGCAGCAGTGGCCCAGAACTTCTGGAATTTCACAGTGTTGGGAAGCTTTGGTTGTGACTAGATTAGACTAGGCTAGCCCGCGTGACTACACCTCAGAGCCCCGTCAGGGACATTTTACCCCTGGTCTTGTCGGGCTCTGAGTTCTGCTTTTTACGTGATTTTTGTATTCATTATTATCCTATCACCTTTCCTATTGTGTCTGTGTCACCCCTGCCCCTCCCCACCCCCGCCAACCTTTTGCGTAGATAGCGAGCCCCCGGAGAGCCAGGGACTGGGTCTAGTTTTACCGGTGTGTTTTTTTCCAGTGGTTAGCTCGATGTTCCACCCCCAGTAGGTACTTAATAATCAATCAGTGGTGTTTATTGAGGACTCACAGTGGGCAGGGCACTGTACTAACACTTGGGCGAGTACGATACAGCAACAGAGTTAGTAGGCGTGTCCCCTGCCCACAGCCAGCATCAAAAATGTGCTAGGAAATCACAGCAGATGTGTTAATCATGTATTTGAATTCTGTCGGTGATAAAGAATCATTTCTAAAAACGGACCAGAATGACTTTTTGGGAATTGTCATCGATAAAGAAAAGAATTGGCCCTTTTTTTTTGAAAATATCACTTGAGAAACACATGAGTGAGTGTGACTACAACAATAAAGCGTACACTATCACCTCCTGTTGGCTTTCTGAACATTCTTGACTTGGGATGGCGGAGCTGGGTGATCGCGGAGACGTTGTAGGAGAGACTGTCCGGGGCTCGTCGTTGGACCTTTCCCATAAGTCAGATTCGCCTGCCCATCAATCAGCTAATCAATCAGTGGTACTTACTGAGCGCTTACTCTGTGCACAGCTCTGTGCTAAGCGCTTGGGAGACTACAATACAGAGATATCCTTCCTCCTCCCTCCCACCAGTTCCCAAGGAGTGAAGCAGGAGGCTGCTGCTTCCCTTCCAATCCGTCAGTCAATCGATGTTATTTATTAAGCGCTTACTAAGCCCTCGGGGAAATAGAGCGGAGTTGGTAAACACAATACCTGCATCACGAGGGGCTTACAGTCTACAGCGAGAGACGGACGTCCGTCATCTTGAAAAAAATATGTAGCTCCCCTCTGTTTTCAAAGATAATGTTTCTGATAATAACTATGCTATTTGTTAAGCACCTGCAGGCGCCGTACTAAGCACTGGGGTGGATACAAGCAGTCCGGGATGGGCACGGTCCCTGTCCCACGTTGAGGGTCACGGTCTCAATCCCCATTTTACGGATGAGGTAACCGAGGCACAGAGAACTGAAGCGACTTGCCCAAGGTCACACGGGAGACAAACGGCGGAGCCGGAATTGGAACCCGTCACCTTCTGGCTCCCAGACCCCTGCTCTTTCCACTACGTCTGCTGCTTCTCTTGGATTCTTCCCCAGCACTTAATAATAATGTTGGTATTTGTTAAGCGTTCACTATGTGCCGAGCACCGTTCTAAGCGCTGGGGTAGACACAGGGGAATCAGGTTGTCCCACGTGGGGCTCACAGTCTCAATCCCCATTTTACAGATGGGGGAACCGAGGCACGGAAGAGAAGTTAAGTGACTTGCCCACAGTCACACAGCTGACAAGTGGCAGGGCTGGGATTCGAACTCATGAGCCCTGACTCCAAAGCCCGTGCTCTTTCCAATGAGCCACGCTGCTTCTCGTAGCTTAGCGTTTTGGAGACACAGCGTTTAGGAACTACCACCGAGCGAATGAACAGGAGAACAGGTGGGTTATTTGGGAACCAATTTTGTTTTAGTTGGGAGCTATCTCATTTTTCTACCTGATTTAGATGCTCTGGCTATGACGAGTCCACACCAGGTCTTTCAGATTTAACCAACCACTCCATAAATCCAACGATGATGATTAATAAAAATTGTAAGGAGGAGAACCGAATGTTTTAAGTGCTTACAACGTGCCCAGCGCTATTCAGCACTAAGGTGGAAGCAATACAGTCTGGCTCAATCTAAAAGGGGAAGAAGAACAGGGATGATATCCCTGTTTTACAGATGAAGAAAACTAATCACAGGGAAATTAAGAGACCCTAGGTCATACAGTCGGTAAGTGGCGGAGCCGATATTAGAACCCAGGTCTTTTGGATTTCTGTGTACCTGGGATCTAGATAGAGGGGCCGTTTTAAAAAATAATGGTCCCAGTGAAGTTAAAACAGCACGTCAATAGAATGGCATTCATTGTTCCCGAGAACGGAAGTCCTCCGTCCTGATTCTCCTCTAAATTCCCTAACGTAAGAAGCTGCTGCTGCTGTTACGAGGTAGACGGAGGTAACCAGTTTCCTACCGGGGTTTCCTTATGGCCTGCCAGGTAGAGACCGAATTTCAAACTCAACATTAGGAACCGGTTTCTGGTAACCGTCTCAGTTCATGTTGAACTTGTCGGGTTGAATCTGTATGCTGAGTTCTTCCTTCTAGTGAAAGTTCCCAAATCAGGGGAACACTAAATTCAGCAATGAGGCTATGGAAGTTCAAATTAGTTGAAGAAGAGTGGTGGATTCAGGGCCGGTCAAAAGGAAGTGGGATCTCTGTGAACCGTGAGGATAAAACCTACGGAACCAATTTCACACCTTCAGTGGGTCACATTGGAGCATTTGAAAGAACTCCCTAAAGTCTATAAAAGCAAGTCCGAGGTGTAATTACGTAGTAATCAGAGGCTACTAATCTCCAGGTGAAAATGAGCCCGTTGCCTTTGGACCGTTAATAGAAGTATCACCGCTTGCCGCTGAACTGCAATTACACCTCCACCTCTTCCGGTCATATTTCTCCCGATGGTGCCGACTTAGCCAATGCATTAGATTTCTCAGAATTCATTTTTCATTTGGTCAGTTCTATGAAAAATACGGAAGTGGAAAAGAAAATCCTAGAAATGGAATTCAGATGGGAAGGTTGTCGTCTGTCAGGCCAAAAAAATGGCAATATCTGAATAATATAAAAATTCCCTTTACCTCTTGAATGAATTTTATATAATCTTGCATCGAGTTCATTTGAAGAATGTGAGAACAGAAATTGAGGCAGGTCTTGAAACCATGTCTGTCATTTCTATTTGCCGCTCACATTTTAACTTTAAAAATTTTTAAACTGAGCCACTGGTGATTAATAATATTTCCGTCTTGGAAATGACTTAAAATAGCTTTGTGGGAAGGATAGCAGATGTAGAAAGTTAAGAAAAGTTCATTCTGAATACTAATGTGACATGCGAATACTGTTTAGGTATGAGGGAATAGTCCCTTTCAGGAAGAGTAAATCTCCTTTTAGGGGTCAGAGAAACTTGCTTTACTCTTCATTTCCTTTGATCTTAGTACAGTGCTCTGCCCGCAGTAAGCGCTCCACAAATATCGAGTAAATGATTAATTTTACTTTGCAATTTTTTGATTTTCTCTGAAGCTAAGGGAGGGGAAGACGAGCCTGTAGCTGGGGCTGATTCAAAAGTTTATTCTCATCGTGTTCGTATGAAAAATTTGAAAATAATTCTCCTCGTTCAATTTATCCTAAAGAGGCTTTCTCCACAGATCCATTAAGTATAAAGACTGGGGTGGTAACATTAATGGGGTCAACACACATAAGGGTCAAGTAACAAGGAATATTCTGATGGGTGTTTTCAGTCTTGGACATGACAAAGGTAGGTTGCCTACGTTCTTGTCATGTTAGCCATTCCGCCAAGTGAAACCGTTAAGAGCCGCTGAGGAGAAGCTCCTCTTTTGAGGAACGGCAAAATCCCCCAAACCAATCAGGATAGAGCAAAAAAAAAAAACATTCGATCATGCTAAACTTCTAAATATATGGGGGCTTTCAAAAAGCTAGAGAAACTGTAACTCAAATGCTTTTCTAGGTTTTTTAAAATATTTGGTAAGTGCTTACTCTGTGCCGGGCACTGTACTAAGCATTAGGGTAGATAAAAGATATCCAGGTTGGACACAGTCCATGTCCCACATGGGGCTCATAGTTTTAATCCCTGTTGATCCATGAGGTAACTGAGGTTCAGAGAAGTGAAATGAACTTGTCCGCTGTTCTAAACCCTTTTAATGGTATTTCTTAAGCACTTTAATACGTGGCAGGCGCTGTTCTAAGTGTTGGGGTAGATACCAGCTAATCTGGTTGGCTACAATCCGTGACCACCCCCCGACCCCCCCCCCAAGGGGCTCACAGTCTTAATCCTCCTTTTACAGATGAGATAACCGAGGCACAGAGAAGTGACGTGACTTGCCTAAGGTCACACAGCAGATAAGTGGCGGAACTGGGACTAGAACCCAGGTCCTTCCGACTCCCAGGACCGCGCTTATGTACACACCTTTACTTATTCATATATTCTAGCTTTTATTAAGCATTTAACAGGTGCCCTGCACCACGCTAAGAGCGGGAGTAAGTACCGGATAATGAGGTTGGACACACACCTCATCCCACACAGGGCTCACGGACAAAGAGGTTGAGGTTCGGTGGTCCTTGGTATTCATTAATTCAGTCAGTCGTATTTACTGAGCGCTTACTGTGTGCCGAGAACTGTACTAAGCGCTTGGAAAGAGACCAAACAAATGCCCAATCGGTGCTAGTTATTGAGCACTTAAGTGCGGAACACTATACTGAGTGCTTGGGAAAGTAACAGAGTTGGTAGATGTGACCCTTCCCACGGGACCTTACGATTTACAGGAGGAGACAAACCCTATAATAAATTACAGAGAGGGGAAATAGAGTATAAGGATATGCACGTAAGTGCCGGGGTGTGTAGCACAGTGCTTAGGAGTTACACAGCCAATTGCTTGTGGTTGAAAAGGCCAGTGTAAGAATATTGTTGGTATTTGTTAAGCGCTTACTACGTGCAGAGCACCGTTCGAAGCGCTGGGGGAGAGGCAGGGTCATCAGATTGTCCCACGTGAGGCTCACAGTTAATCCCCATTTTACACATGAGGTCACTGAGGCCCAGAGAAGTGAAGTGACTTGCCCACAATCGCACAGCCAAGTGGCAGAGCCGGGAATCGAACCCATGACCTCTGACTCCCAAGCTCGGGCTCTTGCCACTGAGCCACGCTGCTTCTCTAGAATCCCCAATCCCGTATACACAAAGTGGTTGTTCCTCGTTATTTAAAATGTCCGCAGGGCCTGGTGCTGTTCTCTTTTTTTTAACCTCCGTCTCGCGTTCCTTACGGTGCTTTTGCTCAGAGAGCCACTTCTATCAATCTAACAGGTGGAAAAAGCAGGTCTCTTATCGCCCTTTTCCATGGGAAGAAGCTTGGGTCCACGGAAGGTAAGTGACCCATCCAAGGTCGAAAAGAGCCGGGACTACAGCCTGGGCCTGTTGACTCCAAGTCCCGGCTCTTTCCACTGGGCTATAATTCATCTGAATTACTTTTAGCAAGGAAAGCACTCGAGGAGGAATGCATGATTAATTGACCAGGATTTAAAAAAAAAAAAAAAAGTTTGTTCTCTTGGGAACTTCAACATATTTGTCTCCGCAATCTCCGATGGAAAAGAATGATATTTTACAATACAAATGATATTTTACAATATAGTGGAGAAAGTGTAATAGGCAATATCAATTTACCAGTGAAGTTATCCGATGGAAAATGCTCTCGAAACAGATATTCCTGTTCTTACAGGAAAATAAATCTGCCATGCCTTTGGTACATTTGTATTGCTATATCCTAGACATGTCGTCTCCCTGCTATCTGGGGGGGGGGAAAATTACAGTGTTTGGCTCTCGGAAAGCTTGCCTGATTCACCACAAATGCAGTGTGATACGCCCGTTGTAATCATGCAGATTTTCTGTGATGAGGGATAGCTGACATTTCAAATAGGTGCTATTCTTTAACATGCCAAGTTTGAGGAGAAGAATTCTGTTTCAACGACCTTGAGACAAAGCAAGAGCGAGCAGAAATTTGCCTGAGATTAGCTTCCATTATTTATGAGACACCTGTAAATATGAAGAAAAGCCACATAGATGGAAAAGCTTACTAGGATGTCAGTGTGGATTTAGAGAGTAAACATCCTGCTGCTAGCCAGATGAGGGGCATTTTATTTGCCAAATTGTTTTTGGGCAGGTGAAATCAATCCTTGACTGACAAGCAGAGTTTGCTGGCCCCCCAGTCACGACGGAGCTAAGAACAGATGTATCAGAGGCCTTCGGGTTTCCTTGAAAGCGCCTCTCGTTCTGGGATATTTCATACTGCCGCTCAGCTGATTCACTTTCCGTTAAAAATGCAAATGTTGCCATTTTGTTGGCAAGATGAAAATGTATTTACTCATCCATCACCTCTGATAAATTATGTCGCGTGATTTATCGCCATCACTATTTATCATATTGGGCCGTCTCATCGACTAGTCATAAAGCGGCTTGAAAGGTACTGGCAAAATCAGTAGTTTCCATGTCGTCTACACAGACGAGCCACCCAATTATTGTTGTTATTGTTATTGTAGTCGTCATTGATATTAGGATTTGCTGACTGCTGGATCGTGTGCTCCCAGTTGAAGCAGAGGTGAAACGGCAGTAGTTAGTGTGGGGGGGGGGGGTGAGAAATGAGAGCTTAATCTGGGAAGGCTTCCTGGAGGAGACGTGATTTTGGAAGCCCAGTTTTCCACCGCGAAGACGGCCCATCGGACATCCAGGGAACAAGCAACCCGCCATCCAACACTGTGAGCCGCCTTCTCACGGGACGGGAGATCTGGGGTTTTCCCTTCCTCCTCCTCTCCCCCACCTCCCGCCCCCCCCCAAACGCACACGTAAACACTTCCAGTAAGTGCTTAACAAATACCATGATGATTATTATAACAGGTCTGACAGCGTGAGGCCTCCGTGGGTTGTCTTGAGCCCTGGACCGCTTCACGCCCGACCCTGGCCGCTCTGGAGCCCGAGGGAGACGGCTCAGCTTCCCCGTGTGCTGGGCTTTCTCCCCAGAGCCAGAAGTCGGCGGGGCCAGAGAGCGCCTCACGGGGTCTGAGCTGAGGGAGGAGGTGGAGAAGCGTGGATCCCTGCCTCAGCTTACCCACCGGGGAGACACAGGTAGAGATGAGAGCTGGCTAGCCAAGGCTAGCAGAGGAAGCCATGGCCAAGGTGACCTCTGATTCCCAAGTCTGGGCTCTTTCCACCGAGCCACGTGACTCATATGATTCAAGTTACAGTCAAGCTTACGGTCTAGAAGGGGAGACAGACATTAAATCCGTAGATAAATGCAGAAATCGCGGGTAGGTACATAAATTATGGACTCTACCTAAAACATGTAATGAAAACACTCATTAGAGCACAACTGGCTGAATAACAGACACTGGCCTTATTGATTCACCTGCACTAATTAGGAGTGACCAGAAACCGAGGGGTTTCTGATGCAAACGAAAAGTGCTATGCGCTCAGTAAGGCTTTGTTCCTAAATGAAATCAGACCCCGAATTCCTGGATTATCTGCCCTTTTGATGTGAGTTTCAAAGCCAAACCTCAGGAGCGCTGCTTCACGATAACACCGTGGAGGTCACCGAAGCCAAGGTAACGGCCTCGTCGGGATCATGAAGGGAAGGCCGACTTTCAATATTCGGCAGGTAAGGAAAAACGGACCCTGACCACCGTGGAACATCTGGAGCCTAGGAGTCTTTCGAACTAAAAATCTTTGATAACGGCGGTCCAAGGTTTTCCGCAAACTGCCAGGGTCCTTTCCAGGCTGGGGAGAAGCTGCGGCCAATTCTGAGTCAGCTTCATGTTATCTGATGAGATGGAAAGGTGATGAGCAGAAAGTATGCTCCGGCTACTGATGGTTTCATTGACTTTGCGGTTCATCCAGCAGCCTGGAAGGCTAGAAAAAGATGGACCCTGTATGACTCTCATAAGGAGAGGGAACTAAGAGGTTAAAGCAGCGTAGTGCGGCCTCGTGGAGAGAACGCGGGCCTGGGGGACCGAGGACCTGGGTTCTAATCCCCCCCCTCTGCCGCTCGCCCGCTGCGTGACCTTGAGCGAGTCACTTAACTGCTCCGTTGCCTCAGTTTCCTCACCTGTAAAATGGGAATAAGATTCCTGTTCTCCTTCGGACTGTGCGCTATATTCAACCCAATTATCTCATCTCTACCCCAGTGGTTAGCGCAGAGTAAATGCTTAACAAATGCCACAGTTACTATTAATACTTTTTTCCTTGAACCTTTCCCCCGGATCTTAAAATGAGGAAAACACCCCAAGAATTCCCTCGCCTCTTCCTAATTTGTGAAAGACCAAGAACACACTGCTTTCGTGCGGCCTCGAAAGCATCCGATCATCTTATGACATCGGCTCACTTACTTTGGCCCTCACTAGGAAAAATGATTTTTTCCCTAACTCCAGCAGGGTTTTCGAAAACTGCACAGAAAGAGATTAAGAAAGATTGCTAAAAATGATATAGGAGCTGCGAATTGCCCCATTTCAATGTATTACTTGAAACGCAGGGGGCCTTGCAGAAAATTGGATTATACGTTGGAGGGAATCTCTTCCTCTTTAGATCTTGCAACAAAAGATGTCAAGCAGACGTTTCTAGAAGTGCCCCCCCCCCCCCCGACCCCCCGTGATCGTCTAGGACTCTCGTTCCCAAAGGCTCCCCCAGTCGATTTCAACTCTCCCCAGGTTACATCCCCCCTACTGCCGCGTCACAATAATAATTAATAATTATGGTATTTGCTAAGCGCTTACTAGGTGTCAGGCACTGTCCTAAGCTCTGGAATGGACACAGGCAAGTCGGGTTGGACACGGTCCCCGTCCCACATGGGGCTCGCAGCCTCAGTCCCCATTTTACAGAGGAGGTAACTCTGTAAGCACCATACTAAGCATTAGGATAGATACAAGATAATCAGGTTGGACACAACCTCGGCTCCATTTGGGATTTACAGTCTGAGAAGGAAGAAGTAGGATTTATCTCATTTTACAGATAAGGAAACCGAGGCGCGGAGAGGTTCGGTGCCCCGCCTGAAGTCACAGAGCAGACAAGTGATGGAGTCGGGAGTAGAACCCGGCTCCGGCTCACGACACAGATTTTGACGATCACAGATGTTACCATCCGTGTTACCGGGAAGCAGCGTGGCTCAGTGGAAAGAGCCTGCGTTTCGGAGTCAGAGGCCATGGGTTCGACTCCCGGCTCTGCCACTCGTCAGCTGTGTGACGGTGGGCGACTCACTTCACTTCTCTGGGCCTCAGTTACCTCATCTGTAAAACGGGGATTGACCGTGAGCCTCACGTGGGACGACCTGATTCCCCTGTTACTCCCCCAGCGCTTAGAACGGTGCTCTGCACATAGGAAGCGCTTAACAAATACCAACATTATTAGCATTATTACTACCAGCCACAGCTTTCCCTGCATTTTTAAAAGTTGAAAGGGCAACTCTGCTGAAGGCAGGCCTCTTTCAGGCTACCATGAAAGGTTCGATGGAGTTTTCCATCCAGATGGTTCGGACGGAAGTGGCCCGGACAGCCCGGTGAGCTGAATGGCTCTCAAGTAGAAAAGCCCACTCGGAGATCGATAACACGGAGTGAGCCCTCGGTTACTGCCAAGTCTTTCTAAAGAAACCAAGTCGCCTGCTTATCATTCACGCCCCCGAACCAGAGATGTGTTGTTCCGAAGAGTAGCTTGGTGCTAAAAAAAAAAAAAAACCTCATTCTGAAAATATTAGCGAAGCTCATACATCTTAATAGCGTTGACTTCACAGAGAAGGAAAATTTAAATAAAATGTATGAAAAGATGACCGACTGCCGAGAGATTCATTCTGAGCACAGACGATGGATCTCGTCCCGCTGTATGCTCTCGGTCCTCAACAGGGCTAGGAATAATAAGAGAAGAAATTGGTAACACTTCAGGGCAAAACTTCGGGGCTTTGTATCTGTGGAGCACTGAGAGAGAATTCAATGCGAAGTATTAAGACAGTATAAAATTAGATTCTAGTAAGTGCATTTCGATTGCACATTGTCATCGTGTCTGCCTCATTATGCCGGTTCTTTAGGGTCTTATTTTTGGACAGAGCCGGAGCAACATCTGTTATCTATCTACAAGTAGCTTGGTAGAATGAAAGAGTCAGAGTTCTGCGGCTCTAAGCTCTATTCTCTTTCTTTTACCCCTCGGCAAGGCCACGAGAAACTCCAAACTGCTGTAGAACGACAAATTCTACCAGTGTGACGGGCCAGTTGAGAAAAATCACTCCTCAGAGAGGGTTCAGGCCCATACAGAGGGGAGTTGAAGCGTGTGTGTTCGTTTTTTCCGGTACTTCTCAGGCAGTTACTACGCGCCGGGCACTGTTCTAAGCCTTGGGGTAGATACAAGATAATTAGGTTGGACACTGTCCATGTCCCGCATGGGGCTCACAGTCTTAATCCCCATTTTGCAGACGAGGTAACTGAGGCACGGAGAAGAGGATCGACTTGCCAAAGGTCACACGGCAGACGCGTGGTGGCGCCGGGATTAGAACCCAGGTCCTTCTGACTCCCAGGCCCGTGCTCTTTCCCAAACCAAGGGAAGAGGCAGAAAATAATAATAATGATAATAATGGTGGTATTTGTTACGCACTTACTGGGCTGGGATTAGGACCTAGGTCCTTCTGACTTTCGGTCCCGAGCTGTCTCCACTGGGCCACGCAGCTTCTTCCGAGTTCTGACGGGATCCCACAGCACCAAATCAACTTTAGGAATGTGTCTGTTGTTATGTTTTACTCCCCCAAGCGCTTAGTACGGCGCTTTGCACAGAGTAAGCGCTCAATAAATACGAATGAACTCTACAGTTTGTTTTCCCTTTCTAGTCCGGTGAACATCCTTGCTTATGTCATCCTCAGCGTAGCTCAGTGGAAAGAGCCCGGGCTTGGGAGTCAGAGGTCATGGGTTCGAATGCCGGCGCCGCCACCTGTCAGCTGGGTGACTGTGGGCAAGTCACGTCGCTTCTCTGTGCCTCAGTTACCTCATCTGTAAAATGGGGATGTAGACTGTGAGCCTCACGGGGGACAACCTGATGACCCTGTCTCTCCCCCAGCGCTTAGAACAGTGCTCTGCACATAGTAAGCGCTCGACAAATACCGACATTCATTCGTTCGTCCTCGCTGGAAAAAAACGTTGACGCACATAGAGACATTTGGCTTTGCATAGTGGTATTAGGTTCGCGTTGTAACGGGTATCTTGAATTCGTGCGCACTTGGGAATGTTTGCAGCATATCTCCAACCTTAAAACATCATCCTTAATACTATTTTAACCAAGCGTTTCGAATGACATTTCTTTCAGTTAGCGACTTCAACGAGGACTGGGAAAATCACGCGCATTTACTAGAATGAGACACCGGAGAGCTAAAGAGACGGACCAAACGTGCTTATTTGAACACCCCCCTTCACATAAGATGGCACGTTCAAATAAACCGTGGCCCTTTATTTGAACGTGCCATCGTGGATACGAACGTAAACCGTATTTATCCCCAAATGCAGCACCTCTGTTTCACACAAGCTCGCACCTCAATATGCGGCTAAAATCGAGAAAATAACCTACTCGGTTTGCACCGTATGCAACGTTCAAATGTCTGCTGCTATAGTTTGTAAACGAAACTTCTTCTAGTGGCACAAGGCACCTGTTCAGGTTAAAGCAAAGTCGATGCCAAATTCCAAGTTTTAGAAGCTGCTTTTGAGTCTCTGGAATACTTTCAGATTGATGGGAAAGTTTCTGAACTGATGAGCCCGGGGAAAACGTGCCCCGCATTTTAAAACCCCGTAGAGATAGATTTCAGAGGCTCGCTGCGGAGTCGGTCGGACGGTCTGTCACACTTAGTGAGCGCTCCCCGTGCGCAGAGCACTGTACTAAGCGCTTGGGAGAGTACAAAATAGCAATTACACAGACGTGTTCCCTGCCCACCGTCAATTTACAGCCTAGAGGGGGAGAAAATAAGTCACTGTAATAGACTTAGGAAGCACAAGCTCTGCCCTTTAGGAGTTTACACTCCACCGGGGCAACAGACACTTAATCGACAGCTTAAATGAGTGACTTTTTTTGTTTTTATGGTATTTGTCAACCACTTCCTATGTGCCAGGCACTGTACTAAGCACTGGGAGAGGTACAAGTGGATCAGGTTGGACCCGGTCCCTGTTCCACTCGGAGCTCGCCGTGTTCATCCCCATTTTTTATAGATGAGGTAACCGAGGTCCAGAGAAGTTAACTTACCTGCCCGAGGGCAAACAGCAGACAAGGGGAGGAGCTGGGATTAGAACCCAGGTCCTTCTGACTCCTAGGGTCGTGCTCTGTACCACTAGGCCGCACTACCTCTCTACTAGATCACGCTGCTCCTCTTCGTGTGCAGATTATAGGTCTAGATGAATCAATGGTGTTGATTAGAGCTCTGAATTATTAAGTCCTTGAGGGAATTACCGGAGCTAGTAGGAGTCACCCCTGCTTTCATGGAGTTGACACGCTACGGGGGGAGACAGACGCTTAATTTAAGGCTTTATTGCATGTCCTTTACGCGCAGACAACAGGACGAGGAGCTTTAAATGAATCAGTGGCATTTACTGAGTGCTTAGGGTGTACTGAGCGCTTGGGAGAATACAACAGAATCTGAAGACAGGTTCGGTGCTCTACATTAGCATCCAAATAAAGACAACAATCTTTCTTCTAAAACAGATTACGCAACTAAGCAAATAAAAGGTGAGATAGATGCACGGATTCATTCCAGTGTATCGATACTAATAGCCACACTTTCTTTAAGTACTTAGACCAAGCTAATCATGACATTTTCTGATTTTTCCGTAACATCTTTATTAATCAGTTATTAATCATCTCGTGCAGAGCGGGGAAATGTGAGGATGATTTTGCTATGGAAATGGCGAGCCTCACCTGGGAGCTTGTGCACTATAATTAAAAATCATATCGGAGTGAAAATAAATCAGAAATATCATTTCGGGTTTCGATTTAATTTATACTGAAGTCTTTTAAAGCCTCAGACCTAATTTATTAGAAAGGTTTTTGTTTTTTTCCAGTACAATCACGATATTTATTCAGACCATCTGATTAATGGACAGAACTTTTTTAATTCCAAATATTGAGAAAGCTAGTTGCAACATTCCATCAGTGTTCTCTGCACACTGATGAAGATTTGTACAAATTATGATCCAGTTACAATCCCTGCTTATGAAACACTATGAAAATGGATCTGTAACCACTGGTGTAGTGATGGGAAGAGATCAAATGACAATTTTAGCTTCTCTGGGACATGTTGGGAAGGCCTAAATCGCCCCATTAAAGTGAATCGGGCGCCTTCTCATAATAATGATAATAATAATAATGTTGGCATTTGTTAAGCGCTTACTATGTGCCGAGCACCGTTCTAAGCGCTGGGGGAGATGCAGGGTAACCAGGCTGTCCCACGTGAGGCTCACAGTCTTCATCCCCATTTTACAGATGAGGGAACCGAGGCCCAGAGAAGTTAAGTGACTTGCCCACAGTCACACAGCTGACAAGGGGCAGAGCCGGGATTCGAACCCATGACCTCTGACTCCCAAGCCCGGGCTCTTTCCACTGAGCCACGCTGTTTCCCCTAATGAGCATGGCCTGGGGGATAGAGTCTGGGCCTAGGAGTCAGAAGGTCTTGGGTTCTAATCTTGGCTCCACCAAGCAATCTTCAATTTTGCTGTGTTTGACCACAATCAGCCAACTCCAGCAATGGTACCAGTTTTTGTTGCTTATATTGTTTTGCTCAGAAACCTTCTCGGGCAAAATGGGGGAATATATTGTGTTTGCGCTGAAGTGGAAATCCAGGGTCGTTTTCATCGTGTCTCGACTTCATATGTTTAAACGACAAAAGGCCCCAATAGCGTTGGTTTCATTTTGTTGTGTTTTTAAGGGGAGAAAGGTCCAACATTTTTTTCTAAAGTGTCTCGACTTCCTAAGTTGTAATGACAAAAGACTCTCATAGAGTTGGTTTTGTTTTGTCCCGTTTTTAAGGGGAGAGAGGTCCAACATTTTTTATGAAGTAATCTCGATTTAATATGTCGTAATGACAAAAGACTCCAATGGTGATGGTTTTTTTTTGGTTTGT
Organism: Ornithorhynchus anatinus; assembly: GCF_004115215.2. Classification (NCBI taxonomy): domain Eukaryota; kingdom Metazoa; phylum Chordata; class Mammalia; order Monotremata; family Ornithorhynchidae; genus Ornithorhynchus; species Ornithorhynchus anatinus. The sequence continues at coordinate 19,760,891 of NC_041747.1, read as the reverse complement.
TTTGTTGCTGTTCGTTGAGGGGACTGAGGTCCGACATTTCAGTTGGAAGAAGTCTGACCCTGAAGTCAGAGTTGGAAAAGGATCTTCGAAGACTCATACTAAAGACATTACCACGATGAGAAACTGAGTCAGCGTCTTCAGACCCCTCCAGACTGTAAGCTCATGCTGGGCAGGGAATGTGTCTGTTATACTGTAGTCTCCCAAGCGCTCAGCACAGTGCTCTGCACACAGTTAGCGCTCGATAAATACGATCGGCTGACTGGCCTCGCCATTTACTTGGCACTGTGGAACTGACCATGTTGGATCTCTGTGCTGGCAGAATTAGATGGGATATCGAATTTGGCTCCGGGATCCTTAGAGATCCGCGAGCCGACCTTTGAAAGCCCGAACTCCCCACTTCCCTGAGAAGTGGGGAAGATCCTAATTATTCCTCCCCTCTTCCCCAGTGAGAGCGCAGGGACTCCCCACCAGCTGCATGGGTTGCTCAACAGAAAGAACGCGGGCCTGGGAGTCGGAGGACACGAGTTCTAATCCCCTCTCGGCCACTCTTACGCTGTGTGACCTTGGCTAAGTCACTTCATTTCTCGGAGCCTCAATTATCTCATCCGTCCAATGGGGATTCAATTCTTGGTGTCCCTCCTGCGTAGACCGTGAGCCGTACGTGGGACAGGGACATCTTCTAACCTGATCACCCCACTGCCTGGCACCCAGAAAGCACTAGCAACTTCCCTAATATTATTATTATTTTAAGTATCACTGCTATTAATAGTTTAATAATTATTAAATTATGTATTTAATTATTACACAAAACCTGGAGCCAGGAGCAAGGGATTCCTAGCTGTGGGCAAGTCATTTAGCCTTCTGGTAAATCAGTTTCCTCGTCTGTAAACTGTGGGGCAGATCCTTGCTCTCCCTGACTCTCAGTTTGGTTACTCCGTGTGGAACCGGAAATGAGTCTGATCTGATTTCTCGTGTTTGGCACGTAATAAGCGCTCAATAAATACCCAAATGTAATCATCACTCCCAGAGTTGGAGCCGATAGACCTGGCTGGATGAAGCTTTAGCCAGAATGGATGCCGCGGTGGGAAGAAGTCGCCGCTTTGGGCCAGTTAACTACAGAAATGAAAAGCCTTTTGGAAATCCCACGGAGCTAGAGAGGATTTTTAAATCTCCGTAACCGCCCAGTCCACAGAGCCAGGAGGGCAGTGGTTCTTTGAGTTAGACTCCCAGGCTCTCAATTAGAGCAGAAAAGAGCCCAGATGGCAGTTTTCGGGCCTGTTTTTAAGCCCGGTTGCCACCCGTTGTCTTAATTCCCCCTTAATTTCACCCCCACAGTCAGAGTGAGAAGTTGGCAAGTTGGCACCTCGGGATTAGGAGCTGCAGAAATGGTGGAAGGTGTTGAGGTCAGAGTCAGGAGAAATTACAGAGTTGAGATATTCAAAACCATCAACCTCATTTTGGAAGTTTTTTTGTTTAATCGGGCTCAGTGAAATCTGAGTCAGGCAGTCGAATTATACATTTCGTTCTTTCTGCCATAAGCAATTCAGAGAAAGCCAGTTTCTGATGAAAAGGGCAAGGAAAACACCTAAATCCTCAAATAGTTATTTTTATGGATGTGTTATTCGACTTTTCTAATGAATGTTGTTCAGCCAAGAACAACCGACAAGAGATGCGCCACAGGAGTCTTGGTCCCCTAATGGTATACTCTAATCCTGTGCCAATATGTGTCAGATAAAATCTAAACAGTCTCTTAGTGAAAAAAATTAAATTATTGTAAAAGCTTGTTTTTACTGAATGATGAATCCCGCTTTGAAGATAAATGCCTTCATTTTGCCTCATTAATTTAGCAGCAAAAGACTATCCTTCTACAACAACGTTCTTCACGGATACTCTCATTTGAATCGTCTCTGAAAATCTTCTCTGCACCTCTTTCCTTCTCAACACTTTCTTCCTTCTTCTTTCTTTCAGGGCTTGGCATTTTCTCTCTCTCACAACTTTCTGAATTTCGTCTTTACTGAGATGGATTTATCGTCGCTTCCGCGGCCCGGAACGGGCCTTCACTTGCTCAATTGGAGTAACTTTTGTTTCCTTTTACTAGTCTTCCCTAAAGCTCCAGAATCCTCGAGATTATCCCCCTAGCCTCTATCATTGCCCACTTGGATTTTTCTCCCCCTCTTCAAAACCTTATTGAAGGCGCATCTCCTCCAAGAGGCCTTCCCTGACTAAGCCCTCCTTTCCCCTTCCGCTCTGCCCTGACTTGCTACCTTTCATTCATTCATGCAATAGTATTTATTGAGTGCTAACTACGTGCAGAGCACTGTACTAAGCGCTTGGAATGGACAATTCAGCAACAGAGACAATCCCTGCCCACTGGCGGGTTTACAGTCTAATCGGGACTCGGTTCATCCTTCCCAGCCCCACAGCACTTCAGTATATAATAATCATGTTGGTATTTGTTAAGCGCTTACTACGCGCAGAGCACTGTTCTAAGCGCCGGGGGAGATACAGGGGAATCAGGTCGTCCCACGTGAGGCTCACGGTTAATCCCCATTTTACAGATGAGGTAACTGAGGCCCAGAGAAGTGAAGTGACTCGCCCACAGTCACACAGCTGACAAGTGGCAGAGCCGGGAGTCGAACCCATGACCTCTATCTGTAATCTATTCCTTTATATTAACCTCTGTCTCCCTCCCCTAGACTGTAAGCTTGTGATGGGCAGGGAATGGGACTGTTTATTTAGTGTACTCTCCCAAATGCTTAGTACATTGCTCTGCACACAGTAAGCGCTCACTAATACATGTCACCTCTTAGGAAGAATGGACATTAGTATTAGTATTAGTAAGAATGGACATTAGTATTTGGATGCGACTGGTCCACTAGAAGGATCCAAATTTTAAAAACCCTAAAATCTTAGGTTTGTCTCCTCAGCAGTTGAAATCATGTGAATTCCTTCAGGTACTTCCCACCAAAAAAATCTCTCTTAGCATCCTACTCTAGCCATCTTTCCTGTTGTTCCCGTCTCGGTCACTAGCCCTGTCCACCATTCCACAGTGCATGCTGCAGATGATAATAATAATAATAATGATGGTATTTTTTAAGTACTTATGTGCCAGGCACTGTACTAAGTACTAAGCGCTGGGGTGGACACAAGCAAATCGGGTTGGACACAGTCCCTGTCTTACACGGGGCTCACAGTCTCAATCCCCGTTTTACAGATCAGGTAATTGAGACACACAGAAGTGAAGCGACTCGCCCAAGGTCACACAGCGGACAAGATGCCCCCTGCCCACCTCATCGGTTAATGTGGCCGTCCACTTCCTCCAGGGCCAGGCATCCCCTCGGAAGTCTAAAAAATGGTAATAGAAAGGGCTCTTTTTGCCTCATTTTGCTCAGGCCTTGCATTTCTGGGACTACTCCAATGTGACAGCTGATTTTCAATCAATATTTCGGTTCCCTTTGTCCCTTTGGATCCTTTTCCTCCCTGTTTCCAGTTTGAATCAAAATTCTCATCCTGATCATCTTGTCTCTGGCTAGCGGAGATCTGCCAAGACTTCTCATTGTAGATGAAAGACGAAATGATAATCACCTTTCATGTCACTGGGCCAAGCAATCTAAAAATTGGGAAATCCAAATCAATCTAGCTAGATGATGATGATGCGGTATGAAACCGACCTAAACTGAGTTCGGCGCGGTGAAGCAGTGTGGCTCAGCGGATAGAGCACGGGCCCGGGAGTCGGAAGGACGTGGGTTCTAATCCCGGCTCTTGCCCGAGGTCACACAGCAGACAAGAGGCATTCACTTCACTTCTCTGTGCCTGGGTTACCTCATCGGGAAAATGGGAATTAAGACTGTGAGCCCAGTGGGGGCTAGTACAGTGCCTGGCACATAGTAAGCACTTAAATACCTCAATATTATTAATAAATATTAATATCCTTTCTCTTTGAGGCAGAGATCTTGATGCCGTGCACGGAGGCAATTTTGGAGGCACGAAATTCGTGAAATATAGTCTGACAAAGCTGATTTTTTTTCTCCAACTGAAATAGAATGATTCTGTCCGGGGAATGATTTGAAGAGAGGAAGATAAGCACTAGAGCAAAACCTTTTTTTGTATCGATACCATTCAGGTGACGGTCGACTTTTATCCCACTAAGGGGTTGGCTCGCACTTGATAGATCGAAGAAAGAGAATTGAAACAACACTTTACAGGTACGTAACCTTTTAACAGCGAAAAACCGTTCCCCCCCGCCCCCCAACTATTATCGAAAGCCAACAAATCAGTCAATAAATGATTTGTTCTCCCTTAGTAAATCTAATTCTACCGTGTTTGGTATTTGTATTTGTTAAGCGCTTACTATGTGCAGAGCACTGTTCTAAGCACTGGGGTAGATACAGGGTAATCAGGTGGTCCCACGTGAGGCTCACGGTTAATCCCCATTTTACAGATGAGGTAACTGAGGCACAGAGAAGTGAAGTGACTCGCCCACAGTCACCGAGCTGACAAGAGGCAGAGCCGGGAGTCGAACCCGTGACCCCGGACTCCGAAGCCCAGGCTCTTTCCACCGAGCCTCGCTGCTTCCCGTACCATCCTCAGTGTCCCTGGGAGGTGCTAAGACCACTAACTGAGTCAATCACTAGTCTCTATTGCACACTGACTCTATGCAGAACACTGTGCTGAGCATTTAAGGAAATACAATGGAGACAGGAGTTCCGATCACTGAAGAACACCAGCACCACGGAAGAACCATGAACATATTGAAGAGCTTTCAGGAAGGATGCCTGAACACGCTATCCTCAAAATGAACAACTGGGAACCGTTTATGCCCTTTTCTTTTTATAAACACCATCGCATGACTGATTGAGAGAGGGGCTGTATTTCCTCTAGACCGTAAGCTCGTCGTGGGCAGAGAATGCGTCTGTTTCCTGTTGTGGCTGTACTTTCCCAAGCGCTCGGTACAGTGCTCTGCACACGGTAAGAGCCCAGTAATTTCGACTGAATGAGTAAATGATGCCTCTTCTCCCAACGAGCCCCTGCTTCAGGCCACGGGTGAACTGGGATTTCCGGAAGTCAACGTTCCGCTACTGTCCCACCTGCTTTCTATTTCTCCTGACTGATCGATATACAGTCATTTCCCGACGGCTGCGTCTTCTGCAGACAAAAAGAAAAAACCTCTACTATATTTAGCCCGCCTTTATCTGCCGTGACGACCAGCCAGCTGCCGTCTCTCCCTGCAGGAACCCCGCTCACAACACAGGCGTCACGTGGCCCACGTCGATCGACAGTCCGCAGTGACTATCTGGAAATAGGGATCGAAAAACAGTAATAATAGCGACGGTATTTACGTGCCTACTATGAGTCGAGAACCGTTCTAAGCGCTGGGTTAGATACAAGCTAATTAGGTGGGACCGGAGTCCCCGCCCCACACGAGGCCCACAGTATTAATCCCCATCTGGCAGGTAAGATGACTGAAGCCCAGAGAAGTGACTTGTCCAAGGTCACACGGCAGACAAGAGGCGGAGCTAGGATTAGAACCCAGGTCTTTCTGACTCCCAGGCCCTGCTCTTATCTCACCTCCCGCTTGGGCTGCGCGAACCAATGGGCTTATAATTTTAAGGTGAGTGTCCCCAGAGAACCCTGACTGATTTCTTTATCTGGAAAGGAATTACGGAATGGGATTCTGCCCCTTGCGTCTGTTCTAGTCTGAAAAAAAAAAAGGTTCCCATAAAAGTCCAAGAATCTGAATTTTCTCCCAGGGTGTGAAAGTTTCGTAACGTGACTGCAAACGCTGTCCTCTCACATGTACCTTTTAATTACTTTAAAGATCCACAATCAAACCAGCTAGCGTCAAACACGTTGGAAGCACGAGGTAGCGGCAGGAGGCTGTGACTGGAAAACTGTTTCGATTAATGTTCAACGGTATAGCAGGAAAACAGAAAACGCTCTATTACAGGAAAACGCCGTAGAATGTACTCGATGTGTTTCCTCCCGTTGCACATGAATCACCTATATTGCTACGTATAAATTTAATCAGCGTCATTCCGCCGGGTCTACGGATGGCCGATTTATCTAACGATAAGTGGGAGAGAAAAACTTCAGTGTAAATCGGAGTTGCCTTCTGTTGTCCTATAACACAAAACAAGCGTGTCTTCTAATAGGAGCCAATCAAAAGGTAGTTATTAGTACTAGTGACCTGCTTTAACTCCACCAATATCACTCAATAATAATAATAATAATAATGGTATTTAAGTCCTTACTATGTGTCAAGCACTGTTCTAAGCGCCGGGGTAATGAGGTTGTCCCACTTGGGGCTCACGGGCTTCACCCCCATTTTACAGAGGAGGTAAAAGAGGCCCAGAGAAGTGAAGTGACCCGCCCGAGGTCACAGCAGACAGGTGGCAGAGCCGGAATTAGAACCCAGATCCTTCTGATTCCCAGACCCGCGTTCTATCCGCTAGGCCGCGCCGCTTCTAGTAGATCTCCAGCAGAGTGGGGAGGAGGCGATGACACAAGGCCAGGATTTACAAGGCAGATCCAAAATAGACTCGGTTGCTCACTCTCTCCTCCAACCCTTGTGTCAACACTCGCATTTTCATTTCTTCCTGCTGTGAGCTAAATGTCTTCGACGAGGCGGCGCCGAAACAATCGGCTTTAGGAGGGCAGGTGCCCTTGCCCATCAGAAAACGGATCTTTAAGACTCTGTTGCTGCCCTCCGTTCTTGCTGCAGAGGGATTTGGCAGGAACTAAAGAGATCATCATCGTTGCTATCTGAGCGCTTAATGTGTGCAGAGCACTGTACCAAGTGTCCAGGAGAGTACAGTGCAACCGAGTCGGTAGACAGGTTCCCTACCCGCGAGTAAAGAGACGTCCGAGATGGCCTAAAAACCATGACCACATTTCAAATGTTGAACTAGTAGCTGGCACTTGTTTCAACGTGCTCAGTGTTATACAACTGTGCCACCTCTGCCCTAAAGCCGGTCACGGTGGAGCAGAGAAGAATAGAGCTCGCTGGCAAGGGACCCTCTTTTTTTCTTGGTAAATGGTATTCGTTAAGCGCTTACTATGCGCCAGGCACTAAATCAGGTTGAACACAACCCCTGTCCTACCTGGGGCTCACAATCTTAATTCCCATTTTGCAGATGAGGTGGCTGAGGCCCAGAGAAGCTAGGTGTCTTACCCGAGGTCTCACAGCAGACAAGTGGCAGAACCAGGATTAGAATCCAAATCCTTCTGACTCCCGGCCTGTGCTCTATCCACCGGGCTACGTGGCTTCTCAATCCACCTATCCTGAGTTGGGAGTGGGTGAGGATCAGTTACAATTTTAGGGCATCAAGGGTCATCTAGTCCAACTCGCTTTACTCTCAATCTTCTCAGAGACCTAATTATCGCTCCCGTTTCTTACATAGCGCCTTAAGCAACCGTCTCAGGGTCTGACTTCGAATATAGTTGGGCCTATAAAGTCCCCTGAATTCCGAGAGAGCCCAGATTTGATGATTTCAGAAAAATAATGATAATGATAATAAATGTGGTACCTATTAAGTGCTTACTACATGCCAAGCACTGCCTAAACCCTGCAGTAGATACAAGTTAATCCAGGTGGACACGGTTCCGGTCCCCTGTGGGTCTCATACGCTTAACCCCCATTTTACAGATGAGGTAACTGAGGCACAGAGAGGTTAAGGAACTTGCCCAAGGGCACACAAGAGACACATGGCCGAGTCAGAATTAGAACCCAGGTCCTTCTGAATAACAGGCCCGTGCCCTATCCATTAAGCGCTGCGGCCTCTTAGGGTGCCCAAATTGATCAAGAATTGGTTTGGAAGTCAGGATATTTCGGTTCTGGTCCCATATCTTCCAGTGGCCCGCTGTGTGACCTTGGGCAGGTCATATACCTTTTCTGAGTCTCAATTTTTTCATCTGTAAAATGGGGATAAGAGAAGAGGTCGAGGCCCATGAGGGACAGGGGCTCTATCCTTGCATCTATCCCAGTACTTAGCACATAGTAAATGTGTAATAAATGTCATCATTTTTATTATTACTATCTCTCCTCTCCTCTGTGCTCGCAGAAGGCACCTTGTCCTTACCAAGTTCACCTTAAAAAGAATCAGAATCTAAGATATGACCCAGTTCAGAGACTGTGGATATCAAAGATAATCTCATGGTTTCCCTTCAGGCCTGGGATGAAAGTTGGCATCAACCAGGAGCAAAAAGCGGTGACTAAATCACACAGACAATGAGGATCACGGGAGGAGTGAAGGAAAGAATAGCAATTTTCGTCATTAACTAGAGCGCTTGCAGTATGTACGATGAACAGTTATCATTATAGAGGTTTCATTATTAAATCGAAGGATAAAAGGGTTGCTATGGAGACGTTAGTTTCAGCAGAGAATTTGACTTAGCGGTTTTTCAGAGGTTTCCGGACCACAGAGAGAGCTTTCCAGTCCCCTCTCAGTTTACGGAGTTAAGGAAGGAGCCGCTAAGACCCGATGTGCACGATAGTAATTCTGTCGTCGCAACTGTTTCCATGAAACAGGGCAGTAGGTGAAAAACTGCACGGTTCATTTTAATTGACCGTATTCAACTGGACAAAATGGTTCAAGAAAGCTTGGGTGCAGAAAAAAACTCTAACACGCTCGAACCGTTCTATAAACGGACTGTTTGTAGGATGGGTCCTGTATCATATTTGCAGCATATGGAAAACATTTTCTGACGTGTCAAAAATAAATCCGAAGTGTTAATATTGGTCCACTTGTGAATTTTTACCATCTGGATGAAAAGAGAACCTCTTCGAGAATCCAAAAAACGTTATCTTTGGTAATTTGAGTTTCAAATAACAATAGAGAAGGAAGGACCGAGAGAGAGTGAGGATAACACCCACCACCTAATGTCCTCTGGGAGACACTGTGAAGAAGTTAGATAACTTTGGTATTTGCTAAGCACTGAGCACCGAGTGCTGGTGCAGGTATAACACAGGCAGATCAGAAAGAGTCCTGTCCCAGGGGAGAATGGGTATTTACTCCCCCATTTTACAGATGAGTAAACAGAAGCCCAGAGAATAATGATAATAAAGTTGGTACTCGTTAAGCGCTTACTACGCGCAGAGCACTGTTCTAAGCACTGGCGTAGATACAGGGGAATGAGGTTGTCCCACGTGAGGCTCACAGTCTTCATCTCCATTTTACAGATGAGGGAACTGAGGCCCAGAGAAGTGAAGTGACTTGCCCACAGTCACACAGCTGACAAGGGGCAGAGTCGGCATTCGAACCCATGACCTTTGACTCCCAAGCCCAGGCTCTTCCCACTGAGCCACGCTGCTTCTCTGAGTTGCCCAGAGTCAAACAAGCAGACCAGTGGCAGGGTTGAGATTAGAACCAAAGTCTCTGACACCCCGGTCCTGTGTTCTTTCCACTAGGACATGCTCCGTCTCACCTAAATATCAGTATACAAACCAAGGTTAATTCAGATCACCAGGAAAGCTAAGTTTGGATAACGGAATCACGTGGTTTCATGACTCCCTGACCAAGTCAAACTTAATTCTGATCACCAACTGAACTTTTATCTACATTATCCTCAGCCTCCATTGTCGTAATTGGATTTTTACTGAAATATAAATGAAGTGCTTTTAGCTCCTTGAACTAAAGAGGCCGTTTGAAGTGAAATCATGTTTTATGGTTATCAAAAAGTGAATTTGGAATTATGTGAAGAATTTTCCACCTTAGTGAAAGAGTTTTGGGCAATTTGATCAGACGAGCTTGCAATATCTTGGATAAAGCCATAAGGCTCTGGGGAGGGGAAGAATAATTCTGGTGTCTAAAGCATTCACCTTTCACGTCAGATGGGATCATGCAAAGGATGCGGTTGAAATTCACTCCTTAAATCCATGGATGAAGGAGTGAGGGGTGTGTCCGATCCATTTAAGAGGTATCTATCGATGTATTTGGATCAACATTACCAAGAACAATGTATCTTAACCCCCAAAATATATGCTTTGTTTGGAGGGGAGTCTAGAAATGGGAAAGAAGAAATACCTACAGATTTCTTTGGTCTTATAAGAAATTTTCATCTTGCTAAATGCATCACATTCACTAAAATACTTGACTCAACTAAAACAACAACAAAAAACAGCATTATTTGTTAAATGCTTGCTACGTGCCAAGCCTAATACTAAGTGCTGCGGTCGAAATAAGTTAATCAGTTTGGACACTGTGCCTGTCCCACACTGAGATCACAGTAGAAGGAGAGAGATGTTAAGCAGTAGGAGGCAGAACATCCTCATCTTACAGGTGAGGAAACTGAGGCCCAGAAAAGTAATCTGTCCAGAGAGGAAGCAAGAAGCGGAGCCAAGATTACAAATAGAAAAGGTTTCCCCCTTTCTTATTTTCTCTCATTACAGTAGTAACTGTCAGCATGGCGTAGTGGATAGAGCACGGGCCTGAGAGTCAGAAGGACGTGGGTTCGAATGGTGGCTCCGCCACTTGTCTGCTCTATGATCTTGGGCAAGTCACTGAACTTCTCTGTGCCTCAGTTCCCTCATCTGTAAAATGGGCATTAAGCCTGTGAGCCCTGTGTGGGACAGGGACTGTGTCAAACCTGATTATCTTGTATCTACCCCAGTGCTTAGAACAATGCCCGGCACATAGTAAGCACTTAACAAATACCATCATTATTAGAGTTCGTCATAATCAGAGACTTGTGCCATTTTGACCCATTTCCAACGATGATTAGATTGCAAACCCCTTGAGGGCAGGATACTTGTATCGCATCCCCCACAGGCATGAAATACAATGTTCTGTACAGGGTGTGTGCTGAATCAATACTACTCGATGAGTAAATTAACATGCCCTCCAACCTGAAGGTCTGTAATAATGGCTCTTTCAAATCTGCAGTGTGACCTGGGGCAAGTCACTTAACTGCTCTGTGCCTCAGTTCCCTCATCTGTAAAATGGGGATTGAGACTGTGAGCCTCACGTGGGACAGGGACCGTGTCCAGTCTGATCTGCTCGTATCCACCCCAGCGCTCAGTACAGTAAGCGCTTAACAAATACCGACGTTATTATCATTATTATTACAGTGCCCAGAAGGGTTTAACAAATATCACTGTTATTAGTACAGTGCTCCGCACGTAGTAAGCGCTCAATAAATACTATTGAATATTGAATGAATATTGTATGCAGAAGAGGAGAGGGGAGTTAGGGCATTTATTAGTTCCTTCATCAATGGTATCTGAGCACTTACTGTGTGCAGAGCACTGTATTAAGCACCTGGGAGAATAAAACAGAATTGATAGACCCATTCCCTGCCTACAGCGAGCTTACGGACTAGAGATGTCGAGTAATTGTGGGTAGATTTGGTTAGGGTCGGGCAAGCAAGGCCAACATCTAGAAATTCTGGCAGCTTTTCAAGAAATGTAATGGCTGCTCAATATAACGTATCCGTCTTTGTCAGTAGGGCGGAGGGACAATTCGAGAAACTTCTAGGTCCTTTCCCTTGCACTTTTCCAGCTTTTACTAATGATGATGATGGAGGAGGAGCTCGAGAAAGAGCAGCCAGAGAAGCAGGAGGAGAACCAGGTCAGCGAAGCCAAGATCAGATAACGTTTCATTCACTAGGTCGTAGTTATCGAGCGCTTACTGTGCTCACTTAGTGCTTCGGGGAGCACGATACGACAGTAAACGGACACATTCCCGGCTCAAAATGAGCTACGGGGTGGTCCACAACGTCGAAGGCAGTTGGGAAGTAGAGGAGGATTAGGATGGAGTAGAGGCCATTGGATTTGGCAGGGAAGATGTCACTGATGACCCTGAAGAAGAGGGCCTGATTGGAAGGGGGTCAAGGAGAGAATGTCGAGCCAGCGGGTGTAGACAATTCGCTCAAGGACTTTGGAGAGGAACAGAAACATTCATTCATTCATTCAATAGCATTTACTGAGCACTTACTATGTGCAGAGCACTGGACTAAGCACTTGGAACTGTCGATTCGACGAGAGATAGAGACAATCCCTGCCCGTCGACGGGCTCGCAGTCTAATCGGGGGAGTCAGACGGACAAAAACACGACAACTTAATCACGATAAATAGAATCAAGGGGACGGACACCTCATTAACTAAATAAATAGGGTAATAAAAATATATACAAGTGAACACAGTGCTGAGGGGAGGGGAAGGGAGAAGGGAAGGGGCAGAGGGAAAGGGGGCTTAGCTGAGGGGAGGTGAAGGGGGAGCAGAGAGGGAGCAGAGGGAGCAGAGGGAGCAGAGGGAAAAAGGGAAGCTCAGTCTGGGAAGGCCTCTTGGAAGAGGTGAGCTCTCAGTAGGGCTTTGAAGAGGGAAAGAGAGTTAGTTTGGCGGAGATGAGGAGGGAGGGCGTTCCACGACAGGAAGATGGGGTGATAACTGAAGGGAGCCGTGGGGTCAAGGGAGGGTTTTTTGTTTTTTTTTTCAGGATGGGGAGACTTGAGCGTGTTTGAAAGCAGTGGGGAAGGAGCCATTGGAAAGTCAAAGGCTGAAGATTAAGGTCACGGGGGAAGGAGAGAGGGGACGAGGGTTTTGCTAAAATGCAAATGATAGGCGGAAGGAAGAGGCCGAGGAAGGGAAGAGCGAGGGACAGTGAGTCAGAGGAGAGGAATGAAACGTGCAAATCGGGGTAAAGGGGGGAGAAGAGTGTCAGTCCTAAATGAATAAAACATACATACTTCAGCTAGATGGCATTTGTTTAGACAGCCACCACTTTTCTTTTGTATACCTTTGATAATACTGTAAAACACTTCTCCCCACTAGATTCGTGCTTTTCACTTAGTGCTTTCTTTGCTGTGTCTGCTTGGGATTACCTCATTAACCCTACATTTTTATTCTGGGTTCACTTGAGATGGGATTATTTCCTCCAAGCAAATTGCTTCGGGATGAAAACCCAGACCATATCACTCAAGTAGAATGTCATGGCAAAGGAGTAAGACAAAAGGGCAGAAACAATTTTTTTTTCAATTTGGATTCCAGAGAGACGTGTTTACCCTTTGGGTCTGAGGTCCTGCTAAGAGCCCCCTACCAGTGATTGATATAGAACTTGATAAGGGCTACACAAGGTCACAGAGGACCAATAAAGGAGCGGGAAAGAGGACTTACAATTGTGTAGTAGCTCGGACGTTCTGGCATTAAGGGAGTCTCGCATTGTAGCCCGGTTGCCTTGGTTGCTGCTTGGACTGCGTCTGTTTATTGTTATAGCGTACTCTACCAAGCGCTTAGTACCGAGCTCTGCTACAGTAAGCGCTCAATAAATACGACCGACTGACGAGCTGGAGAGCTTTCCTTAATTCCCCAACAGCATTCTAACCAAAAGGCGCAGTGAAAACACACTTTAGCGGCGGCGTGGACTTGTGAATAGAGCTGGGTTACGATCCCGGCTCTGCCACTCGCCTGCCGTGTGACCTTGGGCAGTTCACCTAACGTCTCGGTACCTCATTTTCTTCATCTGTAAAATGGGGATTAAATCCTCCTCTTTCCGATTTAGACTGTGGGATCCGTGTGGCGCAAGGACCGTGTCCAGACTGATTGTCATGTACCTACCTCAGGGCTTAGTACAGTGCCGGGCACATAGTAAGCTCTTAAATAGCATTAAAAAAAAATAAACTGAGGGGAGAAATGGAAATGTCTTCAAGACAGCCCCGTCATCGGATTTTAGAACAGGCTCAGCTGCGTCTTTTCCTATGGAGTGCCTCCATAATTTCAAGAATCACACAAAATTTGAATTAGCAAAATAGATTAAACCCGGTGAATTTAACTGTGTATCCTCTCCCGTGGCGACAAACCCAGAAAACTAGCTAGAAAGACGACGTTACGAGCGTTGAAGATTTTTGCAGTTTATCTACCAACTCTGTTGTACTTAACTCTCCCAGGCTCTTAGTACAGTGTTCTGCACACAGTAAGCACGCAATAAATACCACTTTTTGATCTTGAGCTGAACAATTTGAGGTTTCTCTCTTAAACATCATCATTCTCTTGTCACTTCAAGACCACACCTGAATTTCTGTTCCATCTTCGGAGTTACAGGCAATTTTAAACAAATCTCTTCTTTAGATGGAAGCAGATCTGGAGATCTGAATTCCACTGAAACAGGGTCAGAATGGTAGGTAATCGTAATAATAATAATATTTGTAAAGCGGACACAGTAGCGAACCTCGAACCAAATCATCGTCAGGAAGGCTGGCTGTAAATTGAGTATGTGACTGATTTAAGCAAATGAATGTAATGGTCACTAGAATTAAGACAGAATTTGTATTCAACTAGCAGTTGGATTGTGAAGAAATGGATATTGTCGGTGAGCAATAAAGACCAGTGAAGCAGAAGCTAATTAACAAACCAACAAGAGGAAATTGTATTGTCTTCCTCTGCCTAGGAAATGTGCTAATTTACCAAGGTTTATTTAGAAGAAAACCTGAACAGCCTTTGCAAACAAACTTAAAGGTTTAAACTACTTTAAAGTAAGCCTCTTCTAGGAGTCTTGCTCAGCCAGGCTGGGAGCCACGGAAAACTCAGGACTACATGTGGAGAATGGAATTTAATATTTCTGACCACGTTTTATAAACGGTGTAGAAACAGTTGGGAAGCAGTACCCGAATTATGGGGAGAATGTCTATAATAATAATCACGATAATGTTGGTATTCGTTAAGCGCTTACTATGTGCAGAGCACTGTTCTAAGCGCTGGGGTAAACACAGGGGAATCAGGTTGTCCCACGTGGAGCTCACAGTCTTCATCCCCATTTTACAGATGAGGGAACTGAGGCCCAGAGAAGTGAAGTGACTTGCCCACAGTCACACAGCTGACAAGGGGCAGAGCCGGGATTCGAACCCACGGCCTCTGACTCCAAAGCCCGTGCCCTTTCCACTGAGCCTCGCTGCTTCTCATGCAGGGCACCTATCTAAGTGCTGTGGAAATGACAAAAGAAAACGATGATACCATCGAAGGGAGTTGAATCCCACAATCAAGAATTTTCATTTGTTCCGAGTCAGAGTACGGAGCCACCGAAGGTTTTCGGTTAAGGCAGTAGCCTTGTCCATCATCATCACCGCCAGTCCCATGAGGAACGGAGAAACACAAAAAATTTCATATCCTGGTTCAACAGTTGACCTTCCCACTGGGAAGTTAGAAAACGATGATAACTAGTCTTCGAAATGAAGGCTGCTGATTCAGCTTGAGGCAGAAAAAGACGCTTCACCAGAAAGACTCTCCGGAAGACTATAACTAAATGGACTTTTGCCCCAGAGGAGAGAAATCAAGATGTCACTCATTAATCCCCTACAAGGATTAGAGCGAGTAATACTCTCTCCCAGAAAGGTGCAAGAAGAGTAATTATTTTTCTTGGTTTCCATTTTTATGAAAAACAGCCAATGAGTTGAACAGCAAAATATATCCCCATATCCACTCGGCTTCGAAAGGCGTCCAGGTCCACGCTCTTTCCACGAGGCCGTGCTGTTTCCCAGTAGAGGCGGCGAGAGGCCGGGCATTAGAAATGAAAAAAAAACAACACCCGATGCCTTATCGGAACCGGATCGGGGACAGACCGGCTGAATACCAGACTACCCGGCATAAAACCGGACGATACGGCCACCCTAGAATTCAGCGCAGTCTCGTATTTCCTCCCGCCTTCGGGACAGCGCTACTTGGATCTCTCGCCGACACCTCAAACTTAACATTTCCGAAGCAGAACTCCTCACCTTCCCACCCAAACCCTGTCCTCCACCTGACTTTTCCATCACCGCAGACAGCGCTATCATCGAGCCTGTCTCACAAGCCTTGACATTAACTATGACTCATCTCTCTCCCTCAACCCACTTATTCGATCTGTCAACGGATCCTGTCGGTTCTACCTTCACAATATTGCTAAGATCCGCCCTTTCCTCGGGATCCAAACTGCTAATACGTCGATCCAAGGAATTCTCTTAACCCTCCTTGATTGCTGACCCCTCTGCCGTCTTCCCCTCCCCTCTCCGGTCCACGGTCGACGCCGCTCTGTCTCGTCTTATGCCGTCGAGTCGTTTCCGACCCACAGCGACACCACCGACGCATCCCTCCCGGGACGCCCCGCCTCCATCTGCGGTCGTTCCCGTAGCGTATCCGTAGGGTTTGCTTGGTAAAAATCCGGAATCGGTTTACCGCTCTGCCACTCAGCTCGGCCACTCGTCGGCTGTGTGACTGAGGGCAAGTCACTTAACTTCTCTGGGCCTCCGCTACCTCATCTGTAAAATGGGGACGAAGACCGTGAGCCCCACGTGGGACAACCTGATTCCCCTGTGTCTACCCCAGCGCTTAGAACAGCGCTCTGCACGTAGTAAGCGCTTACCAGATACCGACATTATCATTATTATTCCCGCTGCCTCTTTCCACGTGGCAAACCCGAGTCTCCGCCCTCGACTCTCCCCGTGCCGCCGCTGCTCGGCACAGGTGAGTTCTGACTCGTAGCAGATTGTCTTCCACTGACCAAGCCAGGAATGGATTGGTTAGGCTCGACTCTCCCTCCCAGAGTCGAGACTGGTAGAGAACTGGCAACTCTCCAGGTGCGACCCCGAGAGGGCCTCGACTCTGCCACCCGGATCATTTTTCTCCAAATCTGTTCAGTCCGTATTTCCCCACTCCCCAAAAACCTCCACCCACCTCAACATCCAACTCCTCATTTAAAGCATTCAATCACCTCGCCCGCTCCTATGTTGCCTTGCTGGCTTCCTATTGCAACCCAGAATGCTCACGTTACTCCTCTAACGCCAACTTAGTCACGATAAGCTCTTCTATCTCACTGTTACCTCGGAAAGACCTGGGTTCTAATCCTCAATCTGCCACCTCTGTGTGACCTGGGGCAAGTCACTTCACTTCTCTGGGCCTCAGTTACCTCTTCTGTGAAACGGGGATTGAGACAGGGAGCCCCACAAGGGACAGGGACCGTGTCCAACCCGATCTGCATGCATCCACCCCGGCAGTTAATACAGCGCTTGGTACATAGTAAGCGCTTAACAAATACCATAATTAATAATAATGTCGGTATTTGTTAAGCGCTTACTATGTGCGGAGCACCGTTCTAAGCGCTGGGGGAGATACAGGGTCATCAGGTGGTCCCACGTGAGGCTCACAGTTAATCCCCATTTTACAGATGAGGTGAGTGAGGGCCAGAAAAGTGAAGCGACTCGCCCACAGTCACACAGCTGACAGGTGGCAGAGCCGGGAGTCGAACTCATGACCTCTGACTCCGAAGTCCAGGCTCTTTTCCAATAATTATCAGTACTGATGACCCAGCCAACAACCCCAAAGTAGTCAGAGCGGAAGTGCCCCGTCAGAGTGATATTCTAGTAGCTAACGAAATCCTTTTTCACAGTGGCATGGTTTAAATCTCCCTTGGTGAATCATTACAAGTTCGCGTAGTCACGTTTGATGCGTCGTTACGAACTGCTGCTCAAAGTTTGACGTGACCTTTAAGAAACCTTGCACGATCCCAGTCTTTCATTCTCTCTAGCCCTTTTTACTTCTGGCTCTTGACAGAATACATCCCGTTTCCAATTCGCTCGCTCCATCCTGAAAGTTCAGTGGCACATCAGCATTCGGCGATACTAATACGGCCGGGGTGTTTTTGAAAGTCAGTGCCAGAGCAAATGCCAAGATCACCTCTTGGCGGCTGTGGAATTCAGCACGGTTCTGAGTGGGATTGGTTCGCTAGCGGTGGGTAAGCCCGGTGTTTCCTTGCAAGAATGGAACGTTCCCTCAGCTGAGTGAAAAGCCTGAGGCCTAAGGGGAAAAAACACAGGCCTGGGAGTCGGAGCGACCCGGCTTCTAATCCTCACTCTTGTCAGTTTCCTGCTGTTTGACCTTGGGCAAGTCACTTCACTTCCCTGTGCTTCGTTGCGGGGAAGCAGCGTGGCTCAGTGGAAAGAGCCTGGGCTTCCGAGTCAGAGGTCATGGGTCCGACTCCCGGCTCTGCCACTTGTCAGCTGGGTGACTGCGGGCGAGTCGCTTCACTTCTCTGGGCCTCAGTGACCTCATCTGTAAAATGGGGATTAACTGTGAGCCTCACGTGGGACGACCTGATCACCCTGTATCTCCCCCAGCGCTTAGAACAGTGTTCTGCACGTAGTAAGCGCTTAACAAATACCGACATCATTATTATTATTCTTCTCTGTGCCTCAGTTCCCTCATCTATAAAATGGGATTAAGACTTTGAGCCCCATGTGGAATATGGATTGGGTCTGACCTGATTACCTTGTATCTAATAATAATAATAATAATAATAATAATAATGATGATGGTATTTGTTAAGCGCTTACTATGTGCCAAGCACTATTTACTCCAGCACTTGGGACAGTGCCTGGCACATAGTAAGTGCCTAACAAATACCATAAAAAAAAAATCCTTACTTATTGAACACTTACTGATGCAAGTCTTTATTGGTGGCTCTGTGCACACAGTTCTGTTCAAAGAAGGAGTAAGACAAAAATATATGTCAGCTCAAAGAAATTTATAAACCTCCTCAAGCTTGTCCCTGGCACTATGACAAAGATAACCGGTTGTTTACACAGAAAATATACAGACCGTGAATGTGAACCCTGTGTGGGATGCTGACTGTGTCCAATCTGCATTTATCATCTCTACTCCAAGGTTTGGGACATGGAAAACGCTTACCGATTACCACCATTATTAGTATTAGCAATAATAATGAAATAAGAAAACCACCGAATGTCCAGTAGGTGCAAGATCAAATCGGGAATGTTTTAAATCATACTTATTAAGCGCTAAATAGCTACCAAGCATATAAATTAATAAGTTAACACAGGTACAAGCTCATCAGGTTGGACACAGTCCGTGTCCCACGTGGGGCTCACGGTTCTTTATCCCCATTTTACAAATGAGGTAACAGGTACAGAAAAGTTAAGATGACGTCCAGCTTGAGGATTATCAGTTAGGGACAAAAAGATGGGAAAAAAGGTGTAGAATTTAAGAGCCAAAAATATTGTTTTTTTTGAAGCAGTCACTAGAGAGTGACTTGTAGTAGACTGCCTCCCGCTCACTAGTGATTGCCCAAGCTAGGAATGGGTAGGGCTCTGTTTGACTCTCCTTCCCACAGTCAAGACCGGTAGGGTACTGGGAACTCTCCAGGTGCGACCCCGAGAGGGAAAGTACCGATAATCAAGTCCCACATGGGCCTCACTGTCTAAGCAGGAGGATGAATGGGTATTGAATCAGTGGTCCGCACAGAGTAAGCTCTTAATAAATACAGCTGAACAATAAATAAGATAGAACGAACCCCCATTTTACAGAGGAAGGAACTGAGGCTTGCCTGTGGCCAAAGCAAATCCCCTGAAGGAGTTAGGCTGCCCTTAATGACTGCAGTGTTCCCGGCAATGTGACCCTGAGGGCCCCCCTGTGATATCACATGTAGAAAACTTAGCACATTATCTACCTTTCTCCTGGGTCCCTTTTTCAAAAATTTTTTTTTTTTTGGTTTTTTTATGGAATTTGTTAAGCACTCACTATATACTAGGCGCTGTACTAAGCGCTGGAGTAGACAGACACAGGCTAATCGGGGTGGACACAGTCCCTGAACACATGGGACTCACAGTCTTGTCTGCTGTGTGACCTTGGGCAAGTCGTTTCCCTTCTCTGGACCTGAGTTGCCTCATCTGTGAAATGAGGATTGAGACTGTGAGCCCCAAGTGGGACAGGGACTGGGTCCAACACGATCTGCTCGTATCCACCCCAGTGCTTAATACAGGGCCTGGCACTTAGTAAGCTCTTAAATATCTTAATTAATTAGTAATTAATGACAACATAACAGAGCTCATAGACATGAGACCTGCCCTCAAGGAACTTCCATCTAGGGATAACGTTGTGGGCAGGGAACACGTCTACTAACTCTGTTGTATTGTGCTTTGCAAAGCGCTTAGTACAGTGTTCCGCACATGGTAAGCCCTCAATAAATGCCACTGACTAACAGTGGACGAGTCTCCGTGATTTCAGAAATATCAAGACCAAGAACGCGCACCAAGGAATTGACAATTGTGTGTGTGTTTTTAACCACATCATTTGTCTGACCCCCCCGGTACCAATATGAAGAGACTTTTGCGTGCTGGGGAGATCGGTCTCGTCTTCCCGCAAAGAAGGTCGATGATTAGAATGATCAAAGACTCCGAAGGCAAACCCTGCGGGGGCCTCGCTACCCAACTTATAACAAATCCATAAACCGCGAGCTCCTCGCTGAAAAGAACACCGGTGAGTCGGTTTCATTACAAGGTCGGTACCGTGAAAAAGGTCAGGTCGGCTAAATGGAAAGCGTTGACTCGAAAAACCCAGTGGAAAATTTTAAATGTGGAGAGGATGGTTTCACCGGGTGAGAACCGCAGAACCGAAAGTAGATCATTTGGTCCCAAACTCCCGCGTAGGACGGAGTGAGGCATGCTCTGTTGTTCGACTTGTGTCTGGTTTCCAGTGATTCTGATGTAGTGCTATAATGCAATTCTCAGTGAGACTCAGAAGGCCTCTCACACGTTAAGGAGACTGAAGCCACATGAACAGAACCTCTAGCCAGAAAGATAGTAGGATGAGTGTGGAGAGAGAGGGTTGAATAAATAAAATGCACTGTTCAAGTAACTTCGAGATCGAATTGGGAAAAAATTAAATCAAACCTGTTAGGGGGCCTTTCGACCCTGCCTGAAATACCAAAAATGTATGACGTGAGCCCGGTATATTTCATCTGTCAGATTTTTTTTTACTACAGCACTGTCAAGTTCTTTAAAGGAAAACCAGATTGGGGCTCGTCTCAGCAGTCACAGTGTTCTGAAAAATAAAGAGCACTTCTCAGCATCGGTAAACACAGAAATCCTTTCTCGTTTCAAGCTCTCCAAGACTTATTGATGCCAAAGAGTGCTTCTTTTCTGGACTAAGTACAATGGTCCCCAGTTACCTAAAACATTGCTGAATAACTTGCACATTAGGGTAGAAATTGGTTGGGTAAAATATCGCCACAGCGGTTGGCTTGGGGCAATTTCAAGAACGGTAGGAATCCTTGACAGGAATACGAAAAGGAGGAAAGGGAAGCAGCATGGCCTAGTGGAGAGAGCCCGGATCTCGGAGTCCGAGGACCTGGATTCTAATCCCCGCTGTGCCCCATGCCTGCTGTGTGACCTTGGGCAAGTCACTTCGCTTCGCTGTGCCTCAGTTGCCTCAGCTGGAAAATGGGGTTTAAAATTGCGAGCCCCATGTGGACTGCATCCAACCTGATTAGCTTCATTCACTCAATAGTATCTACTGAGCGCTCACCATGTGCAGAGCGCCGTACTAAGCGCTTAGAATGTACAATTCGGCAACAGATAGAGACAATCCCTGCCCAGTGACGGGCTCACAGTCTAAACAGGGGAGACAGGCAGCAAAGCAAGATAGAAAAAAACAAAAACAAGACAACATCATCAAGATAAATAGAATCAAGGAGATAGGCACCTCACTAATAAAATAAATAGGGTAATAAATAATGTAGACAAATGAGCACAGTGTTGAATCCTCCCCAGAGCTTAGAACAGTGCCCGGCACATAGTAAGCATTTAAATACCAGAAATAATACAAAAGAGGATGATAGGCGAACGTTGATACATAATTAAAGATGTCAGCTCCACCAGTGTACTGGACAAGTTCTTTATTTCCTCTCTCCTTTTCTTCCTGCGCTGATTTGCATTTGGTTGCATGAAGATGGTGTTAGGGCAACCGCTCCAAAACTGAACGACCAGAAGGAAAGTTGAAATTGCTACACTGTTAAATCGGTAGCAAATTATGCACCACATTAACTGGGCACCTTACAGTGTGCCAAGCACTCTTCTAAAAGCTGAGAAAGACGTCACGAAAAGCAGCAGACACAGAGTCCGTCCTTAAAGAGGTTACAGTCGAAAACGGAGAAAGGCAACGCAGCTACGATAAATCAAACTCCCCAAATTAACTCATTTACTTCAACCATATTTGAGCAATTACTGTGTGCAGAGCACTGGGCTAAGTGCTTGAGTAAGTACAATTCAATAGAGTTGGTAGATATGTCCCAGAGGTAAGGCACGTACATTCAATACCCTAGAAATAATAAACTGTCAACACCTTTTTTGGGTTATTAGAGCTTCAAATATTTCCCAATATTTTTAAGGGATTTAGAGTCTCTTCCCTTACCTGCATTTTAATGTTTGCTTCCCACATAAGATCATAATCTCCTTGAGGGATGCGGCCCAACTGTTCTAATGAACTCTTCTAGGTATATAGTAATATAATTATTAGTAATACGAACATTATTACTGATAATTATATTTGTTGAATGCTTACTATGAGCCAAGTACTGTACTAAGTGCTGGGGTAGATAGAAGATAATCAGGTCCCCCATGGGGCTCGCAGTCTAAGTAGGAAGGAATACAGGGGTCAAGCTGAGTTTATAAGAGACCTCACTGTATCTACCCCAGTGCTTAGTACAGTGCCGGGTACATAAGTAGTGCTCAAAAAATACCACACTTATCATTATTATTACTTCATAGTTTCTGGCTGTTCAGATCTGTCATGTCCTGTAGAACCAATTCATATCTTCATTCGACTTCTCAGAACTCTGTGCTAAAGATTCAGACCAGAGCTTCCCGAAAGAAGATCGATACACGAAGGGATGCATTTTGCCCGTGGCATTTTCTAAAATCGTAGGTCAGGCCAAAGATATAATTCTATTTTCAACGGTATTCAAACTGCGGCAGGTTAATATGCTAGATGGACTCAATGGGCAAAGACCTCCTCTTTTTTTTTTTCTTTATGCTTCACTATTTCTTTAATGAATTTCTATTTCTTTATGGCACTTTTCTTTTTTTTAACTGCTCTGGGTCTTTTCCTTCCATAGGTGAGCAGACTAAAGGGCAAAAAGTTTGGTAAATTCCTCCATAATGTCCCCCTTCTGCTTTTACTGCATCTATTATTCCTTCTTATGGGCAATTTATTACAGTGGCCTGATTCTTGGATGGAAATAAAAACAATCCAGTATGTTAAGTGAAATGGACCACAATCTGCCTGAAGGTTAATGGAAGAATATATGTGATAAAATAGCTCCAGAAAAAAACAACAATATTTTTGGTTTTTAAATTTGACAACATCCTTTGGTCCTTAACTGATAATCCTCAAACTGGGAGGCGTCTTAAAAATTTGTTGAGTCCATCCCCCTGCCTTCATCAGTACGCATGTAAACAATCCCTCACAACTGAGATAATTTCGGTTTAACTACAGTCAAACATTATGGGAAAAGAGGTTGGAGCACATTCTGGAATCAGGAACGAGTCCTGGCATCACCCTCACAGACCAGCTGAATTTCCCAAAAGTCAAAATAGAATTTGGCAGAGAAGCAGTGTGGCCTAATGGACAGGGCATGGCTTGGGAGTCAAGGGACCTGGTCTAACTCCAGATCCACTACCTGGCATTACCTTGGCTAAGTCACTTTAACTTCTCTGGGACTCAATTTCTTCAAGTGATTTAGAAATTTAGGGTGGAAAAATCTTATCACAGGTGGGAGACGATCAGCAGTAATTTTTTTTTTTTTTTTGGCAAGACTTTCTGTCTGAATGAACAATTTGGGCCTCAGATTGGACGGTGCATTTGAGTTTGGACCTGGAATCTCTTTCCTGACCTGGCAGGAGCAGAAACTAAACACATAATAATAATGTTGGTATTTGTTAAGCGCTTACTATGTTGCAGAGCACTCTTCTAAGCGCCGGGGTAGATACAGGGTAATCAGGTTGTTCCCCATTATCCAGATGAGGTAACTGAGGCTCAGAGAAGTGAAGTGACTTGCCCACAGTCACACAGCTGACCAGCGGCAGAGCCGGGAGTCGAACTCACGACCTCTGACTCCGAAGCCCAGGCTCTTTCCACTGAGCCACGCTGCTTCCCGAACACATGGGCAAACTGAGGAAGGGAGAGATTGAACTGAAACTACCAGGGTAATTCTCTGAAGCCCGTAGTACCAAACTGACGGTTTCACATAGTATGGGTATTCTTAATAGAGCAAACAAATCCCTGTTTGCTTATGTAAATGGGGCAGGATTGAGAGTTTGAATTTACGCTCACTTGAAACAAAATGCAGTTGCGATTCTGTGATTGGACTAGCTTTTTTTTTTCCTTTTAAGCGAGATCAGGGACCGCCACATCTTAACAGAAGAGAATGTTGCATTTAAGCATTAATTAGTTTTTGTCAAAAAAAGTTACTATCAAAAGGTTACTTTCACTAATGATTTCCGGCCAATACAATAACAAAGTGCCAAGCTCTTTTGAAATCTGCCTCATGACATGGCAATTGACCTTTTCCTACTGGGTTGCCAGATGACAGGGGTGGGGGCGGGAAGGGAAACTCATCGCTTGTCACATTGGAACGATAAAAGGCCATTTCAGAAGTAGTTTAGAGTCACAGTTTCCACATGGCTCTAGTTTTGACTGCTTAGAGAGAGGGGGGTTAATCAAGAAGGTTTCCTTCCTCACTCCATCCCTAATGACAAGGTAATTGTTGAGTAAGACGACTGGTAAATGGATCGCGTCACATAAATCATTTAAAATGGAACTGAACTAAGCGGAAAACAGATTATTTGAAACAATCATCAATGACAATAATAATAACAGAGAAGAAAAGAGAAGCAGCTTCGCGTAGTGGATTGAGCACGGGCCTGGGAGTCGGAAGGTCATGGGTTCCAATCCCGGCTTTGCCACTTGCCTGCTGTGTGACCTTGGGCAAGTCGCTTCACTTCTCGGGGCCTCAGTTACCTCATCTGAAAATTGGGATTGAAACTGTGAGCTCCACAAGGGACAGGGACTGTGTCCAACTTGATTGGCTTGTATTCAACCCACAGCTTAGTATAGTGCCTGGCACCCAGTAAGCGCTTAAATACCATCATCATTATTATTGATAGTAATAATCTGAGGTATCTAAGTGCTTACTATGGTAGATTCAATACAAACAGATCACGCGTGGTTCCTTTCCCGCATGAGGTTTACAGCCTGAGGGAGAACAGATATTTAATTTCTATTCGACTGTTGATATACTATAAATTACTTATTTATTCATATTAATGTCTGTCTCACCATCAGGACAGGGGCTGTGTCTGCTAATTCTGTTGTATTGTACTCTCCCAAGTGCTTAGAACAATGTTCTGCACATAGTAAACGTATAATGAATTCGATCGATTAATCCCCCCCCCCCCCCCAACGCCCTTGGATCTGTACCCCTTTAGCAGTTGAAATTTACCCCGTAACATTTATGAGCCTATCGATAACTTATTTATATTAAGGTATATTTCCTCCTTTAGACTTTAAGTTCCTTTTGGACAGGGAGTGCGTCTTCCAACAATATTGCCCTGTACTCTCCAAAATGCTTAGCGCCGGGTTCTGTACACAGTAAGTGTTCAATAAATACCATTGAGTGATTAAGTGCCAGGAACTGAAAAGAACAATGGACAGTATTTTTGTGCGGAGACGGTATATTCAAGACTCAGAGGGAGAGAAGCACTGACCTGTTCAAGTAAATTGGCTTGTACTGGTGAACATCACCGCTGCCTTCATATAATAATAATATATAGTAAACACTAACTATGTGACCGTCACTGTTCTAAGCACTAAGGTGGACACAAGTAAATCAACCCAGTCCCTGTCCCACATGGGGCTCCCAATCTTAATCCCCATTTTACAGATGAGGTAACCGAGGCCCAGAGAAATGAAGTGACTTGTCCAAGGTCACTGAGCAGACACGTAGCAAATCCGGCATTAAAACCCTTCTGACTCCCAGGCCTGTGCTCTATCCACTGGGCCATGCTATTTCTACCTCTTTGACTCTGGAGAGCTACAGATAATGTCTAGCATGATGATGATCACAGCCCCTTGTCCCAAACTATGATTCCAAAATTAGGAATTGGGAATCCTGAGCCAAAGAGCATTTGATCAAACGCACCCAAACCTGAACAGTGAAGTTTCACCCACGAAGAAACAGCCTGTGTTTCTGCGGAAAGTCAGTGAAGGAGCACAGCTCATTCAAACTTCGAATTTGTTCTAGAATTGCAAGACAATCGGAAATGCAATGTTAAAGGGAAATATGGAGAAAATACCAGAAAGCACCATCCTCTTGAATCTTAGGGATGGTTTAAATTAGATTTTGCCAATTCCGATAACACTTCAAGGCTTTAGCAGTATAATTGGTTTTTCACAATTCACTGATCAGGATTTCATTTTTGATGAACAGGGGTATCATTCACTTGCTACCAATGTCTTATTAATTTAATAATAATGAATCAGGAGCCGTTAAAATAAAGCATTACTAAAGTTGATGCATTGCTAGGAGAAGCAGCATGGCCTAGTGGAATCAGCATGGGCCTGGGAGTCAGAAGGTCATGAGTTCTAATTCTGGCTCCACCACTTGTCTGCTCTGTGACCTTGGACAAGTCACTCCCTCCTCCTCAGATTGTGAGCTGCATGTGGGACAGTACTGTGTCACAACTGATCTACCCATACTTGGCACATATTAAGTGTTTAATAAATAGCACTATTATTAGAGCCTCTTCGCGGGACTCAAAAATGATTAAATGTTGACACTTTCTACTTCTTATAGTGGTTTCTCTGCTTGAGTACATAAATAAAATCAAATACATCAAATCTAGAGAAAAGCATCAGATGATGAATCCTTAATTTTGACTTGATTGACTTAACCATCTTGAAATGATGGAGCCTTAGGCTCTTAGACTCTCTGGAAACTAGCAAGCAAATCCTTCAGCCCAAAGTCCATGCCCGAGGGTGTCAAATGTTTTCGTAAAAATCTACAAGTTCAGAATTCGCACGACTCCCCGGACTTCTCCACTGCCACAGCGCAGTGGTAAGTCAGTTTGGTTGGAAACCACGTTGAGACCCAGGGAGAATATGATTATTGATATTGTTGTTATACTCTACTCTCCCAAGCACTCAGTACAGTGCTTTGCACACAGTAAGCGCTCGATAAATACGACTGAATGAATCAATATTGATAAGTTTCTTAGCCCAGCTATGGAAGCGTATCTCGGGTTTTGCCGCAACGGCGAGAAGAGATTTCAATTCTAATTCCTCCTTTGAGTTACTCCCTGGCATCAGGTCAACATTTAGAGAAGTAATGAAGACTTACTTTAGTCACGTACCTTCTATGGGGCTCTTGTTACCTCAACTGTGAAATGGGATTAAGACCGAAAGCCCCATGTGGGGACATAGACTGTGTCCAACCAGATTAGCTTGTTTCTACTCCGTGCTCAGTATTGTGCCTGGCACAGAGTAAGCACATAAATACCCATCCTGCCAACCTCCCTCACACACACACAAAAATCCCAAAACAAAATAAAAACAAACAAAAAAACCTCTTCAGAAGAAGCATGACCTAGAGAAACGCATATGGTCTTGGGAGGCAGAGGACCTGGATTCTAATCCCAGTTCCACCGCCTGACTGTTTAGTAATCTTGGGTATGTCATTTTATGTCTCTGTGCCTCAGTTTTTTCATCTGTAAAATGGGGGATTAAGTACCTATTCTCCTTTCCCCTTAGACTGGGAGAGACCGGGACTGTGACCACGTTGCTTATTTTGTGTCTACCTCAGCACTCAGTACAATGCTTGGCACACAGTTAGTGCTAAAATATTATTATTATTCTTGTTATTCTGAGGTACTCTCAGAGGACAAGTACCCTAAGCATCAAACTGATTACAGTGGAGTAAAAGTCAACCTATTTATGGAAGTTATCACCAAGCACAAATTCCTGAATTTTCATACTAAAAAACAAACTTTTTTTTTTAATGCTAGAGAAGCCTAACAACTAGCATTATAATTGAAGGAGCGATACCTGTTTGCTCGTACTTTTTTTTGTCTAATCCAGAAACAAAAACTTCCTAAGGAGCCATGCCGTGAGCTGGGCCTTGTAGAACGTTTGCAGTTGAAGATACAGGACCAGGGAGTTGCTTAATGGGATCAGATCACACACTCAAAACTTGGATTGAAAAGTTACTCTCTAGGCCTTTGATTTCACTTGAAGACTGATCATTTATTCATTCCAGAGACTGTCAGGGAACCCACCAAATGCTGAACTGCCCTGTTTAAAATCAGTGCCAAATTTAAGGTACCAAATCTGCTACATTGTACACTCCCAAGCACTTAGTACAGTCTTCTGCACACAGTAAGCACTCAATCAATAACACTGGTTAATAGAACAAGGAGATAGAAAGTCTGTAAAATCTTCAAGCGCAGCATGTCCCCTATTTCTGTTTCGTGTTACTAGGTGCCGGTTTCAGTGCTCTACATCCAGCAAGTACTCAATAAATGCTGTTGATGGAAGGCTAAAATATAATATGCTCACATTTCTCCCCATCTCACAAGCATGAGAGAGGAAGAGACTAATATCCTTGTTATTTCAGAAGAGTAAAACAACAACAGAGATAAGTTGTTTTCGCTGGACCTGGAAGATGGAGGGACTAACGTCAAATGACTAGTTCTAAAGCCAAAATATTTGTTTCTATTTTTAACTTCAAATGTAACTGAGAATCATTCGTGTACATCTCTGCCGCAAACGCTGATCCTCCAAACTAATCAAATAAATCCGTCGGCAAAAACGATGCATTAAAATTAGTTTCTGCATTATGACTCGAGATATTTTTCTTTCGATCTCAGTCCGTGTCACAATTGAGAAGCCACCACGTTTTCGCAGGGCTTTTATTTCTGACGATTTCCATGGTAACAAGAATTATTCCAACATGCATCTTGAGCTAATCTTTTATTGTGAAAGTATGATAAGTATAAAAGGGAAAGAAAATAGGAAAATCACTTTGGCTGAAATTTCCTAGGACTGAGAGATGGATGAGAACGAGCGATTCAAATGAAAAGAGAATCTATTCCATAAAGAAGAAAAGAGATTTATGTTTCCCCACGCCTCAGGAAGCTCCAGTGGTTGCCCATCTACCTCTGCATCAAACAAAAACTCCTCACTGTTAGTTTTAAAGCACTCGATCACCTCGCCCTTCTCTATCTTACCTTGCTGATCTCCTATTACAACCCAGCCCGCACACTTCTCTCCTCTAATGCTATCCTCGACCTCGTCTATCGAGGAGTTGGGGCAAATATCAGACAATAATAATAATAATGATGGTATTTAAGTGCTTATTATGCGCCAGGCACTGTTCTAAGCACTGAGGTAGCTACAAGCTAATCAGGTTGTCCCACGTGGGGCACACAGTCTTAATCCCCATTTTACAAATGAGAGAACTGAGGCACAGAGAAGTTAAGTGTGACCTTGGGCAAGTCGCAACAGACAAGTGGTGGAGCCGGGATTAGAACCCGTGACCTCTGACTCCCAAGCCCGTGCTCCTTCCACTAAGCTACGCTGCTTCCCCAGTATCAAATGCCCAAAGGGCACAGATCCAAGTACACAGATGACACAGAAGGGGAAAAAAGGATTTAATCCGGGAAGGCCTCTTGGAGGAGATGTGACCTTAATAATCCTTTGAAGGTGGGGAGAGTGGTGGTCTGCTGTATTCAGAGAGGGAGGGAGTTCCAGGCTAGGGAGAGGATGAGGGAAAGGGGGTCGGTAGTGAGACAGACGAGATCGGGGCACAGGACCTGGGCTGTGCTGGGCTGGACGAGGAGATTAGGGAGGTAGGATGGGTCAACTGGATTAAGTGCTTGAAAGCGAGTGCTAAGGAGTTTCTGATTGATCCTCCAAATTTGTACCTCAAACCACCTCTCCCCATTCCCTCTCCTTCCTCTTCTTTATGTTGCGTCCTCACTTGACACCAAGCTGAGGATGGTGGGGCAACCACATGATGTCATCAAGAAGAGGCAGTCCGGGGAGGGGGGATGAAAAGGACAGTCTGCCCCTCCCCTCCCCAGTACAGGCCCCGGTCAAACAAGGTTTGCGACAACTACGGAGAGCCAACTGTCTAGATGTCCTATCCACCAGCAAATAAGTTAAAGCCCCCTTTCTGGCTCTTACTTCATTCGATCGCCTTTGTGTGTGTGCAAAGCACTGTAATAATAATAATGTTGGTATTTGTTAAGCGCTTACTATGTGCCGAGCACTGTTCTAAGCGCTGGGGAAGACACAGGGGAATCAGGTTGTCCCACTTGGGGCTCACAGTCTTAATCCCCATTTTACAGATGAGGTAACTGAGGCACCGAGAAGTTAAGTGACTTGCCCAAAGTCACACAGCTGACAAGTGGCTGAGCCGGGATTTGAACCCATGACCTCTGACTCCAAAGCCCGCGCTCTTACCACTGAGCCACGCTGCTTCCTAAGTGCTAAGTACTAAGTACTAAGTACTAAGTACTAGTACTAAGTACTAAGTGCTTATTTGCTTATCATTTAAAAAAAGCTGTCCCCAAATCTAGATTCTTTTCATTTCACTATGGTCCTTTGAATCTCCAGTGAAGATAATGGGAAACTACGTGAGGTAGCTTGAATTTTTCTTTTTTGAACGGTATTGGTTGGGCACTTACTGTGTGCCAGGCACTGTAGTAAGAGCTGGGGCAGATAGAAGCTAATCAGGTTGGATCTGTAATTTATTTCTATTGCTGTCTGTATCCCCTCAGCGTCCCGTCCCCCCCCGCCAGGCTGTAATCTCATTGTGGGGAGGGAATGTGTCAGCTTATTGTTAAATTGCACTCTCCCAAGCACGCATTTACATGTAAGCACTCAAAAAAATACAAGTGAATGAATGACACACTCCCCTGTCCCCACACTGGGCTCACAGTCTTCATCTCTATTTTATAGATGAGGTAACTGAGGCACAGAGAAGCTAAGTGACTTGCCCTAAGTCACACAGCAGACAAGTGGCGGAGCCGGAATTAGAAACCGGGTCCTTCGGACTCCCAGGCTCGTGCTCTATCCACTAAGCCATTTCAAACCGAATTATGTTTTCACGGTGGGAGCTTGGTGTTCTAAGCACTGTCGGATTACTATCGTGGAAACAGCGTTGCTCTCCTCTCTCCTGAATCACC
Organism: Ornithorhynchus anatinus; assembly: GCF_004115215.2. Lineage (NCBI taxonomy): Eukaryota > Metazoa > Chordata > Mammalia > Monotremata > Ornithorhynchidae > Ornithorhynchus > Ornithorhynchus anatinus. The sequence continues at coordinate 19,729,895 of NC_041747.1, read as the reverse complement.
TATGAACTTGAGTCCTCATCATCAATAGTATTTATAGAGTGCTTACTATGTGCAGAGCACTATCCTAAGCACTTGGAGGAGTACAGTGTAACAGAGTCGGTAGACACGTTCCCTGCCCACAACGAGCTCTCACTTCTTGAGCACCCATGTATCTATCTCTATTCTGGTAATTTTCCTGTCAGTCTCCCCAGCTAGATTGTAAACTCCTTGAGGGCAGAAACTGTGTCTTCTGACTCTTTTCTCTCCCAAATGTTTAGCATCGTGCTCTGCACAGAATAAGTGCCTAATAAGATCGATCATACCGATCCTCTGGGGTGGATCCAGTTTTATAGGTTGGTGAGTGAGTAGTCGAGGCCTAAATATGAGCACTGCTATTGGTGGGGCAAAAAAAGAGCTGATGATAGGAAATTAAAGGGACTTCATGACCTATTGCATATCACAGGACTGGTAATTTTCCCATTGATTTACCTCCTGCCTTTCTATAAAGGTATTTTCCGCCCACAATGCAAATTAGCGTGGGCCTAGTCTGTGACAATTTGATGCGATGGCATTTAAACCATGACTTTCAGAAGGGCGTCATTTAGTCTGCAAATTGGCACATGCTATCTTTTCTCTGCCTCTGCCAGAAAACATAAGAGAAAATGAAAAATAGAGCAGGGCAAAATACATCTAAGCATAATGAGTCTTATTCACCTTTCACCCATGGAGGTTAGAGATTTTATTTCTTAAAATGGTCGTATCTTCTCTTTCCAAGAGTCAGACAGGCAGATTCGTTCTGGGGCCATAACGGTCGGTTCCTATTCTTCCCGAGGACACTCTCACTTGTTTTCCGACGGCGTGCAGATGGAGAACGGGACATTTTGGGAGAGATGTGTCCAGGGCGTCGCTCTGGGTCGGAAAAGACTCGACGGCATAAATCAAGACGAGACATACCTTCAAGAGGCGGGCTGAATTTCTGGCTGGCAGTGTCAATGGAGAGAACTGCTCGACTCAAGATTTTACGTAGGGCCCCTGATGTCTTTTTTCCTGTTCCTAGAGAAACTGTCCCATCAGAGAGTGAACAGTGCCCTTTCAATCAGTGACATTTATCAATCAGTGGTATTCATTGAGTGTCTACTCTAAGAGCTTGAGATAGAATAATGCAACGGAGCCAGGAGTCACATTCCCTGCTCACAACGAGTTTATAGTCCAGAGGGAAGCCAGACATTGACAAATATAACTCACGGATATGTACATAAATGTGGCGGGGTGAATAACAGGTGTCCAAAATGCACAGACGACGCAGAGGGGAACGCGAGCAGGGCAAGAGAGGGCTTAATTATGGGAGATGAAACTAGTCTGCAGAGCTAAAGTTGAGTCAAAGTGCTGCTGAACAGGTAGTTTATCCAAGATGTGGAATGTCCATGTCAAACAAACATTCCGAGCGCTTAGTACGGTGCTCTGCACACAGTAAGCGCTCAGTAAATACGATTGAGCCAAATGACAGTTTTCTAGGAACAAGATGTGTCGTGGCTTTATTTGAAAATTTGTACTCCTTGCTTTCTTTCCCCGATCCAGCCCTTTCCCTCTCTTTTGACCTACCATTGAGCTTTTGGCTTTGATTACGAAAGATTAACGTTAGGATGATTTTCTATGAAAAGCCTGGAAAAAAAAGTGTCAAAATGGGCCAAAGTAAGAAGTGCCACATAGCAGACAAGTGGTGGAGCCGGGATTAGAACCCACATCCTCTGACTCCTAAACCCATCTCTTGCCGCTAGGCCACGATGCTTCCCCATTGATGATGATGGCTTAAGTAGCTTCACACAGTCTAGAATACAGGTAATATACATGGAATATTTTATAAACAATTTAGAAGAGAGAAAACAAGGGCAGGACTCTTAAATAACATTTATATTTATCTTATCTACCACTTTTGGTCTTAATCCAATAAGCATTTCTCAGGTCATTCTCCCCATAAATATTCTCAGCTACTTTTCTCTGATGGAAGTGCAGTATTACCTTTTATGTTGCAAGTAGTTTTTTTTTTCCCCTCTTTGCCTAAGGATAAGATATTCTCCTCACAACTAAGGTGATAAGTAGCAATACGAAAGCCTTTGATTGTCAGCAGTCACACGATGGTCACTTTGTGTTCACAAGTCACAAAACTGATCGTATGCTAAATACCATTTTTTTCTTCAGTTGAAATATTTACCACATGACGCAAATGGTGATTAGGTCCAGAAATTCAAGGGCACGGGCTCCGGTAATAAAGTAATTATTGCTTGGTAGAACGCCTTTTATGTATGCACTCATTTATGTTAGCTGATGTTTAGAAAAGAGAGAAATGAGGTCCTACGTGCTCCATATGGCAATTTCTGATTACCCCGTGAGGTGTGTATGTGCTTTCGAATTCCCAAATGTCTCCGGAAACATAACTCTGTCCCCCATTTTCTGCCCTTCTCAATTAACCTGCAGTACTATAAACACTAAGTGATGCGTTCTCATTTCAGAAGTTGGTTACTGCTCTGACCCAGAGCTCATTTCACTAAGTCATCTTGGAGGATGATCTGCTTCTTAAAGAAAATTCCTGGGCCTTTTCTGGGACTGCAAACTCCAGATGATTGCTGGAATATTAAGTTCCGAAGTCTACTAATATTTTTCAGATATCAATCATTCATATTTAGCGCTTACTGCGTGCAGGGAACTGCTCTAAACGCTCAGATCAAGTCCGAGTAGGTCACTCATTTTCCATATCTGAATCTGGAGAGATTTTACATTTTGACTCTCTCAACTAGGATTATTTTTTTATGGTATTTTTTTTAAGCGGTATGTGCCAATCACTGTACTAAGCGCTGGGATAGATATGAGCTAATCAGGTTGGACACAGTCCATGACCCACATGGGGCTCGGTCTTCATCCCCATTTTCCAGATGAGGGAACTGAGGCCCAGAGAGGTTAAGTGAATTTCCCCAACGTCTCACAGCAGGCAAGCAGCAGAGCTGGGATTAGAACCCAGGTCCTTCCTTCTGCCCTCCAGGCCCAAGTACTTTCCGCTAAGCCACTCGGCTTTCCTAGGTCCCGGTGGTCTCCTCCACCCACCAGTCACCAGGAATCAGTGAAGGAGACTGCAAAGGAGGGGGTCTGGGAGTCAGGAGAGCTCTGAACTGGTGAAACCAAAGTCTGATGGGGCATCAATTAGTTCATGATATTTATTGAGCGCTTACTATTAAGCGTGGCTTAGAGAATACAGCCGGACCCGGGAGTCAGAAGGACCTGGGTTCTAATCCGGGCTCTGCCGTGTATCTGCTCTGTGACCTTGGGCAAGTCACTTCACTTCTCTGGGCTTCAGTTACCTCCTCTGGAAAATGGGGATTAAGAGTGCGAGCCCCATGGGGGGCAGAGACTGTATCCAACCTGGTTATTCTACCCCAGTGCTTAGAACAGTGCTCGGTACGTAGTAAGCGCTTAACAGGTACTATAATTCATTATTATTACTGTGTGTGAAGCGTTTGTGAGAGTACATTTTACAGTTGGGGGAGTTCAGGCCCAGAGAAGTTAACCAACTTGCCCAAGGCCACACAGCAAACGATTGGCAGAGCCGGGATCAGAAGGCAGGTCCTTCCGCCCTCCAGGCCCGAGCACTTTCCACCAGGCCGTGCCGCTTCTCCAGTACTACCAGGCTTCCCTATAACTCGGACTCTACTATTCTTGGCCGCCACTGGTCTAGTTCCCACCATCCTGACCCACCTAAATCTCACAATTCCTTTGGATAAATTGCCCCCACCCTCAAGTTCTCATTCCTCCTTGCAGACTCCCCTTCCCATTCTCCTCCATCGCAAGCCTCTATCTACATTCATTCGATTGTATTTATTGAGCACTTACTGCGCTCAAAGCACTGTACTGATATTCACACGCATTTATTAATCACTCGGGGTGCGTACTGTGTACTATGCATACTTAAAACCACAAATTCACATTCATCAATTCACAAACACTTATGCGAGATAATCAGGGGGAAAAAAGAGGAAATAATGACGAGAGGAGAAAAATACGGAGGGCTATATAGCTCGTCGAATGGGATAATGGATTTATAGAAGGTGGTGAAAGACTGCTTAGGTGAGTGGTAAGAGGAAATGATCACTGAATGTCTGTGTTCATTATCAACAGAATTAACTGAGAGCTTACTGTGGAACCACTTGGGAAATTTGAAAAGCAATAAACAACTTGATCAAGGAAACTGCACTCTAATGAAGGAGATACTAGAATACATTTCTTCAAGTACCCCTCAAGAGTGATAGAATAAATGTAAATAACAGAACCAGGGATGCATAACCTACAGTGGGATAGATACAAACAAATCAGACACCATCACCGTCTTCCACGAGGCCTACAGAGGGAGGAAGAATGGAGAAGCAGTTGGGCCTGGTGGGAAGATTCTAAATTCCAGCTCTGCCCCTTGTCCGCTGAGAGTCACTTCGTTTCTGTGCCTCGGTTTCTTCATCTGCAAAATGAGGATTCAAACCTACTTCCTCCTACTTTGAGTGGGTAGGTCAACCAAATTGGGAGAATATACTAAGAGAGGAGTGTTCTAGAATAAAGGAGAAAGCAACTTTATTCAATAAATTTATTCAATTTATTTCATTTATTTTTGAAAGCAAAGCTTAAGAAAGTTGGGTTTTTTTAATATTACATGTAATCGTAGGCAGGTACTTGAAAACTTTAGGATTCTCTCAATTCTTAATTCACTATTAGAAAACAAAAGTATTTTAGCCTAAATTGACCATCTCTATAGATGCCCCATCAGTTCTCTCCTATAGTTTTAAAAACGAATCTCTCATACTATTCCTTCATTGTGTTTTTTACTGAGACAAAAGATTCATCTTTTCAGAATTCTTTCTGAATGATGATGCATAGTTTCTTGAGAAAAACAAGTTTTCAACAAAGAGATGATTATTGCTAACACTTTGCACTTTGTTTAAAATGTTAATCTGGCCTGTACCGCCATAAAACATTTGTTGATTTTCTTTTGAATTGCAATAATTAGGAATGATTTCCTCAATACAAGTTAAACCCTATTTTGGTTAAAACTAAAATTCAGTCCTGGCAAAAACTGGAAATGAGACATGAACGATTGATAAATAAATGAAAGTGCCACTGTGTAGCAGGAAGGGATTATAAAGTCAAATTTCAGCAGAAAAAGTTCTAGTAACTCTCATTACTTAATTCCATATTACCGGCTACATTGTCATTGGCATATATCTGCCTTTTTTGGAACCAGATGGGTTCCAACGATCTCCTTTTGTTTTCATTTAGGCTGCAGAATAACCACGAAGCAATGAACGGAAAATGATAATCTTACTAATCACTTTAAAAGGAAGTATAAACAGTTCCTAAGGGACTCTAGCCCAAATGAAATGCCACGTGAACTATTTTTTTTTCTCCATTTTACTGAAATACAGTCTATCCTCTTTTCTTTTCACAGAACACTATTTTTCAAGAGTCACTGAATATACTTCGAGAGAAAACTCAGCAAGCATTACCCCTCGGAAAAATAAATCCATTAGGGATTTATTGATGAGCAAGTCGACATTCAAAAGAGTGACATTTTGGAAGGAAAACCTTAATAAGACAAATTGGCTTCTGTTGGAAATGCAGGAAACCTAAAAGCTTCCTTCAGTCTCTGAAGGATACCAGCAAGTTCCTCCTACATGTAATTTATTTTAGAGTCTATCTCTCCTTTGAGATTGAAAATTTGTGGAGGGCAGAGATGGTTTCTAACTACTGCATTCTTCATGATATTTAGCAAACGTTTAGAGAATACCGTACTAAGCGCTTGGGGGAGTTCAGTACGATCGTGTGGAAAGATGCCCTCCCTGTCTACCAGGAGCTAAGAGTCTGGAGGCGGGGCTGGACAGGAAAATAAATTATGGATATGCCCGTTAGTGCTATGGAATGAAGAGCAAGATGCTTAGCGTGTACAACTCCAAGTGACTAGGTGACAGGAGAGGGAGTAGGGAAAATGGGGGGTTTAATGTTGTTATTTGTTAAGCGCTTACTATGTGCAGAGCACTGTTCTAAGCGCTGGGGTAGATACAGGGTCATCGGATTGTCCCACGTGAGGCTTACGGTCTTAATCCCCATTTTACAGGCGAGGTAACTGAGGCACAGAGAAGTTAAGTGACTTGCCAACAGTCACACAGCTGAGAAGCGGCAGATCCGGGAGTCGAACCCATGACCTCTGACTCCGAAGCCCAGGCTCTTTCCACTGAGCCACGCTGCTTCCAGGGAAGGCTTCTTGGAGGAGATGTGATTTTTAGAAAGGCTTTGAAAGTGGGCAGAGTGGTGGCCTGAGATAAAGGAATCGCGGAGGGAGTTCCAGGCCAGAGGAAGGATTTGGGAAAAAGGGGCCAGCAGTGAGATTCAGGAAACCCAAGTCCAGTGAGCAGGTTGTGTTTGGCACATAGTCAGCGTTTAACAAATATCATCGTTATTATTATTATTATTATTATTATTATAAGTGCTCAACCTGGGTTGTAGTAGGAAACCAGTAAGGTAATGTAGGAGGGACGAAAGTTGATTGAGGGACTGAAAGCGGATGGTAAAGAATTTCTTTGATGTGCAGATGGAGAGGCTTAGTACAATGAGCGCTCAAGAAATAACTACTGACTGGAAAAAAAAGACTTGCCTATTTACTTCTTTCATCTCCCCCAACTTTTGTGAGCTTTGTGAAGGCTTCCACTGGGGAAAACTGTCTACTATAGGTAGGGACGACTCACTTGGATTGTAGTCGGTGGTGTTCGTATTGAACGAGAAGCAGTGTGGCCTAATGAGAAGCAGTGTGGGCTAGTGGAAACAGCATGGGCTCCCAAGTCAGAGGCCCTGGGTTCTAGTCCCAGCTCCGCCACTTGTCCGCTGCGTGATCTTGGGCAAGTCACTTCCTTTCTCTGTGCCTCGGCTCGTCTGTAAAGTGGAAATTAAAACACTGTGAGACAGGGACTGTGTCCAATCTGTGCCCATTTTACAGATGAGGTAGCTGAGGTCCAGAGAAGTGAAGTGACTTGCCCAAGGTCACACGGCAGACCAGAGGCAGAGCTGGGATCCTAGCTCTGTATTCAGACAAGGGAAGAAGATGATGAATGGTTCAGCTATATTAATGCAGAAAGGCGGTATTATTCTAGGATATTAGAAGGTGACAGTCTTACATTTTCCCCTTGTTTCAAGAGAAAAAAAATCTCAGTAATTCGACGGGTATATGTGTCAAGAAAATTAATGAAGATGTCCCTTTGACTTCTCTCTTGCCTTAAGAAAAAAAATTATTTCACATATACCTTAGGAAATCTCCACCGTCTTTTAAAGGATTCAAATTAAAAAAAAAACCCACATTGATTCCTGTCTGCAGAGAGGCTTAATATGTGGAATCAATCTAAGAGGTCTTCTTTCATTAGCTAAGCACTGTTTTTCAGAGTGATGGATACTATAGGCGGGAAGGAACAATTTAGCATTACAATTTTTACCCAGTTCTTCAGAGGCCGATAAATCCTATTCTTATTTTGGGGGAACCATTTTCTTTTGTAATCAAGCAAAATGGAAAAAGCGTTCAAGTATTTGAAATTGTATAATGCTGCAAAATGGCACAGATATTATTGGGAGCGAATGGAAAAGGAGAAAAAGAAAGCAGAAGAATCAAGAATATGAACAAAGGGAATGGTAGAGCATTTAAATTCATCTTTGAGATATAAAACATGGGAAAACAAATCCCGAACGTATCAGAGGGGAAATGGTGTTTAATCAATTACAGATAGCGTGGGAGGAATTCAAATCACAAACTCTAACAAAATGCCATGACAGGATGGCTTTAAATCCTATTATACGCGAAGCAGATACATGCCATGCTGGAAGTTACCGAAATTACCTTCCATTTAAATTTACCAAATACTTGACAAAAAAGAACAAAATTAATTCCTCCCCCTCACTGACTCCACGCTTGTTCCAGGTGTCAACTAGTGTCAGCAATTTGTCTTCAGGGGAGGAAAGGGAGAGGGGGTGGGCGAGAACACAACTAGATGCTAAAAGTCCATCCAGAGAGGACAGGAGTCAGTGAATGTGATGAAAATGACCATGAAGAGCTTCTACACCCTAGGATTCCTGTCCTGCCAGACAACAGCAATACTGTCTCTTCTCGGTCTCTCCCAGTACGGCACCAGCAGGACCCGGACCATCTCTTAGCCGGGGCCTGGGAGTCAGAAGGACTTGGGTTCTAATCCCGGCTCCACCACGTGCCTGCTGTGTGACCCTGGGCAAGTCGCTTCACTTCTCTGGGCCTCATTCCCAAAGGCCTAGTAGAAGGAGCACAGGTCTGGGAGTCTGAGGTTAGACCGGATTCAAATCCCGGCTCAGGCCCTGGGCTGGTGGGGGCCAGGTCATTTCTACTTCTCGGTGACTCAGTTTCCTCATCTGTAAAATGGGGATTCAGTGCCTATCCTCCCTCCTATTAAAACTGGCGACTCACAGTGGGTCGGAGACTGTGTCCAATCTAATATACTGTATCTCCCCCGGGGCTTAGTGCCAAGTAAATGTTTAGCAAATACATTGTTTATTACAATTTATATTCAGTGCCGCTCTAAAGCGGACAATCTCCTAGTCTCTTCCCACCCTAGACTTTTCCCCTCTTGTACCTTGGTCCTTTAACGTGAACCCTTTCCCCCCTCCCCAAGCCCCTTCCCCACTTCACTGTGGGAGGATAGGACGTGGGAGCAGGTGGGCAAGTGATTTTTTTTTTCCTCTAATAGATTAGAGATTTCCTAGAACACTGAGTTTGATGAAATGCTTCTTTGACTCACACCTGTCTAACCTATCCCCACGGGAGATTGTATTAGGGATGATTTAGCAATAATAGGAATTGAGGCAATTCAAAGTTTATATATAATAATTACCTGTCACGAGCGGTTAAAATTATGATGGCAATCCTACAGTATGGTGATATTTCAAACCGATCAACACATCTTCTCTTTTCCAATTAAAGCCAGCTACTGCATCGGTTACCCTCAGGAGACCTCCCTGAACAACAGGTCTCCTCTTTATTTGCTCACTGCTGTTCCAGCACCATTTTTTGGTCTTTGATCCAGCTTTAATCCAACCAGCTTTAATCCAGTGGGCCAAGTGTCCAAGCAGCCACCTGGCTCCACCTATGTCATGGCATTACACGAAGAGGGAGTTGGGTGTGCATAAGGAAAGAAGAGCTTTATGTTTGAAGAAGGGGCAGGGGAGAGAAGAGAGGATTTCTCAGCAGCTAAGTTTATTTCAAAATACAGAAATATCGAGTGAAAGCTATGAAAGGAAAAGAAAAAGGGAAGTTTCTAGAGCGAGACAGCTATCGTTCTCTCTGTGTTTACTCGAGATCAGAAATTGTCTTGGGTTCAGTTTTCAGGGCTTGAGGGCTTGGAGGTTACAACAGTTGAGACAGGCGTTTCTCCCCCTCCTCTCCTTCCAATATTTTGTTTACGGGATCACTGTGGAACTGTATCTGCTAATTCTGTTGTATTGAGTTCTCCCGAGCACTTAGTACAGTGTTGTGCCCAGAGTAAGCACTCAGTAAATACAATCGATTGATCGGATTGACAAGAGGGCGCCTAGGTTTTCTACTTGAGGGCCACTCATTACCCCATTAGACACAAGGAAAGTGAACAGACCTCAAGTGCAGCAACTTTAGGGCAAATTGAGGAGTGGGGCTTCTTTGGGTGTCCACCAGCTGCGGTATTTGTTGAGCGCTTCACTGTACAAAGCGCACTGTATTAAGCACAATTACACCAGAGTTGGTAGTCACGTTCCCTGCTCACGGAGAACTTAGTCTTGGGGATCTAAGAGAGAGGTTATCCACGATTTCTCTTGGAAAGATTGCAATAGAAAGAATGAACAAGTAGGAATGGAGGTGGGAGAGGTAAGAGAGGGCTTGGAGATTTTGTAATGTCAGAAAAAGACTTCCCTCCATATTTACCTTTTTGGGGGTGAATCTATGCATGAGGTAAATTCTTAAATGTGGGAAGTTCATTCCTCAGAATCAGGATGTTTCATTCATTCATTCAATTGTATTAATTGAGTGCTTACGGTGTGCAAAGCACTGTACTAAGCGCTTGGGAGAGTAAAATAGAACCATAAACAGACACATTCCCTGCCCACTGCAGACTTTCCAAAATGCATTTCGGAGAGGAGCTTTTTAAGCCACCCCACACTTGCTATATACGGGACTTTATTCCGGGCAATTCTTTGAGATACTAGTAATGAAAGTTTAGTAATATTATACCACTGCGCTAAATTGTGGGTTGACACAAAGTAATCTATCTAAAACTGTTTTGGTTTCACAGTCTTCACCTTTGCATACTCATTATCTACCATTATAGTATCAGACATAAAAGGTACAGTTTTTAGCAAATATTTAATCAATCACGGGTATTTAAGAAGCACTTAGTGAGCACCTGGGAAGTATAACAGAGTTGATAGATACGCTTATGCTGAAGACAACCCCTCCCCACTATTTTAAATTTTCTTCCAAACATAAATTCATTTCCCTTTTTAACATTTCTCTTCATCTGTGAATCACTTAGTCATCTTGGGCCAGGGACAATCTCCTATTGAAAATGCTATTTAGAATCATCGCACCTCTGGAAATCAGGATTCTAAGCCACTCCAGTGAGTTATAAGAAATACGAAGATGATAAATCAAAAGCTCCTTCACAAATTCCTGCTAATCCTTAACCTTCCCAAATCTGTTCCATCGGGAAGAGAATGGCTTCATTTTCCTGCTCTCTCTGAGGGAGTTCCTCTTCCTAATCTAATTCTCAAGTGGGAGACACTGAAATCCCAGCCGTCTGTGAGAATCAAGACTCACCACAGCCCTAGTGCTTGGTCTGTGATGCATTTTGGGGAAGTATTCTTTTTCAGACATGAGGAAAGATAGTCCCTTTGGTTCTACTAGGATAGGAAAGTCTCATTTCAGGGGGAATGAGACTTCACTGATTTGTTCTAGTCCTTATCGGTGCGGGACTGGACGTGGAATTGACCTTAAGGCAGGGCCATCTATGTGGCCGCTGGCCGTTCCCAACATGGCTTCCTCTCCAGCCTCACGCCGAACACCTGCTGAGGTCACCAGGGAGAGACAGCACACTGAATCTTTAGGAAGGAGGGTGGAGCAATCGGCAGCAAATGTCTCCCTTCTCCTTGAGGTAAATCCTGTCAGCAGGTGTCTCCAGATCCATTCTACTTCCTCCTCTTCAAACGGCTTCGTGTTGCAGGCTTTTCTCCTTGGGAGAATCTAGCTGCTGCTAGAAATCCGCAGGGACACAGTGCCAGAAACCTCGTGGAGTAGATTCTTTTATTCTCCATCTACACCCACTCCTTGGGAGAAAACTCTTTCACTCCCATGGCTTTGACTAACATCTCTATATGGATGATTCTCCCATCTCCAGCCCTGATCCGTTACCCTCTCTGCAGTCTTGCATTTCCTCCTGCCTTCAAGACATCTCCACTTGGATGTCCCACTGACACTTCAAATTTACAAGTCCAAAACAGACGTCTTTATCTTCCCATGCAAACTCTGTCCTCCCCATGATTTTCCCATCAACGTAAGCAGCGTCACCTGTCTCAAAAGGCTTTCATTCATTCAATCGTATTAATTGAGCTCTTCCTGTGTGCAGAGCACTGTACTGAGCACTTGGGAGAGTACGATATAAGACAGTGCCCGCCCAAAGTGAGCTTACTGTCTAGAGGGGGAGACGGGCATGAATATAAATTACAGATATGGACATAAAGCCTCTCACCTTGGCATTACCCCCGACTCATGCGGCTCATTCAACCCACATATTCAATCACTAAATCATGTCAGTTCAACCTTCACAACATCGCTAAAATCCACCTTTTCCTCTACCTCCAAACCGATACCATGCTACTCCAAGCACTTATTCTGTCCCTCTTTGATTATTGAATCAGCCTCCTTGCTGACCTCCCTGCCTCCTGTCTCTCCCCACTCCAGTCCATTTCACTCTGCTGCCCGGATCATTTTTCTATAGAAGTGTTCAGGCTGTTTCCCCACTCCTCAAGAATCTCCAGCGGTTGCCCGTCCACCTCCACATCAAACAGAAACTCCGTAAAATTGGATTAAAGCACTCAAACACCTTGCCTCTTCCTACCTCACCTTACTGTTCTATTACAACCCCTCCTTTACACTTTGCTCTTCTAATGCCAACCTACTCGTTATACCTCGGTCTAATCTAACTTGCCACCGACCTCTCACCTGCATCCCGCCTCTGGCCCGGACCATCCTCTCTTTTCATATTCAACAGACACTCTCCCCACCTTAAAAGCCTTACTGAAGGAACGTATCCTCCAAGAAGCCTTCCCCAACTAAGCCCTCATTTTCTCTTTTCCCACTCCCTTCTACTCTACCCTTCGTCGCTCCCTTAATTCACCTCTCCCCCAGTCCCACAGCACTTATGTACATATCCATAAGTTATTGATATTGATATCTGTCTCCCCCTCTAGACCATAAGCTCCTTGTAGGCAGAGAATGGGAATATCTCACATTGTTACATCACATTCTCCCAAGGACAGAGTCCGGTGTTCTGCGCAGAGTAAGCCCTCAATAAATACAATTGATTGATTGAATGATCTTTCTTGGGGAAGAGTTAATTGGAAGCCCTGTATCACTCACGGAATGATAAATACCAACAAAAATAAACATTCTGAGCAACATGAAGAAGATCCTTTCTCCAAACCAGGCATTCAAAGTGAGATGCTGGATCTGGCCCCAGTTCCCAAGACCTCAAAACACTACAGAGTATTATAAAATGCTGAATAACTCACATCTACAGATAAGATGTGAATCAGAAACACAACCAAAATGGGCGCAAGAAAATACATTCAAATCGAGGATATAAAGCCAGAAACGGAGGTTTACACCAGGAAAACTCCATATCAACTCCTTATTCCCTAACCTACCTACCCATCAGTTTAAAGAGAATGGAGACTTACCCAAGCGGAGTCAGCTGGGAAGAGGTTCCTCACTCTCGCAGGAACAGGAGGAAGCTCCTTCCCCACCTTATAGGAGACAACCTTGAAATTTAGCTCTGGCCTGGACCACACCCTCCTGGGCTATCAGCAGGTCATGAGTCAGCCCCTTGGCTCCCTGGGAAATGTGATTTTCCACTCCTTCCTCAGCCTTCCCTTGTCAACCCTCGACAGGATCTTTGCCTGCTGAGCCTGACAAAAAAACACAGCACCACCAATAATGAGCACTTTCTCTTGAACTGGAGGAAAAAGAGTTCCCATTCCCAAAGTGAAATACTGCACAAGATGACTATGGTACTACAGTTGAACACTAACAATTATAAAAAAATCATTGTCATTTATTAAGCATTTAGAAGGTACCGGGGAATGTGCTAAGGGCTGTGGTAGGTTCTCATCTGATCCCCCTCTAGACTGTAGGATCCTTGTAAGCAGGGAATATGTCTGTTATACAGTGCTCTGCACACAGTAAGCACTCAATGAATATGATTGACCGAGGCCAAAATAATTCTTTGTCACACAATGTTTTCGATTATAACTATGCAGTTTAACCGACTGTTGGCAGTAAACGATCATCATCTGTTATTTACCTAAACCAAAAACTTCTTTTTTCTGTTTCTATGATTTTGGTTTCAGTTTGCTCAAGATATAACCTTTCAATTAATTCTTCTTGGAAGCAGGTGCAAATATTCCATTCTCTGGGGCAACGTCCCTCTGGAATATTCATTCATTCCCTCTTTCTCTCTCTCTCTTTCTTCTTCCCCAGCCCCTGTCAGATGACCTTCCTCTCTTCCTCCTTCTGTTCAAATCTCATTTAAAATTATTTAGCTTTACTTCTGGCTAATGGTACCAGTCTGTTTCTATTATCTCTAACCATATTTACTGTGCTGGACTTCTAGCTTCCTCCTTGACAATTACTCCCCAGGACCAGAATCCATTGAAAATGTCACACATACTCAAATTCATACTTAACCATTATATGAAGGAAATTAGTGTTTGTTTCATCAGTTGGATGCTGAATGGGACCTTGATTTCACAGGGAAGGACACATTATTCAAAAATGGGAACAACAAGTATCGCTCTTATTAAGAATTCCACTGACACCAATTTCTAGTAGATGGCAGTGTCCAAAGAGGAGAGATTTTCAGACTTCCCTGAAGTGGGAATGACATGATAATAACTCAAAAAAAAAATAGATGGTCACTATCATCACAGATCCATCATAAAGAAGGATATATAGAAATGGAAAAGGAATGAAAAGATTTCATGGGGAGAGTTTGTGCAAACTCCAAGCTCTTCCTAAAATCAATCAATCGTATTTACTGAGCGCTTACTGTGTGCAGAGGGCTGCACTAAGTACTTGGAACAGTGCGATATAAGAGTCGGTAGACTCATTCCCTGCACAAATAAACTTACAGTCTAGCAGGAGAGACAGACATTTATATAAACATATCAAATAACAGATATGTGCATAAGTGCCGAGGGGCTGAGGGTGGTATGAATACCAGGTACTTAAAAGGGCACACGCACAAGTACATAGGAGACGCAGAAAGGTGAGGGAGGAGATGAAAGAGGGCTTAAACAAGGAAAGTCTGTTGAGGAAATGTGATTTTAATAAGGACAGAGTGGTGATCTGTGGTATATGGAGTGGGAGGGAGTTCCAGGTCAGAGGGAAGATGTGTAAAAGGGATCAATGATGAGATAAAGGTAAAGAAGAGAAAAGATGTGTTCCTGCAGGCCTCTGTTCTGGGAATTCATGTCCCCCAGACAATGACTATCCCTGCCTTCAGAGCCTTATTGAAGGCACATCTCCTCCAAGAGGCCTTCCCCGACTAACCCTCCTTTCCTCTTCCTGCTATATCACCCTGATTTGTTTCCTTTCACCCCGCCCTCAGCCCCACAGCACTTATGGGTCATGGGTTCTAATCCCAGCTCCCCCACTTGTCTGCTGTGTGACCCGGGGCAAGTGACTTCCCTTCTCTGTGCCTCAGTTCCCTCACCTGTAAAATGGGGATGGAGACCGAGAGCCCCACTTGGGACAGGGACTGTGTCCAATCCAATTTGCTTGTATCCACCCCAGCACTCAGTACAGAGGCTGGCACTTAGTAAGCACTTAATAAATACCACTGTTATTATCTAATAATAATAACTATTAAATAGTACATAAATATTTATATCAACCTCTGTCTCCCCCTGTAGACTGTCAGTTCACTGTGGGCAGGGAATATGTCTTGTTATAGTGTTATAGCATAAGGATCGCTTAGTACAGCGCACGGCACACGGTAAACACTCGGTAAATAAGATTGATCGATCGATCGATTGAATGATTGAATTAAATCCCCTGGGTAAGAAAGAAGTATACGGTTCAGGTTCTCCTAAGAGAATGGAAGCTTCTGAGAGAACACTGACCCTGGTTAATGGCAAACTGGGTAAAAACTCCTAAATCTAGGAAGAGGTAGTTTCGGAAGGTGGCCACTTCCAATTCCTGCTTTTTACTTAGTCACTTAGTGTTCTGAAGCAGGGCATTTCTAATATGCTATTTTTCCCTGATTTAGGAATCATTTTCAAGTCTCAAGAAATCTAATGTGTTTAGAGTACTTTGCATATTTAGGCAAGTTCATGGATTTCTCTATTGTATATAATCGGAGAAATATAAGTATTTGTTCCAGGTTTACCTTTGCCAATTTTTTTCTTTCTCTGTGGATTAACTGCTAGACCCATGATTAAAATAGCTGGCTTTGATAATGACATGGGTAGCTACAAACAATCACTGGGACAATCAGGCGATGATAGTTATTGAGCTCTTGCTGTGTGCAGAGTACTGAGAGACCGTGTCTGACCTGATTATTTTATACGTACCCCGATGCTTAGTACGGAGCGTGGCACAGAGTAAGTGCTTAAAAATATTATCGTTATTATGATCACTATTATCATTTTTACTACTCTTCCACCATTTACTCTGACAGATCAGCTTTCCTAAAATGCTAAAAGGATTGTAATTTCAATTCTGGGTTGTGAAATCTGGATCTGAGACATTTCAAAGAGTGTGGATAATCCTACTAATGGTATTTGTTTAGCATTTATTATGTGCCAAGCACTCTGCTAGGCACTGGGGTAGATACAGTGCATTCTAATCAGACATAGTCTCTGTCCCACATGGGGCTCAGAGTCTAAGGAGGAAGAAGAACCGCTATTTAATCCCCATTCTACAGATGAGTGAACTGCATCACAAAGTTAGGTGACTGGTCCAAGGTCACACAGCAGACGAGTGGAGGATCTGGAACTCAAAGCCAGAACTCCTGACTCCCGGTAGAATGATCTTTTGACTCTTTCTCTAAGAGACTGTACATTGCTCTCTGTCTTGCTGCCAACCTATAGACCGTAAGCTCGTCGAGAGCAGGGAACATGTCTCTCATATTGTTGTGGTGTGCTCTCCCAAGCACTTAGTACCGTCCCCTGCACAGAGTAAGCACTCAATAAATACGACTGATTGACCGATGGATTGAAGAGACTCTCAGGTAGTCCGGAGGGAACACTATCTTCTCTTTTGAAAGTGCTGGTGTTAAATGGAATCATTTTAAAGTGGCAAAAAGATCTTCTGGGCATTAAACTGGCTTGGAAATCCCTCCAAACTAAGGAGGGTCGATGGATCAGGACTGATTGTGATAGTGGGTCCTGAGAGGAGTATTGGAAGAAGCCAGCTTGCTCTAGATCGGTCTCTCACAATCAATCAATCAATCAATCAATCAATCAATCAAGGTTTTTATTGAGAGACTCTACCTCCATCAGATAACTGAAAACAGCTGAGATTCGTGAGGAGTACACAAATGTTGAAAATGAACTGAGTTTAGAAAATGTTTGAAATAGTATTCAGCCAGCAATCAATCAATAGAACTGTGCGCCGGACATTGCAGTAAGAGCTTGGGAAGTAACAAAAGGTGGAACACAATGACCTGCTAACACCAAAAATAAGGAGTTCAACCCACGGCTAATTAGCGTAAACTTTCTCCTTAGCCAGGACCGGGGACCGAGGTTCTTTTCATATACATCGGTATTCGTCTTTTTACTAGCTTCTAAGATTCTTGACGGCAGGGATCTTGTCCACTGATTCTTTCATACTCTCCCAAGTGCTTGGTAGAGTGTTTGGCATGCAGCAGGTATTCAATAAAGGCTGCTGACTGATTATTCTCTGAATCTGCTTAAAAGAAGGCCTGTGAATTCACAAAAATTATAGCTGTCTCAGTTGACAGCTCTCTCTGCTGTAATTCGTAAATTCCTACAGAGAGTACCCAGAAAAAACAAGTAACTCAAAGAGAAACAAAACACAGAAGTTTGGGGCCAACTTTACATTTCATGCGAAAAAGAGCTCAAATGAATTCTAATTAACCAGGAAGCCAGCAGCAATGAAGTGAGCTGCTTAAATTCATATGGCTTTTATAAACGATAACCAATTTCAACTTTAAACCGCTTTTGATGTTGGCTCTGATTCATGGAAGAGCTTTTAATTTCTTATTCCTAATGACCCGCACTTAGCATTTCAGTAGGTCAAAGGAGACCAATCACTCTGTAAGGTAACGAAGAGTGCATTACCTCCAGGATTCCCTCTCTGATGAATGTGGCTTGGTGTTACATCTCCCTTTTCAGAAAGTTTGAGGAAGCCTCTAGCGGGAAAATTGCAGTTTCCAGGAGTCTGGCCAGCTAGTGGGAGAGGAAACAATGAAAATATAAGGCCATCAGGACCTGTAGGTTGAATGGTAAAATTAAATAATTGTAGCATTTGTTGAGAATTTTCTGCCAAGGCACTTAACTTCTCTGTGCCTCAGTTACCTCATCTGAAAAATGGGGATTAAGACTGTAAGCCCCTTGTGGGACAAAGATTGTGTCCGACCTGATTACTTGTATCTGCCCCAGCGCTTAGAATGGTGTTGGGCACATAGTAAAGTGCTTAACAAATACCATTATTATTGTTGTTATTATTAGTTTCCTAATTTGGGGAAGCAATGTGTCCTAGTGGAAAAAGCGCAGGCCTGGGAGTCAGAGGAACTGGGTTCTAATCGCAGCTCTGTCACTTAAGTGACTTTGGGCAAGTCACTTAACTTCTCCGGTTCTCAGTTTCCTCATCTGGAAAATGGGGACTAAATCTTACGCCCTCTTACTTAGACTATAAGACCCATGTGGGAGAGGGACCGTGTCCAACCTAATTATTTTGTATCTACTCCAGTGCTTAGTACAGTGCTTAGGAAATGGTAATAGTAGTAATAATAATAATGATAATTGTATATATGTGGCAAGTCCTGCAACCTAATCAGGTCTCACATGGGGCTCCCAGTCTAAGTAGGCAAGAGGACAGGGATTGAGTCCCCCAATTTGCACGAGGAAACTGAGTCATAGGGAAGTTGAGTGACTTGCCGAAGGTCACAGAGCAGGGAAGTGGCAGAGTCAGGATTAGAACCCAGGTCGTCTGACTCTCCGGCCCACGGTCTTTCCATAGACCAAGCTGCTTCTCGCTAACAAACCCCGCAAATGGTAACATCATCATCATCATCGTCGTCGTCGTCGTTATTATTTAGTAATAGATACTTTCCATCCTTCTCTTAAAGTTGTTTAACAAAGGACATTCCACAATTCTCTGTTTAACCATATATGCGGGCAGAAAGTTACAGTCTAACTAATCAAAACGGCAAAAGAAGAGTATCTGACATCAACCTGACAATCCAGTAAATCTCTGGCAGAGTTTCATCACTATCCAGGCCCCCAAATTCTTAATCAAAATTCTCCCATCACTAGGCTACAGGAACTAGCCTCTGTGAAGAGACCACACATTAGGAACATTTTATGGAGCGGAATTTACATCCAAATATCCATTAGACCATATATCTCCCCCCACCAGGCCGTAAGCTCGTCGGGTGTGGGAATATGAATTTGTTGTATTTTCATATTTTAATCTCCCAAGCTCCAACAGTGCTCTGCCCTGGAAAATGAGGATTAAGACTGTAAGCCCTGTGTGGGGCAGGGACTGCGTCCCAACCGTACTACTTCAGCATTAGAACAACGCCTGGCACGTAGCAAATGCTTAACAAAAACCGAAGAGGAGAGAAGTATGTGAGCTGGGCCACAGTGGGAGATGAATGAGGGGCAAGTCACCACTTCAAGTCACCCCTTCTCCGGTTTCGGTTATCTCATCTGTAAAATGGCGATGGAGACCGTGAGCCCCACGTGGGACAACCTGATTTCCTTGTATCTACTCCAGTGCTTAGAAAAGTGTTTGGCACATAGTAAGCGCTTAACAAATCCCACTACTATTGCTATTATTATACAAGCAAATCTGGTTGGACACGGTCCCTGTCCCACGTGGGGCTCGCAGTCTCAATCTCCGTTTTTGGCTCAGTGGAAAGACCCCGAGCTTGGGAGTCGGAGGTCATGGGTTCGAATCCCGGCTCCACTACTCGTCAGCTGTGTGACTGTGGGCAAGTCACTTAACTTCTCTGGGCCCAAGTTCCCTCATCTGTAAAATGGGGATTAACTGTGAGCCTCACGTGGGACAACCTGTATCCACCTCAGCGCTTAGAACAGTGCTCCGCACATAGTAAGCGCTTAACGAATACCAGCATTATCGTTTTACAGATGAGGTAACCGAGGCACAGAGCGGTGAAGTGAATTGTCTAAGGTCACACAGCAGACGAGTAGCAGAGCTGGGATTAGAACCCAAGACCTCCTGACTCTCAGGCCTATGGTCTAGCCACTGTGCCACGCTGATTCCACCTTAATTTGTTTGTACCCGCTCCAGCGCTTAGTACAGGGCCTGGCACAGTTGTTATTATTATCATAAGATAGAACTCGGGTCCCTTTTCATTCCAGATGTCCAATGCTGCTAGCCACTTGTGAGAGCCCAAGTGTGACCCTCTGGCAGTTGAGAGGTCAGGCTCCGGAAAAGGATGACAGTGGGGGCCGGGAAGAGACTTTTAATTCGGAGCCGCCTTCCCGAAGCAGATTTAATAAACTGAGTTCCGCTTTACTGAGAGGTCACGCTGGATAAGGCCGACAGCTGGAAACCGATTTTGTAATTTCTCTGGGCAGTAGAGGTGAAACAAGAGTTCGGATGCAATTTAGAATCTGTTTAATATCATAGTCCTCATGAAATATTTAAACTCTGGCGAAATGGCTGTCTCCATAACCGGGGGGAGGTGGCGGAGGCCAGGGAAGTCAGCCGAAGCTACAGCTTGGCCAGCTGAACTCTCTTTACGGCCCCTTTTCGGTCTGACTCTGAGACTTGGGGCAAAGTCACCCCTCCCCGCCGCCGGGCCCCGAACGCCCCAGTTTCCCTAGCCTAGAGAAAACATTCCCCTTCCCCCTTCAGGGGAGCATTTTTGAAGATGACGACGATCCTACAAGTAAACGACGTGCCGCTAAAGACTGACAGAAAAGCAGCGTTGCTTAGTGGATAGGGCCTGGGAGTCGGAAGGACCTGGGCTCGAATCCCAGCTCTGCCACTTGTCCGCTGTGTGACCTTGGCCAAGTCACTTCACTTCTCTAGACTGTGAGCTCATTGTGGGCAGGGAATGTGTCTGTTTATTGTTCACTTGAACTCTCTCAAGCGCTTAGTACTTGCACACGGTAAGCGCTCAATAAATACGGTTGAATGAATGAATGAACTTCTCTGTGCTTCAGTTACCTCATCTGGAAAATGGATATTAAGACTGTGAGCTCTACGTGGGACAGGGATTGTGTCCAACCCAATTACCCCAGTGTTGAATACAGTGGCTGTTACATGGTAAACACTAAAAAAACCCACATTATTATTATTAGGCTTAGTATTATTATATCCTCCTCTCTGATAGGGTGTGGGAACATGGGTCCGTACCTCTCTGCTCCTCATCTCACCCTCGGCCCCGTAGCCCTTATGAACACATCCTTTCACTCCGCTCTGCTTCCTCTACCTGTAATTAATTAATCTCTTGCCTCCCCCTCTTGATTATAAACTCCTTGTTTACAGGAATCATATCTACATACTCTACTGTACCCTCCCAAGCGTTTAATTGAGTGCTCTGCAAAAAGAAATGGTTTTTGCACTGACTGACTGAGGTATTGGTCGGGTAGGGTTAAAGTGGGAGTTCCACAGGGCTGAATTTATATGACCTGCAAAAATGCAAAATAAAACTTGCGTGGAAACTTCACACAGTTGAGAAGGAGTGTAATCTAGCGGAAAGAGTCCAGGCTTGGGAGGCAGAAGTCCTGGGTTCTAATCACGGCTCAGCCCCTTGCCGGCTGTGTGACCCCAGGCAAGTTACTCAATTTCTCTGTGTTCCAGTTTCTCCATCTGTCGATTGATGACGACGTGCCGATTTTCCTTCCTCCTTAGATTATGAGCCGCGTGCAGGACAGAGACTGTGTCAGATCTGATTATCCAGTATCTAATTACAATACTTGGTATATGGTGGATAGAATGTGGGCCTGGGAGTCAGAGAGACCTGGATTTTAATCCCAGCTCTTCCACTCGTCCGCTGTGTGACCTTGGACAAGTCACTTCGTATCTATGTGCCTCAGTTACCCTCATCTGTAAAATGGAGATTAAGATTGGGAGTCGCAGGTGAAACAGAGACTGTGATCAACCTTATTATCTTGTATCTACCCTAGCTCTTAGAACAGTGCCTGGCACATAGTAAGCACTTAACATATATCATTAAAACAATCCCGTTCTAAATTTGAGTTTGCCATCCTTAAGATCGGGATTTTCAGCATCTGCTGAGGCATCAAATTCATGCTGCTTCACTGCTTAAGTCACGTGCTCTGGTATTCTCATTCCTGTAGGTTTTGTTTTCATTTTTTTTGTTCCCAAAACTGCTTCCCACAAAGGAAAACTTCATTTTTTCTATCAAAACCTGAAGGAGAGGATGGAAATGAAGCATTTCTGTTAATAAAACCTGATATTCCGTCCACAGATATGCACATAAGTGCTGGTTGGGACAGGATTGTGGTGTTTTCAGGTGTGAACATCCTGTAGAGTTCTGGCCGTGGTGGAAATCCCCAGGAAGCAATGCAGAGGAGGTGGACGGTACAGGCACGGACAAAGGAGCGGCAGAAGGAGAGGGAGAAGAAAGGCTAAGCGCGGCATAGTGGAACAAGCAGAGGTCTGAGAGTCGGAAATTTAGGTACCAATCCTGACACCGCCACCTGCTTGTTGTATGACTTCGGCAAATCACTTAACATCTCTGTGCCTCAGTTTCCTCATCTGTAAAATGGTGATTAGGTACCCGTTCCCCCTCCTATTTAGCCTGGGAGACCCTTGAAAGATGGAGACTCTCTTATCCGATTGCCTTTTATGTATAGAGAGGCAGCATGGCCTAGTGGACAGAGGCTGGGCCTGGAAGTCAGAAGAACCTGGGTTCTAATCCCAGCTCCACCACTTGTCTGCCGTGTGACTTTGGGCAAGTCACTGTACTTTTCTGTGCCTCAGTTTCCTCATCTGCAAAAGGGGGATTAAGAGTATGAGCCCCATGTGGGACACGGACTGTGTCCTACCTGATTATCTTGTACATACATCAGTGCTTAGCATGGCGCCAGGCACATAATAAGCACTTAACAAACACCGTACACCAATGTTTATCATTATCATTAATAATAATAATTAGTATTTGTTAAGCCCTATGTGCCAACCACAGTTCTAAGCCCTGGGGTAGATACAAGATAACCAGGCTGGACACAGACCCTGTCCCATATGGAGCTTACGGTCTTAATTTCCATTTTACAGACGCGGTAAACCGAGGCCCCACGACATTAAGTGACTTGCCCAAGACAAATGGCGGAGCCAGGATTAGAACCCACCGTCCTCTGATTCCCAAGCCCGTGCTCTTGCCACTAGGCCATGCTGCTTAGGACTGTGCTCGGCAGTTAGTAAGCACGAATGCCATCGTTATTCTCTCCCTCCATAGTTTCACTTGTCTGCTTCTGTGCCATTCAAAGTCACATCCTCTTTCAACACCTGGTTAAAAGGGAGATTTGGAGCCCCCTCTCCCCGCCATTTTATGGGTGATGGCAAGGAGGAAGAGTTTTGGACGTAATACGGGACAGATGGTCACTTTGGCCCAATGAGGTGGTTAAATCTACGAGATAAAGGGAGAAACAAGCAGATCTTTAAGAAGCTGGGAACAGGATGACACTCTAAGTTGCCTCAGAACTGCGTACTCGGGAAATATGGACTAAAGATGAATGTGCTGACACCGGTCAGACTGGTGTACTATGTGTACAGCCAAGGCTTTTCATTTAATGAGTTCACAGTGGGAGGGCAAGTTGAATCTCTCTGGTAGGTGTTTTCAGCTTTTTCTATATTAACTAATTGTGGCATTTTTTAAGTGCTTACTATGTGCCAGGCACTAAGTGCTAGGATGGATACGAATAAATCGGGTTGGACACAGTCCCTGTCCCACATGGGGCTCAATCCCCATTTTACAGCTGAGGTAACGGAGGCACAGAGAAGTGAAGTGATTTGCCCGCGGACACACAGCAGAAAAATGGTGGAGCCAGTATTGGAATCCAGGTCTTTCTGACTCCCAGGACCATGCTCTATCCACTAGGCCACACTGCTTATCTATTTAGGGACAGTCTTTTGACTCATCATCATTTTCAGCATAGTTCTCATGAAAATGCCTTTTTTTGGAATGTCTTTTTTAAATAATAAAGAAGGGAAGTGCTTAATACAGTGCTCTGCACAGAGTAAACACTCAATAACCACCACTGACGATGAAGATATACCGCTTTGTGATAACTCAGCCACGCAGTCGACTCTTCCTAGTGCAGACCTCTGGTGCTAGGTGCTATGAAATGTAGAAGACACTTACCATGCACCAAACACTGCGCTGAGCCCTGGGATAGGTTAACAATGATCATGTTGGACATAGTCTCCGTCAACAGTAGGCTCACAGAGGGAGAACAGGTAACTCCCATTTTACAGATGAGGAAACGGAGGCCCAGAGAAGTGAAATGACTTGCCCAAGGTCACACAGCAAGCCGGGATTAGCACCCGGGTCTTCTGACTCCCAAGACCCATGTTGGTTCTGCTAGGTGATACTGGTTCTCAAGTTTTTGAAAGTCTAATGGCAGGACCAGACAAAGGCATCCAGAAGCATACTCATACTTAAACCTGTTCCCAGACAGCAGGGAAAAAAGCAACTATAATCAACTCCAAAAATTATAAACATATGCTGGAAAGTTACAAATCGAGCCCCAAAACTAATTCTGAAATGGCGGCCTCATAGAAAGAGCACAGACCTGGGAGTCGGAGGACCTGGGTTTTAACACAGAGACCTTCCCCGATTAAGCCTTCTTTTCTCCGGTTCGCTCTTCTTTCTTCCTTCTGGATCTGTGACCTATGGACGTTTGCTATTCACCCCACCTCCAACCCCTCAGCACTTATATATATATATATATCTATCTTTGAATTATATGTTTTAAAGTACTTATTTATATCAGTGTCTTTCTCTCCCTCTTGACTGTAAACCCGTTATGGACTGGGAATGTGTCTGCCAATTCCACTGTATTGTACTCTCCCAGATACTTAGTGCAGTTTTCTGCACAATAAATACCGCTGAGCGATTAATTGATAATCCCGGCTCTACCACTTGTTTGCTGTGTGACTTTGGGCAACTCACTTGACTTCTCTGTGCCTCAGTTACCTCATCTATAAAATGGTGAGTTAAAGCTGTGTTCCCGATGTGGGACATGGACTGTGTCCAACCTGATTATCTTGTATCTATCCCCGCGCTCAGTAGAGTGCCTGGCACATAATAAGCACTCACCAAATACTATTAAAAAACTCCCCCAAACCTCACCTTTGGAACTCTGAATTTCCTGGTTAAAAACAGAAAAGAAACAGTCTCCATTACTCCAAGTTGTGTAGCTATACAAAAGCTTCTGGGTATTGGAGCGAAATGTTGTTTTCACAAAGCCACGTTGAGCCATCTGAGATTTTGCAGCTGTTTTCCCTGGTGGTCTAAGAGCAAATGCATTTGCTCATAAAGTGAAAGACCACTCACCAGAATGTTCTTTGACCCATATAGCACGAACAGCAAGACCAGATTCGTCCTCATTAAGAAATGTATTTATCCTCTGAGTTTTAAATAGAATGAAAACCAACTCTAAGAGCTTTGATTGAAATACAGTGTTGAGATTTAGCAACCGACATAAAATGACTAAGAAATTGGAAATGGGGAGACTTTGAATTGCTCAGTATTTTTCTATTCTATAGAAACAAAGGCTCTGCCACTTGCCTGCTATGGGATCTTAGGCAAGTCACTTCACTTCTCTGTTCTTCAGTTTCCTAGGGTTCAATGCCTGTCTTCCCTACTACGTAAACTGTAAACTTCCAACGCAACAGGAGTGTGCCCGGCCTGATTATTTCATACCTACCCCACTGCTTAGTACGGTGTTTGGAACACACTAAGTAATCAACAAATACCACAGTTATGATTATTATTGCTTTTAGTAAGTGTGAGAAATATTTATGTTTTCCTTCCCACTCTCCTTCACATCTCGCGTTCTCTCTTGTCTCTTCTTCCCCTTCCAGCCACTGCTTCCATTCTTCTCCTTTCCCCTCACCTCAAGATCGGGTTCTGAATTCTGAAAGTAAGAGGAAGAGATTTATGGTCTCGTTAAATCACGGTTGCTCTTCAGGAACATATCGGCTAAATAACTCTTGCAAAAATCTGCTCTGGGCATTTAGAAGGTTCAACAATTCCAGAAAATGAATTAACGGAGGTGTCGTGTGTGACGCACTAAAGATATGTTCTAAATAGCCTAAATACTAGGGCAGGAAAGACATCACGGCCTAGTGGAAAGAACGCAGGACTGAGAATCGGGCCACTTGAGTGTAAATCTAGTTCTGCCACTGGTTTACTCTGGCAGATCACTGGTTTCTCTGGACCACATTTCATCAGCTGCAAATGTAGGGATACGATAGATTCTGAGGTTCAAGTAGGACAGGGATTTTGTACCCTATCTGGGAAGCAGTGTGGTCTAGTGGTAAGAGCAAGGGCCTGGAAGTCAGAAGACCTGAGTTCTAATTCTGGCTCTGCCACTTGCCTCCCATGGGACCGTGGGCAGATCACTTAACTTCTCTGTGCCCGTCTCCTCATCTTTAAAATGGAGATTCAACACCTGTTCTTCCTCATACTTAGATCGTGAGTCCCATATGGAGGGGCACATGGCCTGATTATATTAAACCCACCTCAGAGCTTATTCCTGACTCTCAGGGTCGTATCTGGAGGGTTTCCAGTAGTCTACCCGTCTCGACTACGGGAGGGAGAGTCAAGCAGGGGCCTGTCCTTTCCGTTCCTAGCTTGGCCAGTGGCTAGAGAGGGGAAGGCCATCTGCTACAAGTCCAAACTCACCCGCGCTGGGCGGCATGGGAGAGAGTCGAGGGTGGAGACTCAAGTTTACTGACAGAAGGCCGCAATAATAAACCACTTTCGGGTTTCTACGGAGAAAACTCTATCGATCCACTACCGGAACGATTGCAGATGGAGAGCGGGGCGTTCTGGGAGGGATGCGTCTGTGGTGTCACTATGGATTGGAAACGACTCGATGGCATAAGACGCACACAGAGCTTAATACAGTACTTGGCACATAGTACGTGCCTAACGAATACCACAATAACTATTAGCTCTTAACCTTTATCCTATACCAGTTTTTGGCACATAGTCAGTGCTTAAAAAAATCCAGAATAGTGAAATGGGTTTTATTCTTCTTAAATTCCCATAAATTATGCTTTTTCTATGACTGCTGACCAGGGATCAGAGCCTTGAACAAGGAATCAGAAGAGTTATAATCACTACCCCGCCTCAGGTTCTCCCTTAGCAAAAGAGAAAAATTTGCCTTTCTAGATATAGTCTCTGCATCTCACTGTCTTTCATAGGCAAGTATTATTTCCAAATGCTAACAATTTACAGATTACAAAGAAATGGATAACTCAGTTTTATAATTTTAAAACAACCTGCTTCGAAACTTGGGGACAATCCAATTTGAAGAGCTAAAACCAGTCAGCGTCCCATACCCAAGTCTTCATCTATTTCCTGGTACGGTGAAAAGATTTAATTTGCGGCTGCAGCAGGTGGCAATGGACTCGGTGAATTACCACCTGTAAAGCTGAAAACCCGGCAGTCTCAGGAAACCTTTTAAAATATCGTCTTTTTAGTATGTTGTACTTAAACTTTACGAACACTCCGTTCCTGATAAGATTTATTAATGCAGGAATCAGGACACAGTAAGGTAAATTAAAAAAGAGTTTTCCTCACTTCACTGCTCAACATCGTGTGTCATAGTCATCCTCAAGAGGAGTATTTACTGAGCACCCTACTGTGTGCAGAACCCTGTACTAAATGCTTTGGAGAGTGCAAAAGAGTTATCAGACACTATCCCTGTCCTGAAGGATCTTACGATTTGGTAGACCTGTGTGAAAGAAGAGGGATATAATATTAAAACTATTTATTCGATCAATCAATGGTATTTATTGAGCGGGTTCCTGCGTGCCGAGCTCTGTACTAAGCGCTTTGGAGAGTACAGTATGACAGAATTGGAAGATACATCTCCTGCCCACATTAAGTTTATAGTCTAAGCTTATTATTAAGCATTATGAGGGTTTTTTAGCTTTTAAGGGACAGTTATAAATCTCCACAAGCTGCATTTTAATTTACCATAAGATGGAAAACAATTAGGGTTAGTCTAAAATCAATCAATCAGTCATATTTATTGAGCACTATACTAAATGCTTAGAGAGTACCATATAACAGCAGACACATTCCCTGCCTATAACGAGCTTACAGTCTAGAGGGGGAGATTAATATAAATAAATAAAATTACATAAGTGCTGTGGGGTTGGGAGAGGGTGTGAATAAAGGGAGCAAGACAAGGTGAAGCAGGAGGGAGTGGGCAAAGAGGAAAGGAGGACTTAGTCTTAGAAGGCCTCTTAATAATGTTGGTATTTGTTAAGTGCAGAGCACTGTTCTAAGCGCTGGGGGAGATACAGGGTAATCAGGTTGTCCCACGGGAGGCTCACAGTTAATCCCCATTTAACAGATGAGGGAACTGAGGCACAGAGAAGTGACTTGCCCACAGTCACACAGCTGCCAAGTTGGAGGAGATGTCTTCAATAAGGTATCTATCCCAGGGCCTATTACAGTACCTGGCACATAGCAGTTCTTGAATAAAAAAATTTTAAAAATAAAACCAAAACAAAAACATTACATCGTGTTCTATCCAAATAGAATTGCGTTGATGGAAGGAAGTTTCTTAACTTTCTGTAAATGGGATGAATTCAGGAACTCACTAATTGATATGGACTTAAAAATTGTACAGGCTTGTCCAAGGGAATGTTTCTCCCAAGGCACTTAATGCAATTTACAATCTCTCATTAATTCCTACTTCATTCCTAAGAGATGCGACAAGTTTTAAAAATGCATACTATTACTTCATATTTTTCTGCCAATAGCGCTATTTCAAATCTGAGGCAGAGATGCTATCTAAAACACATTCTGTGACTGAATACCAAATAATGTCTTCAATACCGATGTTAGCAAAGTTTTATTCTTTTAATTAATATTGGATAAAGCAACTATTTCCTACCAGAATATTAAATTGAATAATTAGTCCTTGCCAACAATTCTAGTTGCCTTGGGAAGAAAATCCCAAAGGATCTGCTACCCTAGCAGACTTTTAGGAGGTCTGGTTATTGTATCAGTTTGAATGTATATTTCCAGATATTGGGATATAACTTCATTTTCTGCAGTGAAGTAAAGGTACAAAATAATATTGACATCCCATATTTACCTAGCCTTGAGTCAGCCCACTTGATCATTCATTCATTCCATCGTATTTATTGAGAGCTTACTGTGTACAGAGCACTGTACTAAGCACTTGGGAGAGTTCAATACAACAATAATAGATATATTCCCTGCCCACAACGAGACTGCAATCTACGGTGGGGGAGACAGACAATAGTACAAATAAATAAATCACCGCTATATACTTGAATGCTGTGGGGCTGGGGAGGGGGGAAGAACAAAGGGAACAAATCAGGGTGATGCAGGAGGGAGTGGGGGAAGAAGAAAGAGTCTGGAAAGGCCTCTTGGAGGAGATGTGTCTTCAGGAAGGCTTTGAATGGGAGGAGAGTAACTGTCAGATTCAAGGAGGGATAATGAACTCTCAGGCATTGCAGCAAGTTAGAGAATTAAATAATATAATCATCATTATAATGATAACAACAGTACTGGTTAAGCACTTATTATGTGCCAAGCACTGTTCTAAGCACTGGAGTAGATACAAGTTAATCAGGTTGGACACAGTCCTTGTCCCACTTGGGGCTCACACTCTTAATCCCCATTTTAAAGATGAGGTAACTGAGGCCCAGAGAAGTTAATTGATTTGCCCAAGGTCTCACAGCAGACAGGTAGCAGAGCCGGGATTAGAACCCAGATCCTTGTGACTCCCCGGCCCGTGCTCGCTCCACAAATCTCATTGCTTCTCAAATCCTTTATCTTGAAAAAAATTCTGGAATATTCTATAAAAGATATATACAATAAAACCGTTCTCCTTCAATTGGGCTCCTGATAAATGGGATTAATCACCCTCCATTAAAACTTAGTTTCAGTAGCAGCATCAGTCGGAAAGATAGACAAGGGAAGTAGAAACACTTATTTTGAAGGAGAAAAGTCTACTAGCTCATGGACATCACGTTAAATGTCTTCAAGAATATGATGAGATAGCATGTGAGTGATGGGATTGTCCTGTTCGCAGTGAAATCCTGACAAGAGAGAATGAGCTTTAATCAGACAGTCTATGTTGATATTACCCAAAACAAAAATACCTTTATAATGGCTCTTCACTCACAGGTTCAAATACAAGTACCACACCTCGTTAAATTAATCTAGTCTCTCATTCCATATTAATGAACGATCAGGGTTCCAGGTTAAAAACGGTAACCCCGAACCCATGTGGAATTACCTGAATGAAAACCTCTCTTCTACCCAAAGGCAAATGCATTTGGGAACTGCAGAACATAAAATATCCTCAACTCTTGACAAAGCCTTCTACACTGAATCACTTAGAAACCTTTAGTAGTTCTTAACATCAGTGTCATTGGCATTTATTGAACATTGAAGTCATTGCTTGAGAAATTGTCAAAAAAAAGTAAAATCTATGATCTCTGCCTCTGAAGAAGTTACCACCAAACAGTGAGGAGAGGGTACATATCGACTGTGAAAGAGGGCTTAATCAAGGAAGGCCTCTTGGAGAAGATGCGACCTTAATGTGGATGGTACAACTCGTCAGTGTGAAAGCTTCTAAATCGTTTAGTTTTGGAAATATTTTTGAAAGGTTAAAACAAGATTATGTGAAGGCAGTCACCGGGAGGAGAGGTTCTAAACCATTCATTGGAAATGATACGGATTCATATATGAGATAGGCAGATCATATAATTGTGGGGCTAGTTAAGCTCTTACTGTGTGCCAAGCACTGTACTAAGCACCGGGGTAGATAGAAGTTAACCAGGTTGGACAGAGTCCTTGTCCCACTTAGGGTTCATATGCTGAAGTGGAGGGAGAACAAGTATTAATCTCCATTTTAAGATAAGGAAACTGAGGCAGAGAGAAGTTAGCGATTTTCCTGAGGTTATCACACCTCAGGCAAGTGGCAGAACTGGGATTAGAACCCAGGTCTCCTGACTCCCAGGCCCAATCTCTTTCCACCAGTAAGAAATGTTCTGTGTGGTAGAACATTAAGAAATTACATTTTTATACAATTCTCCATTTCTGGTGGTCTGAAATTCAGATTCATGGAATTGAAGGGCAACTGACATTTTACAGAAAGTCGGGAGTTGGTCTCATGGCAAGAAAAGGAAGTTGAACTGCCACATCGGAAAACTCAGATATGACTATCAGTGGAGCTGTTGTGAATTCAGCTAACCTCTGTTTTTATATTTATGAACACATTTATGTAGTGTTAGGGAACAGTAGAGGGTTCCTTTTTTTGCCGCTAACCTGAAACTGGAAAACATTTGTGCTCAAGTGTTTTTACAGGTCACCGCCAGACAAACAAGTTTGGGAGCAATGAAGGAAAGAAGCAAACAAAAGCCAGTTAGGGAGGTGACTGGAATAAAAACAAGAGCTGGAAATCGTTTGGAAAAATCCTCTAGGCTCTAATCCCACTGGGCCCAATTCAGCAAAACCCCCGGGAGTGCTGAATTTGCCAGGTTCACTGAGTGAATTCAATCTGCACAGATTGAAGGGAGCAGAAGATAATCTGAAATTCTGATTCCAGGAGTGGCGGAAGGATGTCATTTGGTAAGAGAGAGGTTGCTATTTCATATTTTCAGATACACAATTTTCCGTTTCCAGTGTTCATCCATGAGCAAGATTTTACTTTTCTAAAGGATGAAAAAAAAGGAAACTGTTTCCAATTATTTACAATCTTTTTCTTGTCTCTAAACTCAGTTCTTTCCCTGGTCAAGGTTGGAGAGCCAAGAAAATTATATAAATCAATAAATAAAGCCAACATCTAACAGTCTAACTGGAAAGCTATATGCCACCGTCTAAACTGACTGAGATTTCCATTACCGAAGATCTGTCCAGGAAATGGGCTTTGAGCATTTGAGAAGATTAAATGCTATATATAATAATAATATCACAGAAGTATAATAAAAATGATGAAGGGTTTGAAGACATTGATTTAAAAGACAAAGAAAAGGGAAAATATCCAGCAAGTGTATAAACTGCAGTTAGAGTTAGGTAGGTTGTAAACACGAAGGAAGAGAACAATTATTCTGCAGAGTGTAAAGTGTATAACTCATACAGAATAGGTTGAAAATGAACGATAAAAACATATAAGCAGGGTTGGCCTAGTGGAAAGAGCAAGGACCTGGGTTCTAATCCTGCTCCATCACGTACCTGCTGTATGACCCTGGCCAAATCACTTAACTTCTCTGTCCCTCAGTTCTCTCATCTGCAAAATGGGGATTCAATACCTGTGTTCCCTCCTACTTAGACTGTGAGCCCCATGTGGGACCTGATTATCTGTATTTATCTCAGCACTTAGCAGCAATAATAATAATAATAATAGTGGTACTTGTTAAGCGCTTACTATGTGATACCCACTGCTCTAAGCGCGGAGGTAGATACAAGTTAAACAGGTTGGACACAGTCCCTGTCCCACATTGGGTTCACGCTCTCAATCCCTATTTTACAGTTGAGGCAACTGGGGCACAGAGAAGTGAAGTGACTTGTTCAAGGACACACAGCAGACATGTGGCAGAGCTGGGATCAGAACCCAGGTCCTTCTGACTTCCAAGCCCACGCTCTATCCACTAAGCCACACTGCCTCTCCAGAGTAAATGCTTAACATATATCACAGTTATTATTATTATTGAAATGGATGTAAAAAACTATAAACTGCAAGAAATATTTTTAGTACCCCAAATTCATTCCAGAGCTGGAACGAGCATGTAGCACAACAGACTCAGCATCTAGTACAGTGGTCTGCACACAGTAAGTGCTCAATAAATACCACTGATTGATTGACATCAGATGTTTTGCTGCTGGAGGGGGGGGAAATTTGCCAGCCCCTCATGTTCTGTGTGACACCATATGCAACATTTCATGGCAGTTCATCTGAATGGCGTTTTTCTGCCACCGCTCCTTAAATGCCGTCACCCCTTCCTCACCCCACTCTCGTCCCCGACGCTCCCATGACCTTGGTGTTCTTCTGGTCACCTCAAGACCTAGACCCCAACTTCTACCTGGTTAACCAGTTTCTTCTCCACAGCCAGTATCTTGGAGAAAGAGCGTGCCGCTGTCATCTCTGAGAATGACCGCTGCCTCAATCTTTTAGAGGAAGTGTCATCTCTGAGAGGGTCTGTCTTGCCGCCATCTTTGAGAGAGACGGCACTGCTCCCCTTTCGCGAGGGCCTCTGCTGCTGTCACTTCCTCTCGCTCCTTTCCAAACTCCTCCACTGAGTTGCTTAGACTTCACTGCCTCCTCGTCTCCAATTCTTTCCACCTCCTCCACTCCGTGGAAGCTGCCCTCTCTGAGGTCACCAGTGTTGTCCTTCTGGCTCATTCCAATGCCTTCTACACCAACCTAATCCCCCTCGAGGTCCCAGTTTGCCTTCAACACCGTGAAGCAACGCCTTCTCCTAAAAACATGATCCAACCTTAACTGCAGCAGATGATCAGATCCGTTGAAAGACGAAACTTCTGCCTCTTTCTAGCGGAGGCAGAAGTTTCAGAGATCTCACGATTTCAGAGATTTCAAGCACTTACGAAATGCTTAATAAATACTATCACTACTAAGAAGTTGGATTTTTAATCACATCTCATATATGAGCAAACTGTGAAGGGTGACTATGGTTATGAACATGAGAACTACACAAACACACACACGCATACGTAACACACTTATAAAAGTAATGAGACTCAGGAATGAGACACCTCCGATGTTTCCAATGGGACACTTCATCTTACGTACCCAGATATACTTAAATACACACACATTGATACGGAAACATTATTTTCAGTACGTGACAGCGCTTTGCTGAGCTGCTAATTAATATTTTAATCATTCAGGGGTATTGATTAAGCAGTTATTTGTGCAGAGTACCTGCAGTAAGCGCTTGGGAGAGTACAGTACAGCAAGTTGGTATACAAGTTCCCTGCTCAGGTACGTTCCACTGGACATCGACGGCATCAGTGTTCACTTAAAAAGGAAAGGATCAGAAGAGTGAATCACGTACACACACACACACACACGCACACTTCCAACAGCTTACAATAAGAAACAAATTTTACCACAGTCTCAAGAAGGTTCATTATAAGCTTGAGGTACCCGATCCTTAGAAATTTCAGTGCTCCTTATTTAGGGTAAATCACTTGGAAAAGGATTTTGTTTTTCCTCAAAAGAAAAACAAAATCAATCTCTGTATTGCCGCTTACTAGACAGGTCAATCTATAAGGCCAAAAAAAGTATAAAATAAACCAGAGATGGGTTAACAGAAGAGAAGTAAAATGGTCTTGCCTGCACTTGGATTCTCAACCTTAACTTTGGCCTTGTAAGCTGATGAGATAATAAAGTGAGTTTCCTGCCAAGCTCCAGATATCAGTCACATCAGGCTAGGATGAAAAATTGCATTACTCAGTAATGAGAAATAAAAGGTCCTCTGAGGGGAAACCAAGAGGCATTAGACCCCACAGAGAGACTCAAGTAAACACCGAATTTCAACAAGTCTAGGGTTCAGGAGTGGGAAGGGAGCTTGTCTGGTTTGGGTGGGGTGTGTGGCGAGGTGAGGGCAAAGGACGAAAATATTCCCCTTTGAAATAAAATCCTTCCCAAGGAGACAATCGCAGAGAAGGACTGAAAATTCAGGGAGTTGTTCTCACTCTCAAACTTTTCCATCTTAGGTCGAAAGTGTATATCCAGCCCAGGGTGTTGCTCACCCCTTTAGAAGGGACCCCCCGATCTTGGTAATCTGTGAAGGAGCTGGTCCACGGGTTTAAGGGAGACACACTATCCAGAGTGCAAAACTGATGCAGTAGTAACCAGGATATGACAAGTTCCTTGTGCCTTTTGCTAGAGCGGTGGTAGCCGAAAGAACCAACAGATTCGGTAACTGATTGAATACGCAGGTTGAAAAAGAAATTTGAGTCAAGGGTGACTCCTAGTTTGCGGGTTTATGAGATTGGGAGGATGGTATTCGTTAAGTGCTTAATCTGTGTCAAACACTGTTCTGAGAACTGGGGTAGATACAAAGTAATCAGTTGGACACAGTCCCTGCCCCACCTGGGGGTTCATAGTCTCACTCCCCATTTGACAGATGAAGTAACTCAGGCCCAGAGAGGTGAAGTGACTTGCCCACGGTCACGCAGCAGACAAGTGGCGGATCCGGGATTAGAACCCATAACCTTCTGACTCCTAGGCCTATTCACTATCCACTAGTGTTGTCAACCAAGATGGGGCAACTGAGTGGCGGACAGTGTTAGGGAGGGAAGATAAGGAGTTTGGTTTTTGACCTGCTGAGCTTCAACTGTCCTAAAGGATGGAATCTTCCCTTTATCATCAGGTGTCAATCTCTTTTGATTGGCTCGTGAGCTCGTCGTGGGCAGGGATTGTGTCTACCAACTCTCCCCAGTGTTTAGGACAGTGCTCTGCACACAGTAAGCACTAAATAAATACGACCGATTGACTGATTGACTTGCAAATCATGGGCAATTTTCCAGACTGTACCTCTACCTGCCACGTCTGCTTGAGCCGGGTCAACGTGGGCTGTTTCAGGGAACATTTGCCGAAATAGAACAGCATATGCTTCTGGCTTCGGCTCAAAATGCATCACTGGGGGAATGTTCTCATAAACACCGGGAATCTGTACGAAAGGCCGTAGCTTGTCTTCCTCTCTCTCTCCCATATGCAGGCCAAATCTCATGAAATAACAATACATATTTCTTACTCCTCGACTCGTGAAGGAATGCACATTTGCTATCAGTGTTGCTTCAAACGGTATGCACAAGTCGTGGGAATGTTTTAGATGGCCGGATCTACCAAGGGAACATTAATTGCCAAAATAATCTCATCCCTCCCCTAAATCCAGAAACAACAGCAGGCATTAGCATCGGAGTGCATATTCTGAGGCTGATGAACATTTTGGAGAGTTTAAGGATATCTTAGCTATGGAGGAGGGTATCACACTCTCCAAATAAATTTAATCGATGGTCTTGTTAGTGGAAGGACAAGTTGGAAACATAACGTCCTCATTAGACTTTTGTATAAGGAGAAGCTCCATTAGCCCCAAAATGCAATTCCCCGTGGTCTTTGGAAGGATCAGCCAAAGTGACGAAGAGGAAGGGTGGGTGGGAGAGAGAGAATCAGGAGAAGGAAGAGAAGGATGAGGAAAAGAAGGAGGAAGAGGAGAAGGAAGAGAAAAAGGAGGAGGAAGAGATAGAGGAGGAGGAGGAGAGGAAAAGAAGAAGAGGAGGAGGAAGAAAAGAAGAAAAAGAGGAGGAAGAAGAGGAAAAAGAGGATGAATAAGAAGAAAAAGATGTCCTTTGTTTTGTTGCTACTGATGGAGAAATCCTATCTATGTGTACAAGTGCGGTTGAAAGACCACTGTGAATCAATCAATCAATTAATGGTATCTGTTGAGCACTTACTGTGTACAGGGCACGGTACTAAGCACTTGGGAGAATACGATATAACCTCCCCATTGTCTGCATGGAAATAGTCTTTCTTTCCGGGCCAATGGATTTGCCTCATCCAGCCTCCAGCCTCTCCCCTTTCCAGTCCATACTTCATTCTCTTGCCCCAGATCGGTTTTTTAAGACTCATTCTGTGTACATCTCCCTCTCCTCAAAAATTTCCCCTGGTCACCCATCCATCTTGGCATCGGTCAGACACTCTTCACCTTCAGCTTTATAACACTCAGTCTGCTCTCTTTCCTACCTCTGCTCACTCCTTTCCCACTACAACCCGGCCCTTATGCTTAGCTCCTCTAACCCCAACCTACGTGTTGTGCCTCATTCTCATTTCTCTCTTGCTGTCAACTCCTTTGCTCCTTGCCGTCCCTCCCTACCTGAAATTCCCCTCCCCTTCATCTCCCTTCCCCTTGGAGAAGCAGCATGGCCTAGTGGATAGAGCACGGGCCTGGGAGTCAGAAGACCGTGGGTTCTTCTCCGCTACTTGTCTGCTGTGTGACCGTGAACAAGTTGCTTCACTTCTCTGTGCCTCAGTTCCCTCATCTGTAAAACAGGATTGAGCCTGGGAACCCCACATGGGACAGGGACTGTGTCCAACCTGATTTGTTTGTATCCACCCCAGTGCTTAGTACAGCGCCTGGCACATAGTAAGCACTTAACAAATATCATTATCATTATCTTTATACTGTTGCTTCCCCTTTATGCAACGTATTTTACTGGCTGTCTCTCTCACTGGATTGTAAATTTCTTGAGGGAGGGAATTGGGTCTACCGATGCTATAGTATTCGCCCATGTGCTTAGTAGAGTGCACTGAATACAGTAAGTGCTCAATAAATACTATTGCTTGATTCATTCAAAGAATCGCTTCGGGGATTAAAGGGACAAGCCCAGGGAAAGTTCCCAAATAAAATTCACCAATGGAATTCACCAAATGGCCCCTCACCGACCCACCACTGGCAGTCATTTTCTACCACAGAGGTGGACCCTGAACTCCAGCATTCGATCTCACTCCCCTCTATCTTTGTCATCTAGCGTGCCCGAGATCCTTCAGTCCCCAGAGTCCAAACTCCAGAGCCAACTAACAAAATCCAACAGGATTTGAATAAGATGCAGTCGGAGCCACTCTTTCGGTGCTCGGTACAGTGCCTGGTACATAGTAAGCACTTAACAACTACCATAATGATGATTAGTTATTATTAATATTGAATAACTAAACGTTTCCTGCAGTGTTCCCCCAAATTAAAGAGGCACTTAGAGGAAACCAAACCAAACATACCGAGTTATGGACATCATTCCTTAAACTTCTCTGGGTTTCTGTGAAATGCATTTTGACTTGAACTTTCTCCCCATGTGAAATCTAACCAAATCTTGTGCAGGCCAGCCTGAATTCTGTCGATCGGTTAACACGGTCCAATTCAAGACTGAACATAATGAAGAGAAAATGTCCACAGAGCAACATTTTTCTTCCCTTTGCCTTCCTTCCTGCCTCGTGATTCTGGGATCTTCTTTATCTCTGTCCAGCTTTCTTATTCAGTTCAAGACCGAATTTTGAAAATACTGGCGATCTATACTTGAGCCTGTCTCAGTCTGAGATTTTTAGATCATCTTAAAGCAATGGTATGAGTTTTAATATTATCTTACAGTTGGTGAATATTTTTCATTGCCCGAAGATTTGCTTGTCATTTGCGGTTCTTTCTGGGATACATTTTATTGTAAATAATGTACATATGGTGACTTCGTCCGAGCTGTTTCCCATCACTTGACAGGCTGCGTTTTGGAAAGTTATTTCACGAGGCATAAACATAAGGCTGGGGCGGTCATCTGTTCCGACTTGCTATTGGCTTAGCATCATAGCTTTGATCCATACTGATTCATGAGTTTATCTATGAATTTGTTATTTTGCCCCTTCTTTCCCCTTAATCTGATTGCCTACAGAAAGGTTTATGAGCGCAAAAATAAAGACAGTATAATGCTGCGGTTATAAACATCACACAACAGCTGAAATCCCAGAGGATCTCAGATACAGAGTGTCTGGGAGAGCAATAGCTGGGAAAGGAAGTTCAAGTAGATTTTTGTCCTCAGGGAAGTTTTGCATCTGATGATGCATCTGTTTTTACATAGTAAAATTATTAGAATCAATCAAAGTCATAGACAAAGGCAATGGAGACAGAGACTCCCATTACTTGTCATTTTAGAGAATAAGTTTGGGAGAGGTTCACTCTGAGCAACAGTTCTCTGCATATGCAAATGCTTAATAAATACTAGTGTTTCTACTGTAATAGGGTTATAACTGTGGTGATGTCGGTGAGACACAGGCAGAATAATGATAATTATGGTATTTGTCAAGTGCTTACTTTGTCCCTAGCACTGTTCTGACCCCTGGGGTAGTTAATCAGGTGGGACACAGTCCCTGGCCAACATGGGGCTCACACTCTTATCCCCGTTTTACAGATGAGGTAACTGGGGCACAGAGAAGTGAAGCGACTTGCCCGAGGTCATGCAGAAGTCATGTGGCGGAACCGGGATTAGAACCCAGGTCCTTCAGACTCCCGGGCTCAAGTTCTATCCACTGAGCCACACGGTATGAAGGGGGTGAAAGCCCTTCTTCCTTCTAATCCCGGACCCCAAAGGGCATCTCACACCCACCACGTGCTTAGCTTTTTCATTCATTCATTCAATCGTGTTTACTGAGCACTGTCTGTGGGCAAAGCACTGTACTAAGCGCTTGGGAGAGCACAAAGCAACAACAAACAGACACATTCCCCGCCCACAACAAGCTCACAGTCTAGAGGACAAGCGAACTGTGCCTAATCATCTCATTGGGAGCTCTAGAAAATAAGGGCTCTTTATCCTAAATTCTCTGCCGGGGGGAGTAGGGGGTTGGGGAGCAGATTTCTGAAAGGACAAGGCTATTGAGTTTCAGATGGCTGACAGAGCCTATGCCACTCTTTAATAATAATAATAATAATAGTGGTATTTGTTAAGCTTTTACTATGTGCCAAGCTCTGTCTAAGCACTGGGGTAGATACAAGGTAATCAGGTTGTCCCAAGTGGGGTTCACAGTCTTAATCCCCATTTTACAGATGAGGGAACTGAGGCACAGAGAAGTGAAGTGACTTGCCCCAAGTCACGCAGCTGACAATAGCAGAGCCGGGATTGGAACCCACGTCCTCTGACTCCCAAGCCCGTGCTCTTTCCGCTTCGTAGTTGGCCACCACCGGTAATAAAAATTGTGATGTGTTGGGGGTTTTTTTGTGGTATTTGTTGAACACTTACTGTGTGCCAGGTACTGTACTAAGCACTGGGGTAGATACAAAGCTAATCAGGTTGGACACATCCCATATCCCACATGGGGCTCACAGTCTTTATCCCTCCCATTTTATAATTGAGATAACTGAAGCCCAGAGAAGTGAAGAGATTTGCCCAAATTCACACAGAAATTCTGGGATTAGAACCCAACGCCTTCTGACTGCCAGGCCTCTGCTCTATCCACTAGGCCATTTTTGTTAAAAATGCGCCAAACACTGGGACCAACACGATTCAGTCTGATCAAACAAAGTCTTTGCCCCAAATGGGACTCAGTAGGGAGAAGGGGGATTTAATCTCTGTTCTACAGAAGAGGAAACTGAGGCGCAGAAAATTTACTGACTTGCCCAAGGTCACCTAACGGGCACATTATAAAGTATTTATATCAACACCTGTCTCTCCCTCTGGACTGTAAGCTCCTTGTGGGCAGGGAACATGCCTGCTATTGTCCCAAATGCTCTGAGCATAGTAAGCACTCAATATATAACATTAGTACAGTCAAGCGCTTAGTACAGTGCTCTGCGTATAGTAAGGGCTCAATAAATACTACTGGATGAATAATGGGAGAGTTAGAATCGGAACCCAGGTGTCCTGCCCCCAGTCTCGCCCCCTTTCCACAAGCTACTTTGCTTCCCAATCTCCAATCTCCAGGCACTGCTATTTTTGAGAATTCCTACCCTCCTCCGTCCCCTTACCCCAAATCCCTCATCTCTCAGCCCCGCTCACCCCTCGCAAACAAGCGTTCCGCTAACCATTTTTAACGTGCTTAAAAGCACTAAAGCATCCTGCCTTCTCATGAACCGTTTTTCCATCGTTTTCCCTCCACCGTTGGCTGTCGAGCCAATAGAGTCGAGAAGCAAGGGTGTTGTTTTTCTTCCACCTCAAATAATCCTTTAACGGTATCCCATTAGAAGGTGGAACCCAGTGGTTCATTGTGGTTTTCATAATTTGGCACTGACCATGGCACGGAGAGATGTGACCAGTTTAAATATATGAAAACCCTGGCTTAAGACAGGAAACCAAAGCTTGCTATTTATCGCTTCTTT
This sequence comes from Ornithorhynchus anatinus, assembly GCF_004115215.2. Lineage (NCBI taxonomy): Eukaryota > Metazoa > Chordata > Mammalia > Monotremata > Ornithorhynchidae > Ornithorhynchus > Ornithorhynchus anatinus. The sequence goes on along the minus strand of NC_041747.1, from coordinate 19,689,289 downwards.
CTGCGGGAGGAGCTGCTAAGGGTTTATAAATGGCTACTTTTTCCCCCATGAAAAATCGTAGCGGCCACGACAAGCTGAACGTTCACAAGGCAAATAGTTTCATGGAGTGAATTTGATTAAACTCGGTGGGCGGGCGACAGTTCTCTGGCCCTTGTTTAAATTTTGATAAGCCAGTCTAGATAGGGTCCCTGGCATGACCACGCCGAAGTGTTACAAATTCCTATGGGACAGGAATCACTAATCTACCCATAAATGGCTTTCCCAAGTCACAGAGAATTCTGTCGTCTCCTTTTCCCTAAAATTGAACACTCTCTTGGGTTGAATCTTTGCTTACCTCCAGCATTAGGTCGATCATTTGTCTACTGAACGAATATTGTCTCAAAAGGGGTAAGGGAAATGAGAACTTCTAGGCACACTTCAACACATTAGGGCTGGAAAACGTTAGAATGATCCTGAGCAGCCCTGTAGCCATCATCACCGATAGCACACGTGTACGTATCTTTAAACTCTGATTTGCACATTCCCAGTGCTTAGTACAGTGCTCTGCACATAGTAAGCGCTCAATAAATACTATCGAATGAATGAATGAACTCTGTTACTTCTCCCGTCTGTAATTTATTTTAGCGTCTGTCCTTCTAGCTGGTTTGTAAACTCCTTGTAGTCCAGGACTTTTACTTTTAAAATTTTTTTTGAGAGTATCTGTTATGCACTTACTACGTTCCAGGCACTGTAATAATAATGATAATGTTGGTATTTGTTAAGCGCTTACTATGTGCAGAGCACCGTTCTAAGCGCTGGGGTAGACACAGGGGAATCAGGTTGTCCCACGTGGGGCTCACGGTCTTAATCCCCATTTTACAGATGAGGGAACTGAGGCACAGAGCAGTTAAGTGACTTGCCCACAGTCACACAGCTGACAAGCGGCAGAGCTGGGATAGAGTTCATGTCCTACATAGGCTCACAGTCTTAATCCCCATTTTACAGATGAGGCGCAGAAAAGTTAAATGACTTGCCCAAGGTCACGCGGCAGACAAGGGATGGAGCCGGAATTAGAACTCAGGTCCTTCTGACAGCTCCGTGCTTTAGCCACTAGATCACGCAGCTTCTCAGGCATTGAGGGATTTTGTGTATTAGCTCTATCTCAATCTCTCAAGTGCCTAGTTCGGTGCTCTACAGAGTGAGCACTAAGTGATTACGATTGATTGTTGATCGAAGGACCCCCACATTTCTTGGAGTCCTTCACTTTCGGGGGGGGGGGGGAAGGGGCCACAGGGCCTTGGTTAAATTAGAAGTGAGTTTAGATTGAAAGGGAAATAGCCCTGGCCTCTCTTTGGGGGAAGAGAGAATCTTACATATTCTCAAGTGCTCCCAGGGACTTTTGGGAAGGACAATCCCCAAAGCCCTCCGGTCGGGAAAACCAGCATCTTTTGATTCAGGGTAGATACGGGGTAATCAGGTTGTCCCACGTGAGGCGCACGGTCTCTATCCCCATTTTACAGATGGGGTAACTGAGGCACAGAGCAGTTAAGGGACTTGCCCACAGTCACACAGCTGACAAGTGGCAGAGCTGGGATTCGAATCCATGACCTCTGACTCCCAAGCCCGGAATCTTTCCACTGAGCCACGCTGCTTCATAAATATCTTTACTACTGCTCAGTTGATGTTGTTTTTCAGAAGTGTGTCAAGAAGAATTCCGCCCAGAACCATGCCGACAATAAGCAGGTAGATTCCCAGTTCAATTCATTCCTTCGATCATATTTATTGAGCACTTTCTCTGTGCAGAGCGCTCTACTAAGCACTTGGGAGAGTACAATACAACAACAAAAAAAGACACTTTCCTGCCTACAAAAGGTTCGTTGCCACAATCAACTTTCTCCCCTTTCTTCTCGAAGCTGGCGGTTGCGATGGCATCTTTGAAATCGTGATAGTTCTTTAGTATCCTTATATCGAGAAGCGCCTGTACAGATACTTGAGGATGAGGTCACATCCTTGCTCGTAGATTTCGGCAGATTTTGGGCCTTTCGATCGGTACAATTTTCTGTTTGACTCTGAGTCAGGAAATTGCTTCCTTGAGAGCTCTAGGCCGAGCTGTGATCTCGACTCCACAGTTTGGCTAACGTTGTTTCCCATCCCATCAGATTATTTTGGGAAGCAGATTACTGGGGACTCGAGTACAATATTACTCCTGCTCTGTTCCGGAGTACTTTCAGTGGGCTGAGAAAAAGGGAGCATGAAGATACAAACTGTGCTTTATCATTTCCTTTCCATCTGTGCTAGGCTGATGGGAGACAGATCCATCCCATCCCAAGGGGTCTTTAAAGGGAGCGGCCCAAATTCCATCTGGAGTTTGAGAGAAAAGTACAAGAAAAAGGATGGCCTTTCTCCAACCCAGGAGCATCACTTTTCTTCCAGCATTTATTGCTTCTCACAGAGGTGCGGTTTTAGTAGTTTTTGTTAAATATTGCAGACTGCCAGTCGGGGGATTTTGAGAGGGGCAGGAGAATGTTTTCAATTTTGGAGCTGGTATTTGTAGAGCGGTTTAAGTTCTCAGAAAGGCACTGTAATAGTCCATAAGCAAACCGGTTTTTTTTCCGAGTGGAGATTTGGGACCAGAAGTTCTAAACGGAAACAGAGCACAGTCTAGAGTTCTAATAAGTAACGGGAGTAAAGGTTGTGTGGAAGAAGGGAAGAAAGTCTTTCCTTTCCATCACACTTTCTAAGCTGTGTTCATTTCTGTTTACTCTCTTTTGGCAAATACCTCAAAAATCTCCTCAGCTGAATATAACCATTAGCTTATTTCTGTGAACGAGGCCATTTGGAGTTTCTGAGCTTGGATTTTGATTTATCATCACCCTATCCCAAGGCTGTAAACGCATAAAATGTTGGTCTTCGTCAAGCGCTTACGACGGGCAGAGCGCTGTTGGGAGCGCTGGGGTAGATACAGGGGAATGAGTAAAACGGGCCCACAGTTTTAATCCCCATTTTACAGATGAGGGAACTGAGGCACAGAGAAGTGAAGTGACTTGCCCGCAGTCACACAGCTGACAAGGGGCAGAGTCGGGGTAGATCATATTAGCGAAAGGAAACCTTCCTACGGGACTGCTCGGTTCAGGAAACGAATGTGCCCTTTCCCCTGAAAGAAAAGGAAATGATCCCAGGACAATCGCTTAGCATAACTCTCTGCACACAGTAAGAGTGCAGTAAATTCCGTTGCACCTCTCAGGGTCACACCTGGAGAGTTTCCAGTCCTCTACCAGTCTCGGCTACGGGAAGGAGGGTCAAGCAGAGGCCCGTCCATTCCGTTCCTAGCTTGGGCCGCGACTAGCGAGTGGAAGGCCATCTGCTACAAGTCAAAACTCGCCCGTGCTGGGCAGCAGCGGCACGAGAGAGAGTCGAGGGTGGACACTCGAGTTTACCGCGCAGAAGAAGGCGGTGGTAAACCGCTTCTGTATTTTTACCAAGAAAACTCTACGGCTCCCCTTACCAGAACGATTGCAGATGGAGTTGGGGCGTTCCGGGAGAGACGTGTCCATGGCGCCGCTGCGGGTCGGACACGACTCGGCAGCACGAGACAACAACAAAATACCACTGACAACAGCGTAGGAGAAACAAACAGTTAAGGATGGGCAAAAATTCAGATAAAGACTGAGAGAAAAATTCAGATTAAGACTGAGACTACGTTTAAGGCATACGTTTGCCTCGAGCCCCAGAAAACAGTTCCGAAGATGCATTTACACGAAAGGAGGAAGGCAGCCTGAAGATGAAGTTGAAAGAGATGTCACAGGCTTTCAAGACTGGCACTTCTCTCAGCTCTGGTACTTTAAGATGTGTAGGCATGAGAAAATGGCGCTCAGTAGGCAGGGGCTATTTCAGGGACTAAGGAAATGGAGAGAATCAATGGTTTCTTTCTTAAATAATAATGTCGGTATTCGTTAAGCGCTTACTACGTGTAGAGCACTGTTCTAAGTGCTGGGGTAGATACAGGGTAATCAGGTTGTCCCACTTGAGGCTCACGGTCTTAATCTCCATTTTACAGATGAGGTAACTGAGGCACAGAGAAGTTAAGTGACTTGCCCGCGGTCACACAGCAGACCAGTGGCGGAGCTGGGATTCGAACCCATGACCCGCGACTCCCAAGCCCGTGCTGTTTCCACTGAGCCACGAGACAGACACAAGGAAAGAAAGAATAAGAACAAAAATTATGGTATTTGTTAAGTGCTTACTATGTGCCAAGCACTGTTCTAAGCGCAGAGGTAGATACAAGGTGATCAGGTTGTCCTACATGGGGCTCGCGGTCTCAGTCCCCATTTTACAGATGAGGTAATTGAGGTACAGAGACGTTAAGTGACTTGCCCAAGGTCACACAGCAGACAAGTGGCAGAGGCGGAATTAGGACCCACGACCGCTGGCTCCCATGACCTTGCTCTTGCCACTAGGCCAGGCTGCTTCTCTGCCAGAGAGACAGACACAGCTGTCCCTCAGGTAAGAAATATACGGAGAAGCAGCGTGGCTCAGCGGAAAGAGCCCGGGCTTGGGAGTCAGAGGTCACGGGTTCGAATCCCGGCTCTGCCACTTCTCAGCTTTGTGACTGTGGGCAAGTCACTTCACTTCTCTGTGCCTCAGTTACCTCATCTGGAAAATGAGGATTAACTGTGACCCTCGCGTGGGACAACCCGATGACCCCGCATCTCCCCCGGCGCTTAGAACAGTGCTCTGCACGTAGTAAGCGCTTAACAAATGCCAACGTTATTATTCTTATGGCTGTGGCTTGAGGATCAGGGAGTGATCTCTTCAGTAGGTCGGTGGTATTTATTGGCCACCTTCTCTGTGCAGAGCACTGTACTAAGCACTTGGGAGAGTACGATACAACAGAATTAGCGGACCCGTTCCCTGCTCATTTTTCTTTGTCTGTTGAAGGGACCCTCATTATATCGTTGCATCTGTTACCCACTTACTGCCACAGGGTCTTTTCCGTGGAGTAATGAGATTTAGTTTCATATCTTCATCCCCATTTACAAATCCATTTTTCCTTATGAATGGCATTTTCGAAGGGAAGGACTGTAGCGCGCTATTAGCCTCATACCTATTGGAAATAACTAATTGCTGCTCAGAGGGTACATTTATATTGATTGGAGTTAATGCTCGCATCTTCGACTTTAATTACATGTGACAGAAGTAATTCATCAACAATTTAATAAATACTATATCACATACCCGCTTAGATGGTTTTAAAATCCCCGGGGGTTATTCAGAATTAATCACGCAGACTCTGTTCTGGCTATCTTGAGTTACCGGAACCGTGGTTTATTCTGTTCTTCCCCAAAATGACTATGAAAACAGTAATTGCTAATAGAGCAGGGGTTCATATTTGTCTCTTCAAGCTCCATAGAGTTTCTTTCAATGATATTTAAATCCATGATTCAATCAATCAATCAGCCCGTGGTATTTGACAACTCACTACGTCCAGAACGCCGTACTAAGCGCCCGGGAGAGAAGAGCAGCATTGAAAGGCTTGATTCCTCCCCTCAAAAAGCTTTCAGTCTAATAATGGTAACGATGATGGGATTTCTTAAGCGCTTATTATGTGTCAAGCACTATTCTAAGCGCCCAAGTAATAATAATGTTGGTATTTGTTAAGCGCTTACTATGTGCAGAGCACTGTTCTAAGCGCTGAGGGAGATACAGGGTAATCGGGTTGACCCACGTGAGGCTCACAGTTAATCCCCATTTTACAGATGAGGGAACTGAGGCCCAGAGAAGTGAAGTGACTTGCCCACAGTCACACGGCTGCCAAGTGGCAGAGCCGGGATTCGAACTCACGACCTCTGACTCCCAAGCCCGGGCTCTTTCCGCTGAGCTACGCTGCTTCTCAAGTAGATACACGCTAATCAGGTTGGACCCAGTCCCTGTCTCACATGGGCTCACAGCCTTAATCCCCATTTTACAGATGAGGTACCTGAGGCCCAGAGAAGTGAAGTAACCTGCCCGAGGTCACGGAGCGGACGCGTGGTGGAGCCGGGATTGGAACCCGGGTCCTTCTGACTCCTAGGACCTATCTATCCTAGAGGCCATGCTGTTTCCTAATGATTAACCCCAGGCTACCCATTGTAATTCCAGAGAAATGGTAACGATATAAGCTCAAGATGACTATGGGTTATTTCAATTAGTGGTATTTATTGAGCACCTACTATGACCACTGTTTACTGAGCACGGCTCTAAGAGTATTTTCGGGTTAGATTCTAGTAGTAGTCCCTCTAGACTGTAAGCATGTTATGGGGAGGGAACATATCTGCCAATTCTCTTGTACTGTACTCTCCCAAGCGTTTAGTACAGCGCTCAGCTCATAGCATTCAGTAAATAACACCGACTGATTGACTGAGCACCTTTGTGTACACAGCAACGTGTTTAGGAGAGTGCTTTTGAGGCAATAGATGCTTAGGAGAGTGCTATAGAGGTGATAGATGTGTTGGGCAGGGAACATGTCTACAGATTCAGCGCTTGGCACACGGTAAGGTCTTAAATTCCAGTACTACGATGAGAAGCAGGGTAGCCCAGTGGAAAGAGCACGGGCCTGGGAGTCAGAAAGACCTGGGTTCTAATCCCTGCTCCACCTCTTGCCCGCTGTGTGTCCTTGGGCCAATCACTGAATTTCTCTGGGCCTCATTTATGTGATCTGTAAAACGGGAATTAAGACTGTGAGGCCTATGCGGGACAGGCTGGGCCGATTAGTTTGCATCTACCCTGGCACAGAGGAAGCACTTAAATACCATTAAAAAATTATAATTATTAGTCTCTCTTCCCCACTTCACACGTGTCCTTCCCGTTGCAGGACTGGAGTTAAAGCACCACCTTACTCGGTACGGCTGAGGTTTCGTGGGTCTGGGTTTGCTTCACACGGAGCGTCTTGTATCCAAGACAGTTCATTGCTATTTGATATCTAAATTACAGTGCACATTTTGGACTCGACAAGGAGAAACTCCACCCACCCTTACAACCAACTCCCACATTTTTTCTTTGCTCCCAGACACGATCACAATTAAGGGGAATTCAGTCCAGTGGTTAGAGCTGTGTTCAGGGAGTCCAGAGCCCTGGATTCCTGTTACCAGTTGAGTAAGTCAGTCAGTCAACTTTTACCATTTCATCAGCAGCTCGGAACTATTTTAAATAAAATAATATTATTTTAAGAAAAATATAAAATAGAATAAAATGAAATGGGGATTTGAAGAAGAAATAATGTATGGTTCTTACTCTTGAGGATTAACTTGTATCTACCCCAGCACTTAGAACAGTACTTGACATGGAGTAAGCACTTGATGAATGTGATAATAATGATGATAATGCTAATAATAATTAAAGCAACAATAATATATCTAATGGAGGAAACCACGGGTGAGATAAACATAACTAATGATACATAGAAACTAACTCCGTGAAGTGAACTTGGGGCATTACTTACCTACTTAATCCCACAGACGGCAATTTCTCAGCCTGAAAAGCAACCATGATTCAAGTCATTGAGAATCTTTTAAGAATTTCAATATTGAGATCCGAAGCAGAAAGTTGTTTAATAGCTATAAGATACAATTAGTCTACGTAAGCCACATAGCAATCACCTAAATTTAAAATTAATTTTCCAAAGCTAAGAAGTCAAAATACTAACGCCATATTCTTCATAATAGCTCGTGAGAAGAAATGATAGCATAATTGAAAATTTAAATGATGAAATGTATTTTAATTGACTGAACTATCATCCTGCATTACAGATCTCTTAATGTAACCAGAGAACGACTTATTTACATTAGCAGTTATAATTTAACCATCATGTGACTATGATCCCTTACCTCTTTCAATTTCCATAAACTAAATAATGCTCTCTGCTTACATGATCACCTCCACCATTACCCACCCCCTAAGTTTTGAAGAGGAAATAAAAGATTACATCTGTAAGCGGCGAGAGGTTCATTCCAGGGTAGGAAGAAGAGGAGGGTCCAAAGGGACTAACGCAATGGTTTCAGGCCCAAGCAGATTAGAGGATTTTCCTCACTGAGGTGTGAGAACTGTAGGAAAGGAAGAGGAGAAAGGAGACAGGAGGGATTACTGTAATTCGCTGACCCTTTTGCACGTAGTATTTGGGGGAGAGAGAAGAAGCTGCCGACTGAAGTGGCTTCTTACCTTTCTCTTCCTTCTTCTTCTCTTTATTCACCCACTCCTCTCACTGCCAGACTTAGTTCCCCATATAGCAGCCCCTCCTCTATTTTTCTTTGCAAATAATACCAACTGTGGTATTTGTTTAGCATTTAGCATGTGCCAAGCGCTATAATTAGTGCTGGGGTAGATGCGATATAATCAGGTGGGAGCCAATCCTTGCCCTACAAGGGGCTCACAATCTAAAGGGGAGGGAGTTCATTAGATCAGCACAGTCCCTGTCCCACCCTAGACTTGCAGTCCAAAGAGGAAGGGAAATTAGCTTTAAATCTACAGCTGAAGGAGAACTGAGGCGCAGAGAAGTTAAATGAGTTGCCTGACAGCCGGCAAGTGGCAGTGCAGGATTAGAACCCATGCCCTCTGACTCCCAGGCCTGTGCTCTTCCCACTAGGCCATGCTGCTTCTCATTTATGGAGCATGTACAGCGTGCAGAGCACTGTTCGTAACACTTGGGAGAAGCAGCGTGGCTCAGTGGAAAGACTTAGGAGTCAGAGGTCATGGGTTCGAATCCCGGCTCTGCCGCCTGTCAGCTGGGTGACTGTGGGCGGGTCACTTCACTTCTCTGGGCCTCAGTTCCCTCATCTGGAAAATGGGGATGAAGACTGTGAGCCTCACGTGGGACAACCCGATGACCCCGTATCTCCCCCAGCGCTTAGAACAGTGCTCGGCACATAGTAGGCGCTTAACAAATACCGACATTATTATACTACAGTAGAATTGGTAGACACCATCCCTCCCCTTAAAGAGATTCCAGTCTAGTAGGGGAGACGAGTGTTAAAATAAATTACAGATACGCAAAGCAGCAGAGTATAAAACTAGGTGTACGAGTGCTACGAGGGAAGGTGCGGCGTGAAGATCGAAGTGCTTAGAGAGTAAAATGCTTAAGAAAGGAGCATGGCATAGTGGATAGAGCACAGGCCCGGGAGTCAGAGGACCTGGGTTCTAATCCTGACATGGCCACTTGCCGGCTGTTAGGCAACTCATTGAACTTCTCTGTGTCGCACCTGGAGATTTTCCAGTTCTCCTCCAGTCTCGACTAATGGGGGGACGGTCGAGCGGAAGCGTATCCATTCCATTCCTAGGTTGGACAGTGGCTAAAGAGTAGAAGGCCATCTGCTACAGGTCGAAACTCACTTGTGCTGGGCGGCAGCAGCAGCACGGGAAAAGAGTCGAGGGCGGAGACTCAAATCTGCTGCGCGGAAGAAGGCGGTGGTAAACGACTTCTGTATTTTTACCAAGAAAACTCTATGGATCCACTACCAGAACGGTCGCAGACGGGGGTGGGGAGTTCTGGGGGAGACGTGTCCACGGCGTCGCTGTGGGTCAGAGTCGACTCGACAGCGTAAGACAAGACGACGAGACGGGATCCTAGTTTGCTGGCTCGAAGGATCTTTCTGCTAAATATATGTGAAGGGTGACACCTTGAAAAAATGTATAGATGAACGCATTTAGAAAATCAGATTCCCAATTCGTTATTGGTACCTGTTTCCACTGTTATCTGATCATTTGGCTATTACGTTTTTGGGGGACTCAGATTTTGGGCCAACTTTTTAGACCTGAGAAATACATTAATGAAATTTACATTGTTTTCTGTGGGGAAACTATAGTTCATTTAATTTACATTATTCCTGTGGGGAAACTATATTTCATCTAACCCTCTTTTGCTTAACACTCCATTTTCATGTAACCAATTAAGAGTGCTAACCAGGCGATTACATTAGTTTCCATCTATATCACAATCCATTTATTTTAAGCCAGTAAAGACTTGGCCATAGTCTGTTTTTAATTATAGTTATATTATACCAATTATAATGACAAAAGAGGAGAGGAGTCTTTTAATTGTATTTGGTAAATAAGCAATGGCTCACAGATTTTTCCATGAATAATTCACAATATCCAGGGCTCAATTCTGTCATAGAAAAACACCAACAGGACTTTCATAAAAATATATTTTCTGTGCAAAATCTATACACCTGGCAGTGTTTCTCAGACGAGGTTGCAAAAAAGACACTTGATAATAAAATATTGCTATAACATAAGGGCTGTCAATCAAATGTGTTCACAGAAACCTGGTTTTTTTTTAACGGTATTTGTTAAGCCCTTACTAAGCCTCGCTGATGTAATCGACTGTAAGCTCGTTGTGAGCAGGGAATGCATCTCATACTGTTATGGTGACCTCTCCCAAGCATTTAGTACAGTGCTCTGCACTCAGTAAGTGCTTAATAAGTATGACCGATGGACTGACTGTAGTACTGATTGACTGATTGATATAGGGGTCATCGTTTGATATGGGTGTATCCTGCTATTTAGAGGAGCCCCGTATAGTACGAGGTTTGTGTCTCACCTAATTATTTTTCACCTGCACTATCACTTAATTGAGCTCACAGAAGCTCTTACAAATACCCCAATTATTATTATCATTATTTTTCTCATCATCATTGTCCTCTAGAGAATGCGAATCTCATACTCCGTAGTGTCAAACTTATCGAGCAGCTACAGTGAAGATCGATTTTTCCTTTCCTTCACTCAACGGGAAGTTGGATTTCTCACATTTTGGCTCTCTTTTCCCCTTTCTAATTTCTTAGGAGTTGACGTTCTGGCCCGGAGTGTGTTTTGAACTGGACCTCAGGTAGGATGCCAGCTATATATAAAAAGGATTACCTTCACCGAAGGCTCTGTCGTGGTGGGACGAGTAGCTTAGCAGATTGTAAAGAATCAGGACACATATGAAGAGAAATGGACTTCTCCTTTGCAATGACTTCAGGAAGAAAAGAGTGTTTTTCAATCTCAAAAACTTGGCAACTCCGCTCGGCCCAGGATCTGAATTCATCTGAATAGAGTAATTCTATTTCTTCATAGACAAGTGGAAGCATAATGAAACGAGTTAAAAATAATTTCAGAAAAGGAACTGAAATTGATAGATTATGCTCTACTTTTTACTCCAACATCAAACATAACATTACTCTTGCAAATGCCACCATGCAACAAAATTCACTGTGTTGGGTGGATTGCCCTAATTTAGTCATTAAATTATGTGACATTTTTATTTAGCACAAAATCAAAAAAGACTATAAAATGAACATAGACTCCGGTTTTCCAGCCAGGAAAGAAGAAGTAAAAAGCACATGGTGAAATTTACCTTGGAACTACATGTTTTCCCTAGTTGAATTACTGCCAGCTGAGGATTTGGAAGATAAAATTGAGGGCAAATTCATTAATCCTTCGGGATTTTGCAGGAGGTCGAAAGAAGAGAGCTGGGAGTTTCTACTGCAAAATGGAAATAAATTATTTTTGTGAGTCCCTGGAATAATTATCAAGACTTTAGTTTTAGCTGAATCAATATTTAGCCTTGAGACAATAAATGCAAAACACGTTGTCCTTCAATATATCATACATATTGAAGAAGATGCTACTTATGGGGAAATTTACCCGTGAGAGTTTATGACTGAAGAGCTACAACCCTGACCGTATTGTGTACACAGGAAGACTGTCGCACGTCCTCCGCCCAGCTTTCCCAGCCTGATTCCCATCTCTCGAAACGTAGCGGGTGAGCAGTTAGAAATCCGGCATTAGCTCGTCCACTTCTTCTGCACTTGTGAACCTGTTTATAATCAACGGGGCAATTATTTGCTCTGATTTCTCTCCTTTAACTACTGCTATGCCTGTTTCCCCTAATAAAGCTTAAGCTTTTTTGGGCTAAGACCGTGCCTTGTGTTTCTCCTTTATTTTCTCAAGTCTCAGTACAATGCAGCGCACCGGTCAATCAATCAATCAATCGCTTTTACTGACCACCTACTACGTGCACAGCACTGTACGAAGCGCTCGGGCGAGCACGATACAACAGAGTTGGCCTGTGCGCTCCCTGCCCGTGAGCTTACAGTCTAGAGTGGGAGAAAGAAAGTGGCTACAACCGCGATTACTGTTAATACTGAGGATCTTTTTTTTGAGTTGGATCCTGATTCCATGGTGTCACTCTGACCATCTCCCCCAAGGTAGGTTGGTCTTCCCGATTTGGTTTTCTAACTCACCGTCTATCAGGGCACTATTGGTCAGAGTGCAAGGATAATAATAATCGTGGTGTTTGTTAAGCGCTTACTATGTGCCCGGCACCGTACTAAGCTCTGGGGTGGATACGAGCTAATCGGGACGGACGCAGTCCCTATCCCAACGTGGGGCTCACGGTCTTAATCCCCGTCTTGCAGATGAGGTGACTGAGCCACGGAGAAGTTAAGCGACTTGCCCAAAGTCACAAGGCGGACAAGTGATGGAACCCGGATTAGAACTCTGGTCCACCTGACTCTCAGGCTCATACTCCATCCACTAGGCCACGCTACCTCAAGTGATGTTTCCAAGTGTAGAGCTATGGAAGATGAAGAAGGGAGAATGTTATTATTTTAATGGCATTTGTTAAGCACTCACTAGGGGTAGACACGGTCCCTGTCCCACACGGGGCTCACAGTCTCAATCCTCATTTTACAGATCAGATAACTGAGGCACAGAGAAGTTAAGTGACGCGCCCATGGTCACCCTGCAGCTAAGTGGCAGAGGTGGGATTAGAACCCAGGCCCGCGTTCTTTCCAGTAGGCCACACTGCTTCTCGATATTGACTATGATTATGGATGTGCAAATGTGTATTTCAAACCAAGGCGGAGAGGTCAGTGCCCCAGATTCTACGATATTAGGTGTGCGCTCCTCTAAATTCTTACTGCGGAGAGAGAAAATGCAGCCGGCGTTTCTTCTCTAACCTTCACCTGGCTGAAATAATGGCATCACAGACCGAATATTCTTGTTACCCTAACTAATCAGAGATTTCCCTCTATCTTCAGTAATTTTAAGTTTCCTCTTTCAAATATTAGCCCATTCGACCATAGTTTTGCATCAGTATCTAATCGAAATGATCTCATTTGTTTACTTCTCTCGGGATGTTCTCATTATAACAGTGTCAGAGCCCATTTCCTTTGGCTTACAGATCAAACTGCCTCCATTCAGTTCTCATGGCATGTTTCTGGGCTAAAAAAAAGATAGAATGGCTTTAGATAAAAGAACCCTCCTGAGAGCCATATTATATTTAGAGCCATATTATGCTTAGCGGGACCTTTATCTTGAGCATCTTCTGTACTCATCCTCTCCCGTAACCTACTTAAAGTTGTCGCAGGCATCGGGAGCACACCCAAGTAACTCTTCTGAAAATATCATTGTCGACTTCTGTAACTGTGGGGCTGAAATCTACCAGAAAAAAAATAATAATTCACGGTCCACTTAAACCACTTAAAAATGACCCAGCTTCTGGATATCACCTACCAAAATTCAGGTCGGTTCTACTGAGAAGTGGAAGGGAATGTAGGCTAAGCCATGCTGCTCCTTAATAGGGCCCTGTTATTAGTCCAGCGGCAAACAAAATACCTGGATTCTAGTAGCAATCCTAGTGTTTATTGGTCACCCACTGGGTGCAAAGCACCTAAGAAAAACACCGGAAGACATGTCCCTTGGTTATACGTAAGTGGACAAGTTTGCATTCTAGCTACACTATTTTTTCTTATGGTATTTGTTTAGCATTTTCCATGTGTACAGGCACGTCGATACAAGCTAATCAGATTGGACACAGTCCCACATGGGACTCACAGTCTTAAACCTCATTTTACAGATGAGGTAACTGAGGCCCAAAGAAGGGAAGTGACTCAATAATAATAATAATAATGTTGGTATTTGTTAAGCGCTTACTATATGCAGAGCACTGTTCTAAGCGCTGGGGTAGTTACAGGGTAATCAGGTTGTCCCACGTGAGGCTCACGGTCTTTATCCCCATTTTACAGATGAGGTAACTGAGGCACAGAGAAGTTAGGTGACTTGCCCACGGTCACACAGCCGACAAGTGGCAGAGCCGGGATTCATTCATTCATTCAATCATATTTATTGAGCGCTTACTAAGCGCTTGGAAAATACAATTCGGCAACAGATAGAGACAATCCCTACCCAACAACAGGCTCGCCATTGTTCTTGTCTGTCCGTCTCCTCCGATTAGACCGTAAGCCCGTCGAAGGGCAGGGACTGTCCCTATCTGTTACCGATTTGTACATTCCAAGCGCTTAGTACAGTGCTCTGCACATAGTAAGCGCTCAATAAATACTATTGAATGAAAACAACAAAACAAATCAAGTAGACAGGCATCGATAGCACGAGGGATGAGAGGTCACGGGTTCTAATCCCACCTCTGCCACTCATCTGTTGTGTGACCTTGGGGAAGTCACTTAATTTCTCCGTGCCTCAGTTACCTCATCTGTAAAAAAGGGATTAAGTCTGTGAGCCCTCTGTGGGGCTTGGACTGTGTCACACCTGATTATCTGGTATCTGCCCCAGCACATAGTACAGTGCCTGGCATATAGTAAGCAGTTACCAAATGCTATTAAAGTAATTTGTCAGATACGGTGTTCTTGGGTAGGCTTCCTTGGGGTAAGGACAAAATTCAGGGAGAAAAGGAGGAATGAAAGGGAGAGAGAGAGAAATTGGAAGAGGCTCCAAGGCACGGAGAGGGAGGTGGAAGCAGACCGGAGATGCAGATGCAGAGAGACAGCTGAGACTGAAAAACAGATCGTAATAGAAAGGAACTGAGAGCCAGGAGAGACAGTCACTCGCTCTGATTTGTATTGGGATTTTTCCATCGCTTTTTTTTCCTGCCTGATAGACAAAAAGTGAAAAACAGTAGGTGAACCCAGACAATTGCAGAAGTAGGAATTCTTCCCCAGTCCTCCCAGTCTGGCTTTCTGCTAGAGGAGAGCCAGAGAGCTGTGTGGCCTTAGGCAAGTCCGTTTTTTTTAATTCCAGTAAAGAAGAATAATGCCAATAGTGCAGCCCGGTGCTTCCCGGATTAAAGACGATATGCAAATATAAAAATATGGACTAATTAAATTTTATACAGCAAGCTGAGTAAAGCATGAACATATAAAGGCTACTTATAAATCAACCTCAAGTACCTTTACCAACACGTGGTGCACGTCAAGTGAGTAGCAGACATATCCTGTTGGATTCATTGCCATCAGCCTGAATATTACCAGGCCGAGAAAAAAAGTGACTAGGAATTGACGAGGAGCCAACGGATGACATCTCAAATCCCAATTTTTCCAATTATCTTTGTTTCCATCTTCATTTTTCTGGTGACAAACTTTGGATAGAATTCCAGCAGTAATATACAAACTTGAAAGAAAACCAAGGTAAACAAGCTTGCATTTTCTTCTGCATCCAGATGAGCGAAATAACAGGTTGAGTTTTAAATTATGAATTAACTCCAACTGTTGATGTAAAATCCAATTACTGGCTTCCGTCACAGAATTTAAATGAATCTTTTTTTCTGTTACGATTTGACCGAGAGCATTACTCTTCAAAACGAGTCGGTCTTTGGAGAAAACTAAAATAAAGAATGGAAAGAGTAAATAAAAAGAGCCTCCGAGCTTAAAGCTGACAAAGAGAGCCCAACCATGTAATGATTTCAGCCAATTATTCAAATCCACTCCCGGGCCCAAACTTAAAGCCGGCCAAACTCCCACTGTGGTTAACGAGGGTTTCAACTAAGAAACGGGCCCTTAGAGTTCAGCCACAACTGAACACCAAACAAGCAGTGAATTCCCTTGTGAAGACAAAAGTTCTTCCCCACAACCTAAAGCCCTTCCAAATGTTTAAAGCTACAAAGCACAGGAGCAGAGGATTTATGTGAGAAAATCACTATTTCCCTGCTTCCCGTAATGCTTGAAAGACATCCCGCTCGCATAGCCTTCATCTCCTCTTTGAGACTCATTCGTGGTTCAATGGGAGTGGTGTGTGAAATTTAGGCCAAAAAAATGTCCTCTGGGATGGTGAAGGACAAGACTTTCAGTTTTACAAGTAGGCTGAGACCTCCCTACTGAGAGCGTGAGCTTCCAAACCCACTCTGAATAGATGTATTAGTCATAAAAGCTATGCATGAGGAAAATCAACACTATTAAGAGGACTGAACGTAAAAGAGGGCTATAAAAATCCCTATACTGGCCATCTCATCATAAAACCCGTAGCCGGATGAAAACTCCTCTTCTGTGAAGCCATCTCTACTAGCCCCCTAAACGTTCATCACGTGTACCCTAAAACCACGCACCCATAGTCAAGACATCAGTCAGCCCACCTTTGCCGTAGCGTTCTGCTTTAATGGGAGCCTAGGAAGGACCTTGGTGTAGATTTGAACTCTCAGATCACACATGCGCCAATCCAGTCAGTCGTATTTATTGAACGCTCTCTGTGTGAAGAACACTGGACCTAAGCTCCTGGGAGAGTACAGTATAACCATATGTAGCAATAATACAGACACATTTCCTGGCCAGCTTGAGCTTAGTGTCTAGAGGGGCAGAAAGACATTAATATGAATAAATACATTTCTGATATGTGCATCAGGGCTGTGGGGCTAGGCTTCTGTTTCATATTTTTACAGAGCGTAGACATGCAATGTTTAAAACTCCTTTTTGACGTCAGAATTCATGATGACTATCGATATAAAGCCCAGTTGCTTTTCTGAGCATACTCTTGCTCCTCAAAGCCAGCGGGTAAAGGGAACCGCATCAGACGACCCCGGTGTCCGACCTACAAGGGTCCATGATGGCTCATGTTTGAGAGCCAGTGTGAAGAGCTGGGTTTTCTTGTTCTTGTGAACTCCCCAACGTCCTGGTGCAAACGTGACCAGACGAGTAGAGGGGTTGGGTTCTCTGCACTGTCAGATGCTACTGATGCCTGTCTACTTGTTTTGCTTTGATGCCTGTCTCCCCCTTCTAGGCCGTAAGCCCGTCGTTGGGTAGGGGTCGTCTCTATCTGTCGTCAAATTGTACTTTCCAAGCGCTCAGTACAGTGCTTGGCACACAGTAAGCGCTCAGTAAATACAACTGAATAAAGGGAGCAAGTCAGGGCTACACGGAAGGGAGCTGAAGGAAAGAAAAAGAGGGTTTAGTCAGGAAAGACCTCTTGGAGGAGATGCGCTGTCAGTAAGGCTTTGAAGTGGAGGAGTGTAACTGTCCGTCGGATAGGAGGAGGGAGGACGTTCCAGACCAGAGGCAGAACGGGGGCGGAGAGGTCAGAGGCAAGATAGATGAGATCGAGGTACAGGGAGAAGGTTAGCATTAAAGGAGCGAAGTACGCGGGTTGGGTGATAGTAGGAGAGTAGCGAGGTGAGGCAGGAGGGGGCAAGGTGATGGAGCGCTTTAAAGCCAATGGTGAGGAGTTTCTATCTGATGTGGAGGTAACCACTGGAGGGTCTTGAGGAGTGGGGAAACCTGGCCTGAACGTTTTTGTAGAAAAACGATCAGGGCAGCGGAGCGAAGTGTGGACTGGAGTGGGGAGAGACAGGGGGCCGGGAGGTCAGCGAGGAGGCCGATAGAATAATCAAGGCAGGAGCGGATAAATGACTGGATTAACGTCGTAGCTGCGCTCTCCTACCCACTCAGCTGTGCTGCATTTAGTGGCACCTCCATTTCCGACGGCGTCACTTGGCAGGCTACCCCGAACGACCCGCTTCAGAGCTCGGGTGAATTCCAAGCAACTCTGAGTCCCGGGCCTGCCAGGCCAAAAACCCAACTCCCAAAAGCCTGAGCTGAAAATCCGCCTTGCGTGATGGAACCGAAACTTCCATACGGTATTCACCTTCTGCAACCTCGCTCGCCGTTCACGCTTCCCGGTCCTCAACTCCCAGGGCCGGAGACTCCTTTCTCGTTCCGCAGAAGGGCTTGTTGCTCTCTCATTCCGAGGGTCAGGTTCCCTGAACCCAGAATCCATTCTCATTTCATCAGAGAATCCTCAGGTAGAGGGGAAGCAGCGTGACCTCGTGAACAGAACCCCAGCCTGGGAGTCAAAGGACCTGAGTCCTAATCCGGGCTCCGCCACCTGCCAGGTGTGTGACCTTGGGCGAGTCACGTAACTTCCCTCTACCTCAGTTTCCTCATCCGTAAAAGGAGGATTAAACGAACACCTGCTCTCCCTCCTACTTAGACCATGAGCCGCATGTGGGATAAGCACGGTTATGATTATTATTATTAGTGGAATAATTAGAAAAACCCAGGGCAAATTTGGCGTCTCAATCCTTCTTGCCCAGCCCTCTTGTCATTTCTGCATCCCTGATACAGCCACTGGGAAGTGCCAATGTCAGTCAATCACATTTATTGAGCGCTTCCTGTGTGTCGAACACTGCGCTAAGCACTGGGGTGAGTACAAAACAACATGTGACCTCAGTAAGATCCTTATGGTCTCAGAGCTCCAAGCCATTAGGGCCCCCCCCCCAATCTGCTTAGATTTTTTAAATATTATTTTTAAATAATACTCTTCCTATTTCATTCAGTCTTCCTACCCAGTCATCCCAGGTCATTAGCTTCCCTCATTACCAGTTGGCCTCTCCAGGGTGGACACTTCTAAAACGTTTGGCTTCGTTCCCTGGACCCGAGGGAGCAAGATCTGCCTGAACAGTGAGGCCTAGTGGAAGAGAGATGGATCTGGGAGTTAGAGGCCCTGGGTTCTAATCCCTCCTCTGACACATCCGCTGTGTGATCCTGGGGAAGTCACTTCACTTCTCTGAACCTCAGTTCCCTCAACGGTAAAATGGAGATTCGATAACTGTGCTCCCTCCTGCTTAGAATGGGACCTCCATGTGGGACCTGTTTATCTTGTATCTGTCATCGTGTTTAGTACAGCGCTTGGCACATAGTAAGCGCTTAACAAATACCACAATTATTAAGCAGCCCCAGCTGTGTTGGAGTGCGTTGGGAAGGAAGGCAGCCGGACTAGTTTTTTTAGCTCCTTCCCCTGGATCTGTGACTTTCTCCCTCAGCCACCCTCCTCTCCCCAGCCCTTTCGTTCATTCAATCGTATTTATTGAACACTTACTGTATGCAGAGCACTGTACTGAGCGCTTGAGAGAGTACAGTACAACATGTCTAGGTAGGAGAGAAGGCAGGCATTGATTTCCCATTTCTCAGAAGAGGAAACCGGGGCACAGAGACGTGAAGCGACTCGCCCAAGCTCACACAGCGGACAAGTGGCGGCGGCGGGATTAGGACCGAAGTCCCCCGACTCCCAGAATTGTGCTCTTTCCACTAGGTCCTGCCGCCCCTCGCCGACAAGGCTGCTGGGCGTCTCTCCCGGGTTTTCCTTCGACGGACGTTCGAAGCGGCCGTTTGTGCAGGAGAACGCCTGGAGTTTTAAGAGAGGGGTCCTCATCTGTTCCCAGCATTTTCAATTTAGCCTGCCTTACAGTGTGTCAGCTTTCTCATTTATTTAAAGTAAATACCCGGAGTCAGCTCCATCCAAGCATGTCTAAATTCATCATCCGTACACGCTGCTTTATCTGAGGCTTTATTCTAAGCCACGTAGCAATGCAAATGAACTCTGGTAAGATTTTGAAAAAAGGCTTACGGGCTTTTTCACTGCTTAAGGAGATGTCAGGTATTCCTACTCTGCTAGATGGGAATGCGAAGGATGAGAGGTCGGAGCTCTAACCATTAGAGCCCCGAAAGGAGGAAGAGATCCTGTTATGGAGAGAGGCTCAGAGCCCCCTGCTTTAAAGCCAACTTGATCATCAGCGTGGCTCGGCGGAAAGAGCCGGGGCTTGGGAGTCAGAGGTCATGGGTTCGAATCCCCACTCTGCCCCTTGTCGGCTGTGTGACTGTGGGCAAGTCACTTCACGTCCCTGGGCCTCAGTTCCCTCGTCTGTAAAATGGGGATTAACTGTGAGCCTCACGTGGGCCATCTACCCCAGCGCTTAGAACAGCGCTCTGCACGTAGTAAGCGCTTAACAAGTTCCAACATTATTATTATTATTGTGGTTACCTTGCTAGTCCAGCTGGGGAAAGGTAGAATGAAGAGCCTGATGCGGAAGCATGGCGAGAAACAGCGTGGTTTAGTGGAAAGAGCGTGGCTCTGGGAATCCCAAGCCCTGAGTTCTAATCCCAGCTCCTTCACTTGCCTGATCTATGACCGCGGCCAAGTCGCTTAATTGCTCTCTGCCTCGATTTCCTCATCCGTAAAATAGGGATGCAACGCTTATTCTTCCCCCCGACTAAGACCGTAAGCCCACTGTGGGGACAGAGACTGTGTACGACTTGACGGTTTGGTATCTTCCAGAGTGTTTGGCACACAACGAGAGCTGAGCAGATACCAGAATTATGAGAGGTAGCATGGCCTAGTGGAAAGAGCACGAGTCGGGGGACTGGGTTCCAATTCTGCCTCCACCACTTGCCTGCTGTGTGACCCTAGGCAAGTCACTTTGCTTTTTTGTGCCTCAGTTTCCTTAGGTGAAAAATGGGGATTGAATATGTGTACCCCCTCCCCCGTAGACTGCGAACCCCATCAATCAATCAATCAATCAATCAGTGGTATTCTTGAGCATTTACTATGTGCGGAGCACTGTTCTAAGAGCTGGGAATACTACAACACAACAGAATTTGAGGTAGGAACTGGCATTTCACGGGAATGTAAGAAGGGGGATTAAACAACTGGATCACGTCAGTCCCTTCCGGAAACGGCCACCGCTGTAAACACTGCACAGAGTGGAGAAGCATCATGGCCTGAGGGAAGCAGCGTGGCTCAGTGGAAAGGGCCCGGCTTGCGAGTCAGAGGTCATGGGTTCGAATCCCGGCTCTGCCACTTGTCAGCTAGGTGACTGTGGGCAAGTCACTTCACTTCTCTGGGCCTCAGTTCCCTCATCTCTGAAATGGGGATGAAGACCGTGAGCCTCACGTGGGACAACCTGAGTACCCTGTATCTCCCCCATCGCTTAGAACAGTGCTCTGCACGTAGTAAGCGCTTAACAAATACCAACATTATTATTATTATGATAAAACATGAGTCTGGGAGTCAGAAGGACTTGGGTTCTAATCCCGGTTCCACCACTTGTCTCCTGCATGTCCTTGGGAAACTCACATAACTTCTCTGGGCCTCAGTGTCCTCAACTATAAAATGTGGATCAACACCTGCTCTCCCTTTAACGTAGACTGCGAGCCTCATGCAGGATAGGGGCGGCGTCCAACCTGCTTAACCTGTATCTACCCCTGGCCTTAGAACAGCGTTTGACACATAGTAAACGTTTAACAAATACCAAAATCTAAACAGATGCCATCATCATCTAAGGTCGCAGGAGGGGTGTGGGTCTTTGATCTCCTACCTCAGACGTCTTGTGGTGCTGACTCAGTTGGTATATTTCTGGGGTACGGAGAGAAACACAGTCTCCCAAGTCCCTCCTCTCCCCTCATGGAAGTCTTTCCCTACCCTGCCGTTATTTATCGCATTTTCCACTGCAGCCGGTCAAGACTCTCCAAAATCTCCGAATGAAAAGGAATGCAAAACTCTCTTAAATTAGGTCTTCTGTGTGAAACGTAAATTGGCTAAACCTTAAATCTCCTGGCCCTGGAGACTAAGCTCCTTAAGCCCCCGCAACTAATCTATACAAATTCTTCAGATGGCCCCACTGAAAGACCCAGCCCAATTAGCTCTCTCTCTGTTTTTTTTTTAATAATTGTGCACAAGGAGCTTTAAATGATAAAGCTAATAAGGTTCTGCTAACGGCTCCTTTTCTCATTTGATGGGGGGAACCGGATTCGTTAAAACGCCAAGAGATTTGTCCCAGGAAAGTAGGGTAGGAAGTGGAAGAGGCCAGGCCCAAACAGAAAACAAGGTAGAGAAGCAGCGTGGCTCAGTGGAAAGAGCACGGGCTTTGGAGTCAGAAGTCATGGGTTCGAATCCCAGCTTGGCCACTTGTCAGCTGTGTGACTTTGGGCAAGTCACTTCACTTCTCGGTGCCTCAGTTACCTCATCTGTAGAATGGGGATTAAGACTGGGAGCCCCACGTGGGACAGGGACTGTGTCCAACCCAATTAGCTTGAATCCACCCCGGTGCTTAGTACGGTGCCTGGCGCGTAGAAAGCGCTCGACAAATACCGTAAAAAATAAGCTCGGTTGTGCTTAAAGTCATTCACCGATCTGGAGCCAGCGAAATGTTCCGCAGGAAAATTACGTTCAAAATCCATACCTGGCCAATGCTAATAAGATCTCAGAGTGGGCAAAACCACCGCCGGTAAAATATTCTCTGGAAAATGACTAATTGGGAAAGGAAGTTGGTTATAAAATGTAACCAGAATAATTTACAGTCTTCAACATTCCCCCCTGTGAAGCCCTAGGGTTTAGTGTCTTGCCTACCTACTCGTGTCCCCTTACACTTGACTTCTAAATTACAGAACTGAAGGTAAAAAAAATCTACAGTCCAGTAATATTACAATTATTTATGATTCTCCCTGAAGATCTACTCTGCTCCATAAAGCAATAAATGAATTACAACAAGATCATGGGCACCAATTTATTATTTTGGCCACAGGGGCAAGCAGCAGGCTCAGAATCGGTAAGGAGTTCCAGGCTGATGTGGAGGTGAAATCATCTTTTTGGCAGCTGGGTGGGTCTGAATGATTCAGAGGAGAAAGGTGACAGGACCTTACTCTTCACTCGATCAATCGTATTTATTAAGCGCTTACTGTGTGCTAAGCAACTGTGCCCCAGAGCAGAATGGTGTAGTGGATACAGCACGGGCCTGGGAGTCAGAAGATCATGGGTTCTAATTCCGGCTCCACCACTTGTCTGCTATGTGACCTTGGGCAATTCACTTCGCTTCTCTGTGCCTCAGTTACCTCATCTATAAAATGGGAATTAAGGCAGTGAGCCCCATGTGGGACAGGGACTATGTCCCACCTAATTTGCTTGTATCCTCCCTTGCGCTTAGTACAGTGCCTAGCACATAGTAAGTACTTAACAAATACCATAATTATTACTATTTTATTACCTTATTTGCTCATATCCATCCCAGTGCTTAATACGATGCCTGGCACATGGAAGCACTTAACGTATGTTAATATTATTATGATATAACAGAATTTGCTTGATCAGAAGGACGATTTTTTTGATGGTCAGAGGCTGTGCAGCCTATCCTAGAAAACTTTATGAAAAGAATTCATTCGATCGTATTTATTCAGCACTTACTCTGTGCAGAACACTGTACTAAGTGCTCACAGGCTAGTTTGAGGACAAAAACCCATCAACTAATCAGGAAACAGTGTGGCCTAGTGGATAGAGTACGGTGCCTGGGTTCTTATTCTGGCTCCCATCACTTGCCTGCTGTGTGATCCTGGGCAAATCCTTAACTTCTCTGTGCCTCAGTTACCTCATCTATAAAATGGGGGTTAAGACTGTGAGTCCCATATGGGTCACAAACAGAGTCCAAACTTGATTATCTCGTATCCTTAGTGCAGTGCCTGGCACACAGTAAGGGCCATCACAAAAAACATAAAAAAGAAAGAGCTCAGTACCACGCTCCGCACACAGTAGACACACAGAAAATGCCGATGCCGATCACGACGACACTTTCATTCCTACTTCAAGGTAGAAGGTAGACTGAAAAGTTTCCTTTCACTCTACCTCCTACTTTGAAGGAGGAGTAAACTTTTGAAGAGCTCTGAGGAGCCAAGGGGATGGAGTCTTTTTCCACTTGGTGGGATGTTCGGACCACTCAGAGGTAAGCGAGTTGGCTATGCGGCTGAGGTTTCTTTTCCCTCCCTTGGGAGTGCTTTCGTTTGCTCTTTCTACCCAGCAATTCTCCAGTACACTGTAAATAGGATGTGATTTGCAAAGGGGTCACTCAATTCTAACGGAAGAAAAGACTGCTGTACCGTTCAAGAGCAGATGAAATGAATGAGAGCCCGGTTGTGTTTGCTACTAAGGAGAGCACATGGTGATATTCAGTTCATGAACCGAGACAGAAAATCACTGTTTAGGTCACAGTTCATGATAAGACTCCTTTCAACAGTAACTTTTAGGGCACTGTTTGACGAAGTACTCGGAACACAGCGCGCTTCCTATTGAGGAAGCGTAGCCTAGTAGATATAGGGCACGGTGAGAAGGATCCGGGTTCTAATGTCGGCTCCTCCACTTGTCTGCTGCGTCACCTTGCGCAAGTCATTTAACATCTCTGGGCCTCACTTACCTCAACTATAAAATGGGGTTTAAGAGCGTGAGCCCCACGTGGGACAAACTTGTATCTACTCCAGCACTTAGAACGGTGCTTGGCATAGAGTAAGTGCTTAATGAGAACCATAATTATTATTATTACATCGCTTCTCTCTGCCCTCGGTTCCCTCATCTGTAAAAAGGAGATGAAGACTGTGAGCCCCATGCGGGACAGGTACTGTGTCCAACCTGATTAGCCTCTGTCTACCCCAGCAATTAGAACAGTGCTTGACACATACCACCTAAACGCTTAACAAATACCATCATTATTATTATCATCATCATTATTAGGTAAGAGGTTCCTCCACCTCCAACCCAGCCCTTATCCCCAATTTCTCACGTGCCCTGGTTCCTAGCCAGTTTTCCTGTCACCTTTCTCTGCTATTCTCATATTCCCACTAGACTTGGGATGCCTTTGGGCATTTGTTATATGACCCACTCTCAACCCCACAGCTCTTATATAGATATCTATAAATTATTTATCTATACTAAGGTCTGTCTCCCAACTGGACTGTAAGCTCACTGAGGGAAGAGAACACGTCTACCGATTCTGGGGTACCGTAACTCTCCCTCACCAAACCTCCCCCACACACCTCCTTCCATTCCTCAACACTGGGCTTTCACTGGGAAGCAGCGTGGCCCAGTGGAAAGAGCCCGGAGCTGGGAGTCCAAGGACCCGGGTTCTAATCCTGGCTCTCTTAACTTCTTAACATCTCTGTGCCTCAGTTTCCTGAACTGTAAAACGGGGATTCGATTCCTGTTCTCCCTTCTGCTTAGACTGTGAACACAAGTGGGCAGGGACCGTGTCTAACCTGATTAACTTGTATCTACCCCAGAGTTTGGAACAGTGCTTTGATGCAGAGTAAACACTTAACAAATACCGTAACAAATAATAAATGAATAATCAGGAAATTAGGATGACCTGAAATGATGAAAACAGCAATAATCCAGTAATAAAAAGGCACCAACTTTATAGGAGAGCCAGACATCAGACTAACATTCCGGCTGTGAATGCGGCAATAATTGCCGACGAAGGCCAGCTTCCAAAGCTAGTTGGGGTAGCTCTCACAGATATAGGTTTCACAGATCTGTGTAGGGCCATTAATAATAAATAATATTAATAAATGTGGCATTAGTGAATGGCTTTCTAAGTTCTAAGCACTGGTAAAGATGCAAGGTTATGAAATCTGACATGCTGCCCTCCCTCAGTCTTTTTGCCCATATTACAGATGGAGAAACTGAGCCCCAGAGAGGTTGCGTCTAGCACAAGATCACAGACTAGACAAGTGGAAGGGGTGGGATTTAAACCCTGGCTGTCTGGGTGGTAGTTAGGGGAAGATTGGGCTTCTGCTTCTTGAACACCCAATGACTACTTTTTGCAGCCCACATAAGTCTGGGCAAATGGGCTAAGTGAATCCCCAGATGAAATACTTTGCAGAACTGAACTAAATTGAGTCTCATAGCAGTTGATTGTTATGAAAAATTTCAACACCTGGAGAGGCTGAAAAAAAGATTGGAAAGCGAAATAGAAGTGGTCTTCCACTGCTCGGTGAATTGGTTAAACAGCATGAAACAAAGCTACAGTTTTGCTTCTTAAATAGAAGACATCTTGAACGTAACCAAGCCGTGGCACTTATAGTCTAAATTATTATCTGACAGAGATCCGAGGGATATTCATATAGCTATCACTACCCATGGCTTCAACTACCGTAGGATAATTACTTAGGACATTTTTTATTTTATCTAGCGATAAAAGTCAATGAATCGCACAGTTGCACTGTAACCTTCCAGAAAGGTGATTGTCAAACTTCCCGATAGCATCGAAGCAGTCCAGTCGGTCAAACCTCTCACTAATGCATTAGTAGATCAGCAAATGGTGTCTCCGTGAGATGAAATCGATCAGAAAACTATTGAGACTGTTTGGTCTCGTCTGCCTGTTAGGACTGGTTGGATTCTTTTTGTTTGGTTTTTTAAGGATATTTATAAAGCGCTTCCTATGTACAATCAGTTGTATTTATTGAGCACTTACTGTGTACAGAGCACTGTACTAAGCACTTAGAATACGGTAATACAGAATACAGAATTATATATGGAATATTAGAATACAGAAGTCAGAGGACCTGACTTCTAACCCTGGCTCTGTCACTTACCTGCTGTGTGACCTTGGCAACTCACTTAACTTCTCTGTGCCCCGGTTTTTTCATCTGTAAAATGAGGATTGAGACTGCGAACTCCATGTGGGACAGAGACTGTGTCCAACCTGATTACCTTGTATCTACCCCAGTGCTTAGAATAGTGCTAGGCACATAGGAAGCACTTAACAAGTAGTATTATTATTAAGTTCAAAACATCAAGGAACCTCCCTTACCTAAAGCCCAGACCATCCTCATCTTTGATATCCTTTCCTGTCCCGGTGACTTTGAAAATCACTGAGCTTGCTTGGGAATATCCAATCGCTAACAGGATAAAAGAAAAGCAAATCAGAAAGGAAAAATCCAGTAATCCCTTCTGCCTGAGCCTGACATATTGCTGAAATATGCTGTCTTCGGAAGCTTTCACCTTATTTCTCTTAACGGGAAATACATCTTTCCTAAAAGGTCTCTGCTCCCACCCACTCCGAAGCGTCAGTATTGCGCAGCTCAAGTTGAATGCTGTTGAAATGGGCACATTCGCCTAGCTGGTGTCAACTGGGGCCAGGGCAGGTCAAAATTTCTTCTCTTTCCAGCGTGAAAGAGGCTGACTTGGTGAAAGACAATGAGATAATTTGTGCTTGTCATGGACCACGACAGATGGGGTGACTCGCATGTAATGGACCTTGAAGCATTTCTCAAGCTATTAGGTAAAGATTCGGAGGTCAGTCTCCGGTCTTTGTCCTTCATATTCAAATCCGTGTTTGAAGGGTATGCCTTAAGAAGAGAGACAACCACGAATTTCTGCCTAAGTTACCAGTTATTATTTCACTTCAGCTCTCAAGGGAGCTTGTCATTCTGTTACTAATCTCACACTGCCAATGGCAGGAGATATACCTTATATGGAGGCTCAAAAAACTTTATAAAAAGTCATGACAGTATGAATCATTCCCATTTTCAGATTGGAACCTGAAGGGGCCTAATCAGGTGGCACACAGTCCCCGTCCCCCATGGGGCTCTGACTTTTAATCCCCATTTTACAGATGAGGGAACTGAGGCCCAGGGAAGGGAAGTGACTTGTCCCAGGTCACACAGCAGACAAGCGACGGAGCCGGGATCAGAACCCCTGACCGTTTTACTCCCAGGCCTATCCACTATACCGTGCTACTTCACTACGCTTAGTACAGTGATCCGTACACAGTAAGTGCTCAATAAATACCTCGGGTGGATTGACTGATTTCTCGAAGTTTCTCTCACGTCGCTGACCTCTGCTGCTCCTACTCCTTGCCTCCCTCCCTTCCCGCCCCTCCCCACGCCCCAGCTGTTACTTCCCCCGCGAGAGAGACGGGGATGGACTGTCTAGGGTGGCAGGAAGGCCAAGACGCAGACGCTACTCAGAGCAGCCCCGGAAGTGGAAGCGGGAGTCGATCGAAGCCTCCGGCTCAAGTGTCCCACCCCAACCCCCGGGACAGAGACCGCAGTGCCACCGAAAATGACAGCACGTTGTCCTCTAGCCCGAGCAGAGAGAGAGAGAGAGTTGCTCAGGTCACAGAGAAACCAGCTCGGACAGTTTAAGAACGTTACAGGGAACGAGATTGAGTGGCATCTTGTTTTCATTAGGGAGATTTTCTTCCCGGCATCGGTAGCTTCCGTAATTAGCCTAACTATTCTAGTCTTCTAAACAGAGAATGGCAGCTCCGCCGCCCTCTCCATTAATATCCCTTTAGATCCTTGACATTTTCCCTCATCTCTATCATGCAACTTAGACAACAGGAACTAACTGCACATAGAGCCTTTCCCCCATCTCCTGGATGGACTAAAAGGGCAGGAAGGGGTGAATCAAAGCTGACTAGCAGATGCCCTGATGAATTATTCTTCCCAAGGCACCACAGGGAAGACATTAAAGGATAGCGGAAGAGAACTTGTCAGGGCGGGGGAGAGGATGTAGGAAATGAAGCCAAGAAAAGAGAAAGTCATAATATCAATCACAGTGCATGCAACATTATGCTTCCAAAGTAAGTCTAGCTGCAGGCCACAGAAGTCATTTAAAAGAACATCAGTGGTATTTATTGAGCACTTACCATGTGCCAAGCACTGGACTAAGCGCTTGGGAGGGTACAATGAAACAAAAGTTGGAAGCACGTGCCCTTCCCACTTGAGAAGCAGCGTGGCCTCGGGGAAGAGAATGGGCCTGGGAGTCAGAGGACCTGGGTTCTGATGCCAGCCAGCTCTGCCGATTGCTTGCTGTGTGATCTTGGGCAAGTCGCTTGACTTCTCAGTGCCTCAGTTTCCTCAACTGTAAAATGCGAATCAATATCTATTAAGGCTATGAGTCTCCTGCGGGCCAGGGACTGTGTCTGACCTAATTGGCTCGTACCTACCGCAGCGCTTAAAACAGTGTTTGACACATAGTAAGCGCTTAACAAGTAATTATACTAATGATGATGATGGCATTTGTTAAGCGCTTACTATGTGCCAGGCACTGTTCTAACTACTGGGGCAGATACGAGGTAATCAGGTCAGACGCAGTCCCTGTCCCCCACGTGGGGCTCACAGTCTTGATCCCCATTTTACAGAGGAGGTGGCTGAGCTCAGAGAGGCAAGGTGACTTGCCCAAGGTCACACAGCAGACAAATGGCAGAGCCGGGACTGGAACCTAGGTCCTTCTGGCTCCCAGGTCCGTGCTCTACCCATTAGACCACACTGCTTCTCAAGTACCATAAAAGAAATGAAGATGAGCTAAACTTTAAACCGCAGATCAGCAATGTCAAAAGAAAATATGAGTGTGATTTCCTTCCTTCTGGGAACATCAAAAATTATAATCCATCTCTTCCCAAAACTTCTCCTTCTACACAACAGGAGAGGAAGCTTTAAGATGCCTGTTAAGAAAATTCCAACAATTAATGCATCTGAAATGCTTGGCAATTTCTACTGCTTCACAGACATATCTGCTTCAGATTACACATTTCTAGGTTTTCGCATGTCTCTTCCTGTGAAGGCGCTGATCTTGTGGGGAGAGGAAAGAACATAAAAATTATTTCTGATAAAAACTAACCAAAAGCTAGTCAGCATTAAAGAAGCAACCCAAACTGGGAATCAAACGCCCTGTATGGCTTAACGATCTCAACGATTCACCTTCCCTTTTTCTTCATATTTTCTACCCTCTCCGCAAGTCCCAAAATCCATATAGAAATTTTATTTTTTGCAGGATTGGCCCTCCCCTCTCCATCCAAACTGCTACGTCGCTGATCCAAGCACGTATTATATCCCACCTTGACTATTGCATCAGCCTCTTGGCTGACCTTCCTGCCTCGTCTCTCTCCCAACTCCAGTCCTTACTTCACACAGCTGCCTGGATTATTTTTCTAAAAACACATTCAGTCCACCTCTCCCCATTGCCCAAGGACCTCCAGTGGTTACCCTTCCACCTCCGCATCGAGCAGAGACATCTTATCCACAATTTTAAAGCACTCGATCAGCTCGTTCCCTTCTATCATACCTCACCAATTTCCTATTTCAACCCAGCCTGCATATTTCACTCCTCCAGTGCCGAACTATTGGGCTAGGAAACGTCTACAAACTGTGGTATATTGTATTCTCCCAAGCGCTTAATAAAGTATTTGGCACACAGTAAGTGATAAATCCCACTGATTGACTGATAAAAGAAAAGAATAATTTGAAATGGGAAAATCCTTAAGATAGAGCATTTAAGGTGTTTGGGTTTTTTTGCTAAATTCACATGAATTGAGTAGGTTCGATCTCTGTTGTATTTATTATCTACTAGTTACTGAGTTGTAAGAAACTTCTGAAATAGTCTTCATTGTCCTTTTGCTTCCAGTAATCTGCTGCAATTATTTCACCAACTAACACTTAGTAAATAAGTGTAAATTTATGTTTGCTTCTTTCCATCAGGACTATTTTAAATTCTGAGATGCTTTATGAACTCTGGCAGTTCATGAAAATTTCTGTTTTTCCTCCCCAAAATAGGTTGAGCGTTCCCAGAAGCTAACTTAATAGTCATTGCATTTTAATGAATTGCATGCCATAAGCAATACTAATTTTCTAGAAGAAAATCTAAAGTAGCTCTGTGGGACTCTGAGACAGCACACTGCCCACATATTATAGATGAATGAAGATGAGACGGTGGCGCGTTCGATAAACACTGACTTGCATCATCATCGGTATATTAATGAGCACTTACTGTGTGAAGAGCACTGAGCAGTCTTCAAAGCTGGTACACATCTGCTAAACATTTTTGTCGTCGTTTGGGGGTGGAGGTTGGTATTGGTTAAACGCTTACTCTGTGCCAGGCACCGTACTAAGCGGTGGGGTAGATACGAGCTAATCGGGTTGGACACAATCTATGTCCCATGTGGGGCTCAAAGTCTTAATCTCTATTTTACGGATGAGGTGACTGAAGCACAGAGAAGTGAAGTGACTTTTCCAAGGTGACACAGCAGGCACGTGGCGGGGCTGGAAATAGAACTCAGGTCCTTCTGACTCCCAGGCCTGTGCTCTATCCACTAGGGCACATGGCTTCTCATAGACACAGTTAACATTCGTCTCTGATACCCCAACGCGATTTTCTCCAACAGACGAGCCCTAATGAAATCACATCTCCTCCAATATGTCTTCTCCAAGTAAGTCCTCTTTTCCCCTTCTCCCTTCTGCAAACATTATTATTGTCCTCAGGTAGTAAAACGGCATAGCTATATTCTCAGAGACATGGATATTCTTAAAAAGCTTTCGAACGATCAAACCAAACCGCCAAACTTATAAATCAACCGCCTGCCCAACTCACCCTTCCTTCAAACAAAAATATTATCGAGCAGGCTGAGCGGGCCGACTTTGTAGCCATAGCAGATACAAGAGGAAGAGATAACAGCAATTCAAATTATGGTAAGATCTTGTTTGAGGCTCAAAAATATATTTCAAGAAAAAAGGACGCTATTTTGGTTCGGAATGAGGTGAACCACTGTTCCCCAAACGAAGCCGGCACAGTACAAATAGCACACCAGAGGGGAAATGGTAATAATAATAATAATTGTAGCATTTAAGTGCTTCTGTGCCAAGCACCGTTCTAAATGCAGTGTAGTTACAAATGAATCAGGTTGGACACAGTCCCAATCCCATGTGGGGCTCACAGTCTTGATCCCCATTTTCCAGATAGGTAACTGAGGCACAGAGAAGTTAAGTGACTTGACCAAGATCACTCAGCAGACAGGTGGCGGAGCCGGAAATAGAACCCACATCCCCTGACACCCAAGCCTGTGCTCTTTCCACGCTGCTTCTCGGGCAGAGCTAGCCAAACCCGCCGATATAGTCCCCATCATTTCCTTTCTTTGCTTCCATTCAATAGTGTTCGCTACCAGCAGCGTGTCAGGTCAACTGCTTCTGCTCAAACTTCCGGAGATCAACAAGGGCAGCCATTCCACCATTCCTTTAAACATCTTAATATTTAGACAGACTCCGGGGAGAGATGGCCACACGTACTGTCATAGTGATGTCATTTATGAATGCCCTTTTGCTCCTCATCAACAGAGCTGGTTCAAAGGGATGGAGGAGGATCAGGCATTGAGATAGGAGGAGAAACTCTGAGAAACCCTAAGGTTAGTTAGAGTTTCCAGGAGAAGGAAGTGGTCCTCGGTGCTGAAAGCGGTCAAGCGGTTAAAGAGGATTAGAGGAGAATTTAGTCCACTAGATTTGGCAATAAGGAAGGCGTCGGTGAGCTTGGAGAGAGAGCGGTTTCCTAGGAGTGATGGGGTTGGAAACAGGATCACAGAGGGTTAAGAAGGGAGTTGGAGGAGAGGAAGGGGAAGCAACAGGTCTCTCGAACCTGTTTCTAGGAGTTTGGACAGGACTGGAAGGAGGGAGATGGGGTGATAGTGAGATGGTGTAATGGAGTCCAGTTTTTTTAGGTGTTCTTGGATTCGGGAGATGTGACTTTGTTTAACCTCTCAGGGTTGCACCCGGAGAGTTCCCAGTACTCTACCAGTATCGACTACAGGAGGGAGAGTCAAGCAGAGGCATATTCATTCCATTCCTAGCTTGGGCAGTGAAATAACAATAATTACGGTTTTTGTTAAGAGCTTACTATGTGCCAGGCACTCAGGCCTGGGGTGGATTCAAGCGAATCGTTTTGGACACAGTCTCTGTCCCTCGTGGGCCTCACAGTCTCAACGCCCATTTTACAGATGAGGTAACCAAAACCCAGAGAAGTGAAGTGACTTGCCCAGGGTCACACAGCAGACACGTGGCAGAGCTGGGCTTAGAGCCCATGACCTTCTGACTCCTAAGCCCAGGCTCTATCCGCGATGCCAGGAAGGGAAACGACCAAAGACTGTTCAGCAACTAGCCCTTGGGGAAACCAATCAATCCATCAATCTAGGGCATGTTATGGTATCTTTGGAGTATCTACTGCGTGCGGAGCGCTTGGGAGAGCACACTCTTCCGGTAGTTGCCCCAAGACTCATGGTCCACTTTGACATAGATTCGGAAAGTTGAATTGGGATGTTGAGCTAGTCTCCAAATTCCCCGGGCAGAATGCCCATTTGACCAGATGGAAAAATCCATGGCCCCACCGTCAGCTCTCGCCTATTTCTATTGCTTTCATATTTCAAGAGTCGACACGGGTAACGAATAGACCCAGCGGCCACCGAAATCGGATTACCCGATTTCCTTCCCTAGCTGAACTTGAAACCCTCCGTGAAGATTGTCTTTCTCCCTTCCCTATGTGGAAATCAGAAACTGCTCCCCAAATGATCGCTATGCCAACTTCTGCTACCATTCCAAGGAATTACATACGACACT
Source organism: Ornithorhynchus anatinus (assembly GCF_004115215.2). NCBI lineage: Eukaryota > Metazoa > Chordata > Mammalia > Monotremata > Ornithorhynchidae > Ornithorhynchus > Ornithorhynchus anatinus. The sequence goes on along the minus strand of NC_041747.1, from coordinate 19,656,101 downwards.
GCAGAGGAATAATGAGAAATTTTCTCTCGAGTCCTTCACATTCATCTGTTAGAGTTTCGTTTAGAGGAAAAATCTTTATTATCCTCTCTGAAGTGGTCCTAACTGTGGAACCTTATCCCTTAAAAGTCAACTTTGACCCTTAAGGCCGAAGGAACTGAGGGGCAAAATAATAATGATAATGTTGGTATTTGTTAAGCGCTTATTGTGTGCAGAGCACTGTTCTAAGCGCTGGGGGAGATACAGGGTCATCAGGTCGTCCCACGTGAGGCTCACAGTTAATCCCCATTTTACAGATGAGGTAACTGAGGCACAGAGAAGTTAAGTGACTTGCCCACAGTCACACAGCTGACAAGTGGCAGAGCCGGGATTCGAACCCATGACCTCTGACTCCCAAGCCCGTGCTCTTTCCACTGAGCCACGCTACAAGTATACATGTAAGTGTAAGTGTGTACATTTACATATATATATATATATATATATATATACACACATATATATTTATTTATTATTTCCCTACTATCTAAGATAGAGGAGGAATTTGGAGATCTTGAACAAGTATAATCCCCAGATAATCAGAGAAACTGCATGGCATAGAGGATAGAGCACAGGCCTGGAAGTCAGAAGGTCATGGGTTCTAAACCCAGCTCTGCCACTTGTCTGCTGTGTGACCTTGGGCAAGTCACTTCACCTCTCTGGGTCTCACTTTCCTCCTCTGTAAAATGAGGATTGAGACCGTGAGCCCCACGTGGGACGGGGCCTGGGTCCAGCCTGATTTGTTTGTACCCTCCCCAGGGCTTAGTACAGTACCTGGCACATAGTAAGCGCTTAACAAATACCAATAATATTATTATTATAATAACCCCCAAACTTCCACAGTTTTTGACCCCCACAACATTTGGGATAGGATACCTGGCTCCTAACTTAGGAGACCCCCAAATCAGAACTTGCTCATTTTAAAGCTTCAAAACTTGCCTCCCACTCCTGTCAAGCACGCTGCTTCTAGGGGAGAAGCAGCCTGACCTAGTGGAAAGAGACTGGGCCGAGAAGTCAGAGGACCTGTGTTCTAATCCTGGCTCCACCACCTGCCTGTTGTGTGACTTTAGGCAAGTCACTTTACTTCTCTGGGCCTCAGTTACCTCATATGTAGAATGGGGATTAAATGCTCCGCCCTCCGATTTAAACTGTGAACCCCATATGCGGCAGGGACTTTGTCATTTATTCAATTCGATCGTATTTATTGAGCGCTTACTGTGTGCAGAGCACTGTACTAAGCGCTCGGAGCTTAGTACAGCGATCTGTCCATCCCGATTAGCTTGTATCTACCTCAGTGCTTAGTACAGTGCCTGGCACATAGCACATAACGCGTACCGGCAAACAAACCAGCAGATCCAATAAACAAATTTTGGGAATGAACCCCCCCCAGAGCACTTAGACTTCTGCACTGAGAAACACCCTACAAACACCACTGATGGATGGATCGATTGATTGAACAAGGGAGACAACCAAGTTTTAGCTTGAAATAGAAACAGTCCTTCCAGAACATGACTTTTCGAAGCAGGATTTGAACGGACGCTGACGGAGTCAGGCAGCACAGTGCCTTAAATTGGCTGTGAATTGGTTATAAAGCGCTGCACCTCGCTACATCATATGTGTCAAAAGCTATTTTCGGGCAAGATCAAAGGGTCTCAAGGAGCATTTCACGGGGAATCAATTTCAATATTGTTATCACCGCTTACTTGAAATTGCACTTTATCCTGTTGAAAATCGCTTCCCGGGGCTGCGCCAGTGATGCGGCTGAAAACGTGGTGGTTGAATCGCGATTGGTCGTACCAGAACCAATCCACGTAGATTTCATTTATTCATTCGTTCATTCAATTGTTTTTATTGAGCGTTTACTGTGTGCAGAGCACTGTACTAAGCGCTTGGAATGTACAATTCGGCAACAGATAGACACGATCCCTGCCCAACAACGGGCTCACAGTACAGATTTACAAGCGATTCGCTGGGTTCCGTTCCAGAACCACCTTGGACACGGCATCCAAGCCCTACAAATTACACTGTTGATCACCCTCTCCCAACTTCTTCCCCTCAGACTTTTTCCTTCAACATACGATCAATCAATCAATCGTATTTGTTGAACGCTTCCTGTGTTTGGACCACTGTTCTAAGCTCTTGGGAGAGTTTAATATGACAGACTCGGTAGACCCGTTCCCTGCTCGTAACGGCCTTACGGTCTAGAGGGAGCTTACCAATCAATTAATCAATTCATTCACTCATTCAATCTTTCAATCGTATTTATTAAGCGCTTACCGCTTGCAGAGCACGGTCCTAAGCTCTTGGGAAAGTACAATTCAGCAATAAAAAGTGACAATCCTTGCCCTCCACAAGCTCACAATCTAGAGGGGGGCAATCAATCAATCAATCAATGGTATATATTGAGCTCTTACTGTTTGCAAAGCACTGTGCTACGTGCTTGGGAAAGTTCAGGGCAGCAGATTTGGTAGATATGATCCTTACCCACGAGTAGCTTGCAGTCAAAGGGGGAGACATCTGTGTAAAACAGGTTATGTTTAGGGGAAATTGTAGAATATAAGACTATTCACATAAATACCGTGGAGCTAGAGTGATTATCAAAGTGCTTAAGCGGTACACAGCTAAGTAGAGAGTCGACACAGGTGGGAGGGTCAGTCAGTGGCATTAATTGAGCACTTACTGTGTGCAGAGCACTGTACTAAATGCTTGGGAGAGTACACTATAACAGTATAGCAGACACATTCCCTGCCCACAACAAGCTTGAAAGTCTAGAGGGCAGATAGGGGACATGAAGGGCTAAATTGTGAGCCCCACATGAACAAAGACTTCATCCAACCTAATTATTTTATACGTACTCCAGTGCTCAGTACAGTGCTTGGCACATAGGAAGCACTTAAATTCCAGTATTATTAGGAGAAACAGTGTGGCCTAGTGGATAGAGCACAGACCTGGGAGTCAGAAGGGCCTGGGAACTCCATGCAGGATAGGGACTGTGCCTGATTTAATTATCGTGTACCTACCCCAGCTCATGGAACGGTGTTTGACGCATAGTCAACACTTAACAGATACCATTTAGAAAAAGGGAGAGACCTGGGTTCTAATCCTAGCTCTGCCACTTGTCTGCTGTGTGACCTTTAGCATGTCATTTATCTTCTCTGCGCCTCGGTTCCCTCTTTCACAAAATGGAGATTGACTGTGAGCCCCATGCGGGACATGAACTGTGTCCAACCGATTATCTCATCCCTACCCCAGCTCTTAGTACAGTCCCTGGCACGTAGTGAATGCTTACGAGTTCCACTTTAAAAACAAAAGAGGAGAAGAAGAGTCAGACAGCCAAAATAAAAAATAGTTTCAAGTGACATCCCCTCTGATTTCGATTGCTTTTTGACTTTTCTCCCATTCTTTCTACAAGTTGGAAGGGTGACATTTATAAAGATAGTTTTTGCAGGAATAAATGTCAGGAGAGGTGAGTCATCCTGATATGTCTATAAATAAGCTCAGTCTTGAGAAAGAAATCCCTGAAGCTCAGAAGTAAAGATGGGAGAGGGTCCACAGTCAGGTTTCCAAGACATAAGAGTTGGGCACAGGAACTCGCCGAACACTGAAGGGACAAGTTATGATCCAGTATGCTGGTGGAGAGGGGCAAACGAAACTCGGGATTTTCTGGCTTTTACCAAATAAGACAGACAGATCCGTGGTGCCAACTGTAGTAAAGAGAAGAAAAAGAGAGACCAAACCATTCCAAATGATGGCCAAGACAGATCGGCCAAAAGGATGTCTTGCTTTCACAGAACTCTGGGCAGGGGAAAAGATATCTAACACGAGGATGACTGCCGTATCTTTGTGAGTTCTGGGAAATGGGGCAATCAAAAATCTGAAGAGGTTATATAGGATTACCCAGGCCCCACATCTGGGAAGGCACCACAATAATTATGGTATTTGTTTGGTGTTTACTATGTGCCAGGCACTGTAAGCGCTGGATCTGTATAAACTGTTTAGGATGCAGAAATGTGAGCTTCCTTCTTAGGAGTTTATAGGGACAGGCAATTGCTTTGGTGAAAAATATCACTGAATATCAGATAGTACGACAAACATGAGTATATCCCTCTCCTCTCCGGAGAAATTGTCATCTTAACTTCTCAGTTTTGAGCTATTTCCTACGAACTAAAAAAAATAGAGTCAAAAGAAATACACTCATTGCCCTGCTCGGTTTCAGAAGAAGCTCTTTGAATCTTCTGAGATCTCCAGATTTCCCTCTCCTGTCTGACTCTTCTTCTCAAATGGTTCAGTATTTAAAAGAACAACCCATAAAAAAGGAAGTGTACGCCTCAGTCTTTGTCCTGAAGAAGCTAATAATCTGAAGGGGGAAGGAAAACAGAATGAAAATCTATGATCTATAAACCCGCGTGACTTATTCCTGTTCTCCCTCCTACTTAGACCATGTGTGGGATGACTGACAAAGACTGGAAGCTTCTTAAGGGCAGGGATGGTGTCTCACAATTTTACTGTAGGGTTTTCTGCTAAAAGCTAAGTACAGTGTTCTGCAAGTGATAAGGGATCAATAATTGATTGATTGACGAGTCAGTGGAGAGGGAAAGTTACTGATGACTAAGGTTTCGAGCTTTTTTACGGTATTTGTAATTCACTTACTATATGTCGGCACTGATGATGATGATGGTATTTGTTAAGCGCTTACTATGTGCCAAGCACTGTTCTAAGGGGTAGATACAGGATAATCACGTATCCCATGTGGGGTTCACAGCCTTAATCCCCATTTTATAGACGAGGTAATTGAGGCACAGAGAAGTGAAGTGACTTGCCCAAAGTCACACAGCTGACAAGCAGTGGAGCTGCGATTAGAACTCGTGACCTCTGACTCCCATGCATCACTTTTATGCATCACTCAATGCCCTACCATTTATCTTTAGAGAAGCAGCGTGGCTAGAGAAGCGGCGTGGCTCAGTGGAGAGAGCCCGGGGTTGGGAGTCAGAGGTCATGGGTTCGAATCCCGGCTCTGTCACTCGTCAGCTGTGTGACTGTGGGCGAGACACTTCACTTCTCTGTGCCTCAGTTACCTCGTCTGGAAAAATGGGGATTAACTGTGAGCCTCATGTGGGGCAACCTGATTACTCTGTATCTACTCCAGCGCTTAGAACAGTGCTCTGCACATAGCAAGAGCCAAGCCCGGGCTCTTGCCGCTAAGCCACAGCGTAAGCGCTGGGGTAGATACAAGTCGAAACAAGGTGGTGTTCGTTTTCGAACCCTGTTGTGTCCTGAAGCATGAGGCAGGAATCCTAATTCCTTTGGAGAAAACCCTCCCCTTCCCCACTGAAGTAGGGGTTCCCTCATCTCTCCCGTCTTACCGGGCAATGGTTGCCATAGGAACCGAGCTCCCCCCGACTATTCCCCAAAGCAGAAGGCAGTGACATCTGCTCTGCTGCTCTGGAGGAGGGAAAAGGAAAAACTCTCTTCTGTCTCCCGAGGGGACGAGGCGATTTTCAAACCTGAAGGAAGGCCACGTCTGCAGGTAAGAGTGACGAATTCAGAAGTTACCGGCTTAATAAAAACACATCTTGACTGAATAGCTTTTTCGGAGAAAACGCTCACCGATTACCACTCGCCATTAAAAAACAAAAAACCAAAAAACTTCCCTGCGTCTCCCCACTCAGAAGCAGATGTTATTAGAAGTAGAGTGAAGATGGAGAAGATGAATCAAAGAGAACGGTGTATTTTGAAGACTTATCGTGTGTGGAGCACACGGTACTAAGCGCTCGGGAGCGGACAAAACGAGAGTTGGTGGTCACGTTCCCTGCTGACAGTGAGCTTACAATCTAGAGGGAACTCTATCATGTGCCCTCTCGTATGATAATGCTTCACATGTATATAATCTTCAGGCTGGTTGTGGGCCGGGACCGCGTCTATTAAATGTTGTATTGTACTCTCTCCCAAGCGCTTGATACAGTGCTCTGCACACGGTAAGTGCTCAATAAATATGACTGACAATGAATAGCCACCCTCAGGACCTCTGCAGCCTTTAAACTGCCCTCAATCAGCGAAAGGACATCTCCTGGAGGCCAGGGAGAGAACCCTGCAAGAGAAGGGAAGGCCAGAGTTGCGATTGATCTCTCTCGAGTGCAGATCAGAGGTGCGAATTCCATTCTGGCTCAATTTAACGGTCTTCTTGGAGTTCCAGAGAACTAGATTTCGGCCCAGGGACTTGGATGGGGCCCGGAGGAAGGACCTGATTCATTTCTGGACTGAGAAGAAAGCTCTGTGATGAGTGCCTCTACAGCTTCACTCCATCTGCCACGCTTTTATGTTGCCGTGATGTCACCGGGAACTTACGCTAAAAATCGCTGACAGACGAGATCTCGAACAATGAAAAAGCAGGCCAGAATGCAGGTCAAACGTCGAATCGAAATTAACTTAAAAGTTTTAGGAAGATTTAGGCTAGTTGATGTTTGTACTCTCCCAACTGCTTAATACAGGGCTCTGCACGCAGTAAGCACTCAGGAAACACTAATGACTGATTAGAGAACTATGACCTTAGCTTGATAACGGCAGAATTGTTGAATTTTGAATTCAGGTAGTCTTCCAAGTATAAAATACTTGCATCACTTTTACGTTCTCAATGCCCTACCATTTATCCTTAGAGAAGCAGCGTGGCTCAGTGGAGAGAGCCCGGGCTTGGGAGTCAGAGGTCATGGGTTCGAATCCCGGCTCTGTCACTTGTCAGCTGTGTGACTGTGGACAAGTCCCTTAACTTCTCTGTGCCTCAGTTACGTAATCTGTAAAATGGGGATTAACGTGAGTCTCATGTGGGACAACCTGATTACTCTCTATCTACTCCAGCGCTTAGAACAGTGCTCTGCACATAGTAAGCGCTTAACAAATACCGACATTATTAACATTATTATTATCCGTTTATGGATATGGAAAGGAAGCACTTTATTAATGGGGAAAGGAGACCCAAAGCAGGACAAGTAGGATGCCCAAAGTCACCTGGCCTGGTCAGCTGCAGAACCAGAATGAAAACCCAAGTCATCTTGTTCTCAGGTGCATTTCTTTTTCCGCTACCACCATGCTTGATGTGGAAGACAGAGAATGACGTAGTATGGCATCATGATGTATTCAATAAGTATCATCACTGTTACTATTATTACTATTCACGGATTAGTGGAGAAAGCACGGGCTGGGGAGTCAGAAGACCCCGAGTTCTAATCCTGCCTCCGCCTCATGTCTGCGGTGTGACCTTGGGCAAGTAAGTTCATTTCTCTGGGCCTCAATTACCTCACGTCACAGTCTCAATCTGCATTTTGCCGATGAAGTGACTGAAGCACAGAGAAGTGAAGTCACTTGACCAAGATCACACAGCCTACCAGCTGGGATTAGAACCCAGATCCTTCTGACTCCGAGGACCGCGTTCTATCCACAAGGCCACGCTGCTTCTCTGAATGCTTTGCAGGCAGTGCAGCGTGGCATAATGGTTAGAGCACAGGCGTGGGAGTCAGAAGATCGTGGGTTCTAAGCCCAGTTCCACCACTTGTCTGCTGTTCGACCTTGGGCACGTCGCTTCACTTCTCTGTGCCTCAGTTACCTCATCTATAAAGTGGGGATTGAGACAGTGAGCCTCACATGGGACAGGGACTATGTCCGATGTGATTTGCTTGTATCCACCCCAGTGCTTAGTACAGTGTCTTGCACATAGTAGCACTTAACTAATACCATAATTACTGTTATTCTTATTAATAAATATTACTAACTACTTCGACTACTATAACCACAGATTGCTCACTGCTCCGCCCCTGTTTCTCTCATCTGTTTTCTCAGTTCTTATTCAGCTGGGTGTGACAACTCAGGCATCTATGATCTCTTGTTTTTTTATTCTTGAGGAAGGCCAGAAGATTCAGAATTCTCCAATATAAATTTTTCTCTTCTATTCCCACATTAAATAAATCTCCCCCACTCCTCCCACCTCATTTTCTGATTGGCTGTTGGTTACCTCATCGGTAATCATTGTGAACCTACTGAACCCACACTAAATGCTCAGAATATACTCATTTGGAGCATTTTACTTTGATAAGATAAAGCACTGTAGCCTTCAATTACGCTCTTCTTGCCTCCGTATGCAATGAGGGTATGTAATTCCGTGACTTTTATGGGCTCCTCCTGGTTTTTTCTCAGGGAGCTGGGTAAAAAAAATTAAATTGGGTTAAAAAATGGTTTTAGCTGGGGAATATGAATTAATAAAATTTTGGCCTGATTCCCCTTCCAAACTGTACACCTTGAAAAATCGATCTCCTCTTAGATGAAGGTGATGCCATACCTTTCAGGGGTATAATGAGTAGTGTATAGTGGATCCAGTCCACACACTTCACTCCCCTGAGGCGAACCTCCTCACTCTTCCTCGGTCTCATCTATCTCTCTGCCAACCTCTCGCCCGCATCCTGCCTCCAGTCTGGAACGCCCTCCCTCCTCATATCCGACAGGCAATTACTCTCCCCCCAAATTCAAAGCCTTATTGAAGGCCCATCTCCTCCGAGAGGCCTTCCCTGACTAAGCTCTCCTTTCCTCTTCTCCCACTCCCTTCTGCGTCACCCTGACTTGCTCCCTTTATTCATCCCCCCTCCCAGTCCCACAGCCCTTATGTACATATCCTGAATTTATTTATTTATATCAATGTCTTTCTCCCCCTCTAGACTGTAAGCTCACTGTGGGCAGGGAATACGTCTGTTTATTGTTATAGTATACTCTCCCAACTGCTTAGTATAAGGATCTGCACACAGTAAGTACTCAAATAAATACAACTGACTGACCGACTGATCGGATATGGGGCCGGGGGTGGAAAGAGCTTAACACGAGTCCTTAGTTTGGTGGCCATTAGCATATTGCTGGGTGTCTTCTGTTTGGGCGGTCCACTATTAGACTTACACGTTCCCTAGCTTGAACTTTATCACCTCTCCTGGGTTTTTGTAGACCTGCATTTTGTTACGATCATAACAGAGTGAGCTGCAACGTGCTTTGGATGCATTTCCTAATTTTTAGCGAGTAGATTTTCAACCTGAGTCTTGAAACCCTCCTTGATAGTGTCTCTGTTCCATAACTCCCGGTCTGGAAGGCTGCCCGAAGAGGAACAATGAGCTATAAACTCTAAACTCTCAGGAAAGATCGATGAAGTTAATTATTAAGTATAACTGCCTATAACCCTTCTCTGATTTCAAAACTAAACTTCCTTCATTTGACATTCAATTAAAACTGAAATTATTTATTAAGCAATAAAAGTCATCTGAGCTTGTCATGGGAATGGGAAAGGGCCGATTCGCTGAAGAAAATAAAATCGTTCTTGAATTTGTTCTCTGAAAGGCAGCAATCTCAGCAGAACTTGCAAGTCGGAGGCTGGAAAAACTAGAGTGTTTTCAAGGTTAAAATTAAAATTCTTCTGTTCCTCTACCACATTTGGGGATTGAAGGTGTGGAGGGCAACTTCAAATCAGATTCAAACATCTCAGCAAAATGCATTAGCATTCAGCTGGGTTTTGTAGCCTTCCCGAAAATTCCCCTGTGATGACAGCAAGAGGTCTAAGTTGCACATGGAGATTCAGGCCTGAGATTTTTGTCATGGTTTCCTGGGGTTATAATAGCTTGTGATTATTATATGTCACCATTTAGGGCACGAGTGAAGATTTGGCCGCCTTGGTGAGGGCCCCATAGCACTTACGTACCTATCCACAATTTTTTAATTTATATTAATGTCTGCTTCCCTCTCCAGACTGTAATTCACAGTGGGCAGGGAACATGAATAACAACTTTGTTTTAATGTACCCTCTAGAGTGCTTAGTACAGTGCTCTGCACACAGTAAGCGCCTACGAAATGATTGACCGATCAATTGCCTCATAAATTCCATTGATCGATTCACTGATTGATGATCTCCATATTTCCTGAAAAAGAAGAAATGGACTGAATATCAATATTGTTTGATAATTATCAAGGACTGTAGCACTTGCCTGAAACTTGCCCTTTCTGTCTTCTTGCTTGTTTGAGGATTACCCTGCGTCTCTTTTTAGATCTTTACATGGGCAAGTGTGACTTTTCTGGCAATTCCTCACCAGGCCCTAGGGCCGGTATTTGGAGACAGTAGACCCTTCAAAAATTCTGCAGACTCCTGAGGAGAGGAAAGCTCTCCAACCATTAATCCAATTTAAATCCCCGCTCCCTGGATTTCCAATTCTAAACTCGAACGTACTGAAGCAGACATATATGGCTAAGAATGGATTAAGATCGTCTGTGGGACATGATACCTAGGTTGAAGGGTGGAATTCCTGTCAAGAATGGTAGATGAAGATTAGAATGATTTGTGGAATCTTCTCTATACTGAAGTTTTGGATGGTTTAGCCTCTATCTCGTTGGGATACAAGGAACTGGTCACAAAACACTCCTCCTCTTTTGCCCAGGATTCAAAAATTTTGTATCGCCGGAAGGTTGAAGAAACCCCATGTTCTCTCAGAAGATATTTAAAAAGAACCAGGCCAATTTTTTTGTCTTACTTCTCCCTCCCCTGCACGTGCCCCTCAGCAGGTTGAGCTTTATGGTTCCAAAGAGTCAGAATGATCATCTCACATAATATTTTTCATCCTTCGCTTTTCACAACAGAGCATTTTACAAACTGGCTAGGGAAGAGGGAAAAACAGGTTTTTTAAAATATTCAACCATCCCCACAGTGCTTCATCCATGAGACAGTTCTGCAAACCGAACGGAGACCATTATCTCGATCTGTTGATTAGAAGGCAAACCAGTGGTGATTAAGTGATGTGGTCAAGGCTACCCAGTAAATCAGAAACAAAGACAAGATTGTACCATGGAATCCTTGAGTCCCACCTGTGGGCTCTGTCAGTTTCCATCAAAACCAGGATTGACTAGATGCGGAAACATTCACCAGATCCTCCCACCCCAAAAACCTTGATATCATTCCTGTTCTGCAAGAAGAGATACAACATCGTTTATAGGCTCGTCCAAGGTCATTCCCACACGTTCGAGGTATTAGCTCGGCCAGTGAAAATGAGTATCTTAGCTTGGCAGTGATAATAATAATAACGAAATGTCTCTGCCAAATCTGTTGTGTTGTACGGTCCCAAGTGCTTTGTACAGTGCTCTGCACATAGTAAGCACTCAATAAATACCATTGAAGCACTGAAGAAGACACGAGTTAATCAGGTCAGACACAGTCCCTGTCCCACCTGGGGCTCACAGTCAAAGGAGGTGGGAGAATTGTTATTGAATCCCCATTTGGCAGTTGAGGAAACTGAGGCACAGAAAAGTTAGGTGACTTGCGTAAGGTCACCCGGGGATAGGTTAGGTTAGGTTAGAACGCAGGTTATCTGACTCTCAGGCCCTTGCTCCTTCCCCTAAGCTTCACTGATTCTTAGGGTTCAAGAGAAGCAACGTTGCTTAGTGGATAGAGCACGGGTTTGGGAGTCAGAAGGACCCGGGTTCGAATCCTGGCTCTGCCACACATCTGCTCTGCGACCTTGGGCAAATCACTTAACTTCTGTGGCCCCCAGTTACCCCATCTCTAAAATGGGGATTAAGAGTGTGAGCCCCATGTGGGACGGGGAATGTGTCCAACCTGATTAACTCATATCTACCCCAGCATTTAGAACAGTGTTTGGCACATAGTAAGCGCTTAACAAGTACCAGTATAAATAACGGGATGCAACTCTCCCAGGAGTATACTGTCTCCATTGCCCTGGAAGTTTGCCGATAAATTTAAACTTGCTCCAATCCCAGTCTTTCTCATTTTCCTAGTTTAATGTTTTAAACATTGAATGAACGCATTTATAAAACCCTGCCCTTGATATTTCCGAATGTCAGTTCACAAAATGTACCCGGGCCTCCGGCTGTTTATAAAATCACAGTTTGAATCGAGTGGTATTTGATAGACTTAATTCCCGCAACCGCAATATTATTTTTAGCTCCGATGCATCAATAACATCCGAACGTTGGGTTTACCATCTCTTTTCCTTCAGAATGAACTCACAGCCTCTTTCATTTGCCCCTGAAGAACTGAGCCGAGGTTTGATTGAAGACTATTAATACAGATGGACTGACCAGACCTATATCAGTCAAGGAGGCCTTCAAAATTTTACACTTCACGTGTGTTTTTTCAAGAGAGCCATGCAGCAATTCGCTCCGATTCAAGACTGAAAACACATCATATTTGCATGGAAGGTGGAGAACAGAATAACTAAACTTCAGTATGAATTTTGATGCTATGAACAGCAGCAGAAATATCCACACTTCAAGTAGCACGCTGTGCCTAGTATAATTATTTTCATTCGATAGTATTTATTCAATAGTATTTATTGAGCGCTTACTATGTGCAGAGCACTGTACTAAGCGCTTGGGATGAACAAGTCGGCAACAGATAGAGACAGTCCCTGCCGTTTGACGGGCTTACGGTCTAATCGGGGGAGACGGACAGACGAGAACAATGGCACTAAACAGCGTCGAGGGGAAGAACATCTCGTAAAAGACGCTTTACTCTCTCAGTTTTCAGGCTTTACTTCTTTCAGTGGTACTTGTTAAGCACTTCCTTTGTTCTAAACACAATCCTAAACACTGGGTAGATACAAGTTAATCAGATCGGACATAGTCCCCGTCCCACAAGGGGCTCACAGACTGCGAGGGAGAAAAGGTATTGAGTCCCTATTTTAAAGTTGAGGAAATTGAGGCACGGAGAAGTTAAATGACTCGCCCAAGGTCACGCTGCTGGCATGTGGCAGAGCTGGGATTAGAAACTATGTCTTCTGACTCCCAGGCCAAGTGGCAAGGTGGAATTGGAACCCATGATCTTCTGATTCCCAGGCCCGTGCTCTATCCACTACGCCATTAACACTAATCCTCCTCTTTGACAGATCCTTTAGAGACTGGCAGCCACGAGGTGGGCGTCGTAGGCCAGCTCAGTGCTTACCCAGGTCAGGTTTTTATGTTCAAAGGTGCAGAGTGAAGACTTTCCAGGCCAACTGGATCCGGGTGGAGAACCGTTTGGATTCACACTCGCTCCCGGGAAGGGATGGGTCGGGGAAAAGATGACGGAGCAACGGCTCCGACGCTTATGGGGAATTTCACGTTTCATAATTTAAAATGTCCTAGAATCCCGGGGGGGAAAACGACGCTGTCTTGGCTCACTGGAAAGAACACGGGCTTGGGAGTCAGATGTAATGGGTTCGAATCCCGGCTCTGCCACTTGTCAGCTGTGTGACTGTGGGCAAGTCACTTCACTTCTCTGGGCCTCAGTCACCTCATCGGTATAATGGGGATGAAGACTGTGAGCCTCACGTGGGACAACCTGATTCCCCTGTATCTACCCCAGTGCTTCGAACAGTGCTCTGCACACAGTAAACGCTTAACAAATACCAACATCATTATTATTATTATAATTAAAACGGGCAGAGTGAAAACTTTGCAGTCCAACTCCGTTTGGATGAGGAACAAGCACAGTTTGGATTCAAAGCTGGCTCCCATTGCGCCTAGATGGAGGCAGTTAATCGTTAGTAAGCGCTCAATAAATACTATTGAATGAATGAATGAAAGTTAGTAAGTCACAAACTCCTATGCAAAAAAACCCTGGAAGGGTGACGGTGACTTACTTGTGTGTAGCCCTCAGAGACAGGATCGACTAAAAACATTTGGGATTTACAGTGACTTTACTTTCTTCTTTCCAACAAAAGACATAAACTAGACAAAGGGGGATCTAATTATAAGAACGGGGCAGCTACATAATGCGTACAAACAGCCTGGGGACTGAACAAATTAAACCCTGACAATAGCAAAGCTATAGTTTTTCCTATTCCATTTAGGGGCTACTGGCTAGAATTTCCTAGGTCACAAAACTGGAGTCTCTGCATGAAAAAATCGAACTTGGAGCATCACTGTTAAGCTGCAAAAGCTTTCAGGAGATAAGAGAAGTTTGCACTTTGAACAGTTCTTTTTATTCAAAGAAATTAAGACTCATTTGGACGATCAACTCACGGGTCTTTCCAGTGCCAAAATTTTTCCCTCTTTTGGCTCTGTTATCCGTTTTATCATCATTCATTGCATTTTTGAACACTTGTGTGAATAATTTACTGCACATGAGGCAAAGATATTGATGATATTTTCAAATGCATTAAAGTATGCCTGATATGGCACTGTTTCCCATAAAGATTAAGCACGGATGATTAATCTTTAGAATTACTTGCCTAAATTCAGGGTTAGAAAAATAACTGGAGAAGCTTTTTATTTCACATCGAGGTGCTTAAAAAGCCTCTATGATGATTAAGGAACATCCTGAAGATTCCTTTGAAGCAGGCACACTTTTCCTCGGATGACGGAAGCAGAACTTAGCCGTAAGTGGGTTTCCTGAAATTACCCACTACCTGCACCTGTATGGAGATCTATTTTTGAAAATGATCTTTATTGAGCATTTCCTATGGGTAGAGTACTGTCCTGAGGTTGAAAGGATAAAATACAATAGAGTTGACAGGCATGACCCTGCCCAAAAGGAGCTAACAGTCTAGAGACGTTTTCTAGTGAAAAGGTTTTCATCTTTCCCCAATTTCCTGGCGTAAACCTAGCTTGCAGAGCCAGATTAATGTTAGCATCCTGCCTCCAGGGACTGTTATTATAATCCCAGTACTGCCTCCTTACTTCACTACTGAAAGAGCACGGGCTTCGGAGTCAGAGAGAGTGGGTTCGAATCCCGGCTCTGCCACCTGTCAGCTGTGTGACTGTGGGCAAGTCACTTAACTTCTCTGTGCCGCAGTTACCTCATCTGTGAAATGGGGATTAAGACTGTGAGCCCCACGTGGGGCAACCTGATTCCCTTGTGTCTACCCCAGTGCTTAGAACAGTGCTCCGCACATAGTAAGCGCTTAACAAATACCAACATTATTATTATTATTACTGGTTGGCCTCAAGAAAGACCCCAAAGTCTAACCGTGCTGGAAAGGCGTCTTGTCTTGCCTAATGCCGGCGAGTCATCTCCGATCCATAGTGACTCCATCGACACATCTCTCCCTGAATGCCCCACCTCCATCTGCAATCGTTCTGGTAGTGGATCCGTAAACCTCTCTTGGTAAAAATACCATCACCTCCTTCCACTCAGTAAACTTGAGTCTCCGCCCTCGCCTCTCTCCGATGCTGCCGCTGCCCAGCACAGCGGAGTTTTGGGCATTAGGACTGTGAGCCCCACGTGGGACAACCTGATTCCCTTGTGTCTACCCCAGCGCTTAGAACAGTGCTTGGCACATAGTAAGCGCTTAACAAATGCCAACATTATTATTATGTGACCTATTGCGGTATTATTTTGTTGCTTCGAATTAGGACATGGGTACTTTCCTTGTGACTATTTATGGTAACAGAATTCAATATTTATATCTTCCTATGATTCAATCCGTACGTGATAGGCATTTCTACATTGACACGAGAGAACGTATTGTTTTCTAAAGCACCAGAAAGTCTCTCTCTCCAGGAGGAGCGAATTATTTGCAAAGGTTTCAGAGGCCTGGGCATTTTGTGTACATTGATGATTCTGTAAATATTACTCTGTGCTTACGTGGAAAAATCCACACTCTCCAAAGGTTTGGCCAATGATTGAATCTACTTTGCCGTGACAGAAAGAGTCAAAGAAAGTCTCAACAATTCAATCATATATAGGGCATTCAGTGTGTTTTGGAAAATCGGAAAGTTTCAACTTAAAGTTTCTGAATCACTATGAATCGACTCTGCATTTCTAAAGGCTCCCTAAGCAAACTTTAAAAGAAAAGGTTTTAAAAAGCACTCAATTCTTTTTGAAATCTTCAAAATGTGTAGTTTAGTTTCCTATCTTTACTGTTAACTGATTGGGAGATATTTTTATATCGAATCATGCTTCAAAGAGGGAGTCCCAGCAGAGTCATGGAATTGTTATTTCGGTCATATGCATCTAATAACGTTGGTATTTATTAACCACTTACTATGTGCCGAGCACTGTTCTAATCGCTGGGGTAGATACAGGGTAATCAGGTTATCCTACGTGAGGCTCACAGTCTTAATCCCCATTTTACAGATGAGGTGACTGAAGCACAGAGAAGTTAAGTGACTTGCCCACAGTCACACAGCTGACAAGTGGCAGAGCCGGGATTCGAATCCATGACCTCTGACTCCCAAACCCTTGCTCTTTCCACTGAGCCACGCTGCTTCCCCTAAGTTATGTAAGTTATCTGCTGAGTTCGAAGATGTGGCATCTGACAGCTGCATCTAGAGAAGCAGAATGGGTGAAGCAGAGGCCTGGGAATCAGAAGGTCCTGGGTTCTGATGCCGATGGTCTGCTCTGTGACCTTGGGCAAGTCACTTAACTTCTCTAGGCCTCGGTTACCTCATCTGCCAAATGGGAATTAAGACTGCGAGCCCCATGTGGGGCAGGGACTGCGTTCAATTTGATTTGCTCATTTTCACCCCAGCGCTTAGTACTCTGCCTGGCACACAGTGAGCACTTAAATACCACAGTTATTATTTTAGCCGTGAGAGTAGATGTGCCCCCAAAAGAGCAATGTTATACCTATGATCCATCCCGACCTATGTCATGTAAAATCTGCCCCTTACTGGAGTGATGTGTTTGCTGTTTGCAGTGCCTGCTGTTATTTTCATCTTTTTCTTTGCCATTCTGATTTTTTCTGAAAGCTCTGCTGAACGATAACAAGTCCGGCCCAGGTTGCAGGAAGCCAGGCTGATGCTCCTGGAATCTCCCGGAAGCCTGCTGCTAGCCCTCTCTGGGGGGAGGGGGAGGGGGGACTGGGCATGGAATGGCTAAAAATACCTGCCTAATAATTATGCTACTTACTAAGCACTTAATTTGTGCCAAACACTATACTGGACACTGAGGTTGATATAGGATAATCGGTTGGACCCAGTCCCTGTCCCCCACGGGGCTCACAGTCTAGGTAGGAGGGAGTAGGATTCATTTCCCATTTTATAGACGAGCTGAGGCACAGAGAAGTTAGGAGACTCTCCGAAGGTTATACAGCACTCAAGTGACAGAGGCAGGATTAGAACCCAGGACCTCTGACTCAAAGGCCTTGCTGTTTCTGCCTAGGCTGACTTTACCAGAAGCGGAAGGATTTCAGAGGTCTTAAAAGTCTATTTTCCAGTTATTTTCGGGCATTAAATGTTAACATTTTAAATAATAATAATAATAATGTTGGTATTTGTTAAGCACTTATCATGTGCCGAGCACTGTTCTAAGCGCCGCGTAGATACAGGGTAATCAGGTCGTCCCACGTGAGGCTCACAGTTAATCCCCATTTTACAGATGAGGTAACTGAGGCCCAGAGAAGTTAAGTGACTTGCCCACAGTCACACAGCTGCCAGGTGGCAGGGCCGAGATTCGAACTCATGGCCTCGGACTCCCAAGCCCTTGCTCTCTCCACTGAGCTACGGTGCTTCTCTAACCTCACAAAAGGTTTGCTTCAAGCAGAGTTCCTGAATTTATCTGCATTATACAGCACTGCAGGTTAGGAAACCATCAGGGTCACTTAACGTTTCAAAGTACCTTCTGAAACGACACTTTTTAAAAATGAGATAAGAACATTCTTGCTCCTTTCTCGTCCATATCAATCACAGAATTCAAAGCATAATTAACCCTGTAATTGCAATCTTCCAGGATCACTCATTAAGAAAAAGCATGGCCTCCTGGAAAGAATAAGTTCGCAGGGGTCAGGAGACCTGCGCTCTAATCCTGGCTCTGCCACTTACCTGCTGTGTGACCTTGGGCGAGTCACTTAACTTCTCTGAGTTTCAGTTACCTTATCTGTAAACATGGGGATTGGATTCCTGGTCTTCTTGCCCTTTACACTGTGACTCCACGTGGGAGCATGGAGAAGCAGCAAGGCCTAGGAGAAAGAACACAGACCTGGGAGTCAGAAGCCCTGGATTCCAATCTCGGCTCTGCCATTTGCTTGCCGTAGTCCTTGGGCAAGTCACTTAACTTCTCTGCGCCTCAGTTTCCTCAACAGTAACGTGGCGATTCAATCCTACTCCCTCCCATCTAGACTGTAAGCCTCATGTGGGACAGGGACTGTGTCCAACCCGATCAACTCGTATCTACTCCAGCGCGCGGAACGGTGACACCTCGTAAGCACTTAACAAATCCACTACAAAATAAAACAAAAATATAAGGTCGGAATATTCCTGGCCCTCGGACAGCTTTAAGCACACGCAGTGGTAAGAGAATGATCACGCAAGCCGTAACTTCTAAAACCGCCTGCTTCAAAAGCGTCATTTTGAAAATGGTGGATGTCGTTCAAAGTCGAGCGTATCCGCTGCCGGACTGTACATTCCGAGCGCTTAGTACAGTGCTCTGCACGTAGTAAGCGCTCAAAAAATACTAGTGAATGCATGATTGGCTGTAGGTTTTCATGATCCCTTCCAATAAGGTTGAATGAAGGAATCTCTAACAGCTACAGAGACTGGTGCATTTCAGACATCTCAGAGTCATTATAGATCAGGAACTTAATTAAGGAGAAATAATCAAGGACCTAATAAGTTTACTTAGTGTTTATCACAAGCTACAGGAAGATTTTCCTTCTTAAATTCCTCAGCTCGAATGTAATTAAATATTCACCCAGCCTTACTTGCAACACTGAATAAAATATGAGGCAGCAAATAGAATAATTTAGCAACTTGCAGACAGAATGAATTACTATAGAAATGGAAGTTGAAGGGCACTGAGATTTTATCTTAATGGAATGTTTGGGTTTTAATACCTGTTCTCCTGTAGTTATTATGTTTTCTAGATCACTCCTTTAAATCTCAAATAACTTTTCAGTATACGAATGGATGGTTTTCCCCTTTTGCCCCAAGTGTAAAGCTAAGAATTTATCCTATCTAGCAAAGACTCGTTAAAATTTGGTTGGATTCCTTCTCCTTTTATTATTTTTAAGCTTTCTTTTCTCCGTGCTCTTTAATGGTATTTCGAAGCGCGCCGTGCCAGATACTCTACGAAACGCAAGGGTAATATAAGGTTGTCAGGATGGACACCGTCCCTGCCCCACATGGGGCTCACGGTCTTAATCCCCATTTTACGGATGAGGCAACTGAGGCACAGTCACTGAACTTGGACAAGTCACTTAACGCCTATCCCGCCTCCGACCCCTGGGCCTCGTCCTCCCGCGGTCCCGGAACGCCCTCCCCCCTCACCTCCGCCAAACTCATTCTCTTCCCCTCTTCAAAACCCTACTTAAAGCTCACCTCCTCCGAGAGGCCTTCCCAGACTGAGCTCCCCCCTTTTTCCCTCTGCTCCCTCTGCTCCTCCTCTAGCCCCCCTTCGCCTCTCCTCAGCTAAGCCCTCTTCCCCCCACTTTCCCTCTGCTCCTCCCCCCTTTCCTTCCCCTCCCCTCAGCACTGTACTCGTCCGCTCAAGTGTATATATATTTTCATCACCCTATTTATTTTGTTAACGAGATGTACATCGCCTCGATTCTATTTATTTGCTATCGTTTCAATGAGCCGTTCATCCCCTCGATTCTATTTATTGCCATCGTTTTAGTCTATCCGTCTCCCCCGATTAGACCGTGAGCCCTTCAGAGGGCAGGGACTGCCTCTATCTGTTACCGATTTGTCCATTCCAAGCGTTTAGTACAGTGCTCTGCCCGTAGTAAGCGCTCAGTAAATACTTTTGAATGAATGAATGAACTTCTCTGGGCCTCAGTCCCCTCATCTGTAAAATGGGGATGAGTGTGAGCCCCATGGCGGGACAGGGATTGTGTCCAACCTGATTAAACTTTTACCTACCCCAGTGCTTAGAACAGTGCTTGGCACACAGTGAGCACTTAGCAAGTACGATGATTGTTATTATTACCTCCTCCTTGCCTTATGTAACAGATTTTTTCCTACTCCTCCTTGACCCCATCGCCCGCCTCTGCCAGGGTACGGCCGTTCCACCCTGAATGCAGCCCATCTCATCTGATCTCGGAAGCTAAGCAGGGTCAGGCCTGGTTTGTACTGAGAAGGAGCGTGACGTAGTGAGAAGCAGTGGCTAGAACAGGGGCCCAGGAGGAAGCAAGTCATGGGTTCTAATCCTGGCTCTGCCCCTTGTATGCTGCGTGACCTAGGGCAAGTCTCTTCACTGTGCCTCAGTTCCCTCATCTGCAAATTGGGGATTGAGACTCTGAGCCGCACGTGGGACAGGGACTGGGTCCCACCTGTTTATGTTGTATCCACCTCGGCGCTTAGAACAGTCCTTGGCACATAGTAAGCACTTAACAAATGCCGTAATTGTCATTATGATCCCCTTCTCCTGGAAAGACCAGCTAGCTTTCTGAAATGGCATCTTCCACTCTAGAGAAACAGTGTGGCTCAGTGGAAAGAGCCGGGGCTTGGGAGTCCGAGGTCATGGGTTCGAATCCCGGCTCTGCCACTTGTCAGCTGTGTGACTGTGGGCGAGTCACTTAACTTCTCTGTGCCTCAATTACCTCATCTGGAAAATGGGGATTAACTGCGAGCGTCACGTGGGACAACCTGATTACCCTGTTATCTACCCCAGCTCTTAGAACAGTGCTCTGCACATAGTAAGCGCTTAACAAACACCGACATTATTATTATTTGAGTGTAAGCTCCTTGTGGGCAGGAAAGGTGCCTGCCAACTCGAATTTTTTTGTGCTTTCCCAAACATTTAGAACAGTGCTCTGCCCCCAGTAAGTGCTCAATCAATTAGTTGTACTTACTGAACGCTTACTGTGTGCAGAGCACTGTACTAAGTGCTTGGGAGAGTACAGTATAACAATATAACAGGCACATTCCCTGCCCACGGTGAGCTTACAGTCTTATTGATCTCCTACAGGAGGACTTCCCTGATTCATTTTCACTCTCCCCAGGTTATATTCCCCCAAATGTCACTTGAGCACTTCTGCACCACCTAAGCATTGCTCTTTTTCAACTTCCTACAGTACTTCTGCACATATCTTTCATTCCACATTACCTGGGCACCAACACATATCTGCCAATTATTTTCCTGTTGCGCTCTCCCAATTTAAACTCCTTGAGGCCAGGGATTATGTCCTTTTAATGTAGCACCAAAACTAGTGCTCTGCACACAGCAGAAATCAGTAAATACCATAGATTAATTGATTCCTATGTAAAGACCAAGATCCTGAGTATTTCCTATTGAGGGAAATGGCTCCTTGTGTTATGGAATAACTGGATCAGCAAAAGAAATAATAATAATAATGTTGGTATTTGTTAAGCACCTACTATGCGCCAAGCACTGTTCTAAGCGCTGGGGTAGTTACAGGGTAATCAGGTTGTACCACGTGAGGCTCACAGTTAATCCCTATTTTACAGATGAGGGAACTCAGGCACAGAGAAGTTAAGTGACTTGCCCACAGTCACACAGCCGACAAGTGGCAGAGCCGGGAGTCGAACCCATGACCTCTGACTACGAAGCCCAGGCGCTTTCCACTAAGCCACGCTGCTTCCGTGACTGTAATAGGTTAATCGCTGCCGGTTCATTTTTATCCTTCTAAAACTAGGGGAAATGTGCACTGGAGTAAATTAGCGTGCCCAAAAAACCACCATTTTTATCTTAGAAAATCAGTAAATCAGAAAATCTCTAAATCAGTAACGATATGACCCTTATCAAGGAAATTCAGACATTTCAGCAGAAGCACAGTCTTAATGCTGATTGTTCTACCCATAGATATACCAACAGTTCAATTACATGCACTGAATATTTCAAAACCTACGAAGAACCTATTGCTTAGGTCCTTATCACTTATGAAAAGATTAAGAAATGCCTTCACGTGGTGAAAAAGCCACCAAGATTCATTTGGTCTTCAAGGCAAATAGCAGAGCTGGGAATAAATTATTCTTTTGTAAACACTTAAAAGGTTTGCTTTACATCTCAGTACATGCAAAATATGTATCTCTCAACACAGATTTTCTCCACTATTAGCGGTTGCTCCCAGACATTAAGAGCAAATTTATTTGCACATATCAAACCTCTGTGCCCATGTCTTTCAAAGAAGGCTTTTCCCTTTCAACGGCTTCTTGTATCTTCAACAGATCTTGGCTCTCTTTCTTATGATGAGTAAACACATTGCTGTACTCTGTGCTCAGAAGACACCACTGCTGACCAGATTCACCCAAGAGTACATTTGTGATTGAAATATCTAAAGCACAACTTACAGTCCAGGTTCCATTGAACATATACAAAGGCTTTTCTTTGTTGTGCCGTTCCGTTTGCTGTTCACTTTGCCTAGCGCTTTTTGCTTCTGTTTAAGAAGAGAATGGATAACGAGGAGGGGAACACCTGATTGTAACAATGAACCAGACACATTCCCTGTCCACAACGAGAGCTTACAGTCTAGAGGAGGAGACAGATAATAATAATAATACTAATAATTTCAATTACTTTCTATGTGCATTCTACTAAGTGCTGGGTTAGATATGAATTAATGAGACCAGAAACAATCCTTGTTCCACATGGGGTTCAGGCTGAGGAGGAGGGAGAACAGGGACGGAATTCCCATTTTTTATATGATGAAACCAACTGACAGAAAAGTGAAATGATTGCCCATGGTCATCCAGCAGTCAAGTGACAGAGCTGGGATTAGAACCCAGATCCTCAGCACCGCCTTCACATTTGGACAGTGCTGACCTAGTTAGCGAACCCTGCTGACTGACCAGAATTTGTTTAACTCTAAAGTCTTGTGTTTTTGCCGTTTCCCTTTCTGAGGCCTACACAGGACTGTTTTGGTGAGGGTGCCATTCTGAGGTAATTTTCAATGAACAAATTAACCAAAGTTGTCACCCAAGAGAGAAATGCATCTACTAATGCTTTTTCAAACCCCCAGGAAGAAAAACTGCCAAAAATATTCCACTTTGAGAGTGCCTGACAAGCCTCGAAGTTCAAACATCACATGCATAACGGGGATGCAGACCGTTATGTCCGTAGGCAGATTTGACTGACCACAGAGATTCTGAAATATTGCACCGAGAGAGTTTCCAGGACTCTGCCAAGTCTCGGCTACGGGAGGGAGAGTCAAGCAGAAACCCACCCATTCCATTCCTGGCTTGGGCAGCGGCAAGCGAGTGGAAGGCCATCTGTTACAAGTCAAAACTCACCCCAGCTGTGGAGTGGGAGAGAGTTGAGGGAGGAGACCCAAATTTACTGCGTGGAAGGAGGCACTGGTAAACCTCTTCTATATTTTTACCAAGAAAACTCTATTGGATCCACTACCAGAACGATCGCAGATGGAGGTGAGGCGTTCTGAGAGAGATGCGTCCTCGGCGTCGCCATGGGTCCGAGACGACTCGACAGCATAAGACAACTGTGAATATTCCAGAAGGAAAATGGTGGAAGTTGTCAGTTCACCAGAAGAAAAGAGACTTCCTGTGTCACCCAGTGCCTCACTGTTGAAGTGACTGATTACTTGCACGATAGCCGTAGGAAGAGATATGCCTTATGCCACTTATTACTCATTTAATGATGAGCGAATATAAAGGACTAATGCTTAGCTCGGGTGAATGAAAGCAGAGGGAACCTTGACAAGGTTTTTGAATAAAGAACTAATTCGGTGGCAAACTGACTCGGGTGAACAGAACCGGCAAGGCTCTTGTCTACACACTCTGTGTTTGAGTATTAGAGATAAAGATTAGAACAATTTATAAACTACCGCATGGCATTGGAAAAGGTGTTTGTTGTCTCTCTACAATGTAAAGGACAATAAAGGCAGAAATTTCAGCTTAGTAAAAACCTTTCTTTTTTTTTTAGACTTCTTTTCACACACAACCTTGGCACCAATTAGCTGAAAGTTCAAAGGAAAAATAGCTTTTTCTTGTTCAAACCAATTGGAATGCGACATCTCAGTGTTAACACAAGGCTCTTTTCCTGCATTCAGCATTAATCAGAGATAATTTGGGTGTGAAGTTTAGGGCCCAGGCTAGATGCTCTGAACCCATACACATCTAAGTGCTTGCAACCTAGCAGAAGCAGCAGTCTGGCCCCTGCTGTTGAGGAGTTCAACGATCTGTTTATGTCCTATCTTCTCCCTGATCCCTTGCTCGTATTATCCCTTTGGCCTGGAACTCTCTTCCCCTTCATATCTGACAAACTACCTCTCTCCCCTCGAACCCCAAGCTTAGGAGTCAGAGGATGTGGGTTCTAATCTGGGATCCGCCACTTGTCTGCTGTGTGACCTTGGGCTCACCTCCTCCAAGAGGCCTTCCCAGACTTAGCCCCGCTTCTCCTCAGCTGCTCCCCTCCGCATCACCTCAACTCACTCCCTTTACTCTTCCCCCCTACTTCTGTATATGTGCACATATCTATAATTCTATTTATTTATATTGCTGCCTGTTTACTTGTTTTGATGTCTGTCTTCCCCCTTCTAGACTGTAAGCCTGGTGTGGGCAGGGATTGTCTCTCTTTATTGCTGAATTGTACTTTCCAAGCACTTAGTACAGGGCTCTGCACACAGTAAGCCCTCGATAAAGAAGAGGCACAGAGAAGTTAAATGACTTGCCCAAGGTCACACGGCATTCATTCACTCATTCAATCGTATGATTGGGTACTTTCTGGGTGCAGAGCACTGTACTAAGTGCTTGGAAGGTACAGTTTGGCGACAGATAGGGACAATCCCTGCCAACAACGGGCTTACAGTCTAGAAGGGGAAGACAGACAACAAAGCAAAACAGGTAAACGGGCATCAGTAGCATCAAAATAGATAAATATAATTATAGATATATACACATCATTAATAAAATAAATAGAATAATAAATACGTAGAAATATACACAAGTACTGTGGGGCGGGGAAGGGGATAGAGCAGAGGGAGGGAGTAGGGGCTCACAGTCTTCATCCCCATTTTGCAGATGAGGTAACTGAAGTACAGAGAAGTTAAGTGACTTGTCCAGGGTCCCACAGCTGGTACATAGTGAAATTAGAACCCAGGTCCTCTGACTCCCAGGCCCATGCCCTTCCCAGTAGGCCACACTGCTTCTCTGCAGTCATCCCTAATGAGGTGGCCGTTCGTCCCTCCCTACGGTATTTGAAAGGACATTCAGAAATCATCTTGTCCACTCCCTTCCCATCTCATCTTCAGAAATATTTGGACCCAAATCAACGCAGATAGGTGATTCCCTGTGCTCTCTGGTAACTCATTCCATTAATTCTCAACCTCTGGGCTTGGTCAACTCAGCCTCAACAAAAGGGAAGGTTGAACTACCCAATTCTTTGGACAGTGGAGACAGCAATTTCTGATCAAGATTAAACAATTCCACCGGGTGCTTCACTTATGTTGCCAGAATTTGACCTCTCACTTTTAATTTTAGCAATCTAAATCTTTCCCACTGATATTCCTTCGGCATCTGTGGAATTGATTGTCCAGGCATTCTAAATCTGACAAGACCATTTTTGTGATAGAACACTGGAAAACAGCTGTGCTTTTATTTTTGAAGGGAGGAACCAAAGTGGTATCATTAAGGGGCGCAGAATCTGTCTCCCATTAGAAAATAGAATGTTAAAATAATCCAATTTGCTGCCTGGAACAGGAACACTTAGCTTTGGGTTGTGTTGAGCTACCTAATCAAGGATTTCTCCCGAATCTGCCACTCTTTTGGCAGGATGTTTGGGAAAGTGTTGTTCTAAACAACTCCCACTATTTCAATAAGTAGAGCCAAATTATGAATTCAGAATTCTGTAGACATGCAGGATTTCATTTCTCTTTACTGTTCTCAGGGAATTCCAATAAAAGCGCAGCTGATGTTAATAATTAGGGTGTGCATTAAATATTTACCATATACCGAGCATTGTATGAAGTACTGGGGTAGATACCGAGCAAGCAGATCAGATTCAGTCTCTGCCTCTCATGGGAGTCTCAGTCTAAGCAGGAGGAAAAAAGGAAACTTTATCCCCATTTTCACAGAGGTAATAATAATAATAATAATGTTGGTATTTGTTAAGCGCTTACTATGTGCCGAGCACCGTTCTAAGCGCTGGGGGAGATACAGGGGAATCAGGTTGTCGCACGTGAGGCTCACAGTTAATCCCCATTTTACAGATGAGGGAACTGAGGCCCAGAGAAGTGAAGTGACTCGCCCACAGTCACACAGCTGACAAGTGGCAGAGCCGGGAGTCGAACTCATGACCTCTGACTCCGAAGCCCAGGCTCTTTTCCACTGAGCCATGCTGCAGAGGTAGAAACTAAGGGACAGAGAAGTGAAGTAACTTCCCCAAGGTCACAGAGCAGGCATGTGACAGAGCCAGGATTAGCACTCGGGTCTCATTCATTCATTCAGTTGTATTTATTGAGCACTTACTATGTGCAGAGAACTGTACTAAGTGTTTGGGGGAGTACAATACATTCCCTGCCCACAATGAGTTTACCATCTAGAGGGTGGGAGACAGACATCAATTCAAATAAATAAATTACAGATATGTCCATAACTGCTGTGGGCCTGGGTGGGGGGAAGAACAAAGGGAGCAAGTCAGGGTGATGCAGAAAGGAGTGGGAGAAGAATAAAGGAGTGGGGGATTAGTCAGGGAAGACTTCCTGGAGGTGATGTGCCTTCAATAAGGCTGTGAATGGGGGAAGAGTAATTATCTGTCAGATTTGAGGACGGAGGGTGTTCCAGGCCAGAGGCAGGACTCGGGCAAGGGGTCTGCGGTAAATGAGACAAGATAGAGATAATGTGAGAAGATTAGAATCTGAGGAGAGAATTGGGCAGACTGGGTTGTAGGAGGAGAGTAGTGAGGTGAGGTAGGAGCGGGGAAGGTGATAGAATGAATGCTTTAAAGCAAATGAGGAGTTTATTTGATGTGGAGGTGGATGGACATTCACTGGAGTTTTTTGAGGAGTGGGGTAACACATCCAAGAACGTTTTTGTAGAAAAATAATCTGGGCAGCAGAGTGGAGAATGGACTGGAGTGGGGAGAGGCAGGAGGCTGGGAGGTCAGCAAGGAGGCTGATGCAGTAAACCAGGGGGAGTAGGATGAGTGAATGTATTAACATGGTAGCACTTTGGAAAGAGAGAAAAGGGTGGATTTTTTAGTGATGTCACGAAGGTGGGACCGACAGGATTTAGTGATGCATTGTATATGTGGGTTGAATGAGAAAGAGGAGTGGAGGAAAATGCCAGTCTTCCGGCATTGTGAAACAGGAAGGACGGTGGTGCCGTCTATAAGTGACGGGAAAGTCAGGAGCGGGACAGATCTCCCGTCCCCAAAGTCAATGCTCTTTCCTCTAGACCAGACTGTTCTCTAGTCTTTGCAAGACACGTCTTTATGGCAAACTGAAAACCGTCTAAGCTTTGAAACCAGAATACTCGTTCTTTCTTTTCCTCATGAACTCTCCCCTTCCTATTTTAAACAATTCACGCCTTAAAAGAGCTAACTGATTAAGGAGGGAAAACTTTTGTTAAAATAAATCAGTCGCTCAGATTTCTTACAGCTACTTCTCACAGAAGACAACAGAAATTTAAGAACTTTAAGCATAGAAAACGTTTACTAGCAGTCCTGAATTTCAATAGTGTTCCTCTTTTCATACTGCTCGGTAAGCCACAGCTATTTTTCGTTTTAGGTAAGAGTTTTTGTTTTGAACAGAGAACTTCAGAGCTCAGCTAGTGAGAAAACATTTCCAAAACAAAGCCTAACCAAAAAAAGGGGTATTTCTTTACTTTTACCTTCTTAACTACTTTGGACATTTTTCAGCATCCCCGTCAGGCAATTCCCAGGTAAGCATTTGACCCCTTTGCGTCTTCTCGGAGAGCCACAGTTATCCGCGTTACAGTATATCAAACTCCTGACCAAAACAATTCCTTAGGGATAGTGTCTTTTTCCTGCATGTCAGAATGAGAGCCCAAAGTAACAGGTTTTTTTCTGTATTAAAGAGAGCAATGCCACAATTTTCCCCTGCACTTTCAGAATGACAAAATTTTCCCAAATCTAAAATACTGTAAAATTAGTCAGCCAGTAAAACCAATTTTCATTTGCAACTTGCAGTGTGGAAAGGTCTCTATAAAGAATGCTAACCACGGCTGAATAGGTCAACTGGATCTTATGAAAGTATTCCTTTACCCAGAAATAGCCATTTTTGAACTGAACCAGAGACGAGACTCTGGCCCGAGAGTCATTCAATCATTTTGAGCGCTTACTGTGTGCGATACAATACTATACAATAAACATCACGCGAGGTATGTGTGGGCTCACATTGGGGCCAACAGAGGAAATCAGTCGAATCAATCAGTGGCTTATATTGAGTGGCTACTGCATGCAGAGCACTGTGCAAAATGCTTGGGAGAGTATAGTACAGTAGAGTTGCGGTTTCAGGAGGCTTGTTGTGGGTAGGGAATGTGTCCAGTAACTCTATTTTAAGCAGGCAAACACAAAGGCAGGGAGGGAGGATGCATGAAGACAGGCCTGCTGCTGATGTTCAGAAGAGAGAAAAGGTGCCTGGCTAGTTGATTGTTGTCTCCCTAGCATGACACTCCACCGGTCTCCTGAATAGCTGGAACAAGACATTTAATGTTTCTCTACCTCACTATCTTATTTTCCTCCTCCCACCGCCCAATAGAAGAGGTCTTCCCACATGTTAAATACATCCAGGCCATAAATTGGACACTTTGGAAATTTCATTAACTCCTTCAGATCAATAGGGGGTCTACTTTGTGAGGCTTTTTTTACCTGAAAGTGCTCACTTCACGAGACCTTAGTTTATTCTAGCTTAGTTTCTTCCATTCTATACAAGGCAGGTGAAATCATTTGGATTTAAAACCAGTACAGTATTGGGGTTTAGGGCCTGTTTTCAGTATCCACTATAATTCTTACTTGTTTTTAAATGGTATTTGTTAAGCACTTATGAAGCACCAGACACCGTTCTAAGCGCTGGGGTAGATACAAAGTCATCTGGTTGGCCAAAATCCCTGTCTCACATGAGGCTCACAGCCTGAATCTCCATTTTACAGGTGAGGTAACTGAGGCCCAGGGAAGCGAAGTGACTAGCCCGAGGTCACACAGCAGACAAGTGGCAGAGCTGGGATTAGAATCCATGTCATTCATTCATTCGATCATAGTTACTGAGCACTTACTGGGTGTGGAATACTGTACTAAGCATTAGGGAGAGTACAATATAACAATAAACAGACACATTCTCTGCCCGCAGTGAGTTTACGGTCCTTCTGCCTCCCAAACGGAAGCTCCTTCCAATAGGCCAAGCCGCTTCTATTTCCCCCAGATTAGTTATAAGCATCCCATATAGGCCGGTTTGCCCCATTCTGTGGCCTTTTCACATTTTCTCAGAAACATCTACCCGGACGGAACAAGTACTTGCCCTTGGCTGATGACAGACGTCCCATCTCTCCCCAGGCATGGGGAGAGGATTGGCTGGACCGTGTGACTCTTTGACGGCAGGAATCGTGTCTTCTGATATTACTGTTACAAACAGTGGTATTTATTGAGTGCTTGTTGTGTGCAGAAAACTGCACTAAGCACCGGGGAGAATACAACAGAGTTAGTAGAAACATCACCCCTCACAAGGATCTTACAATCTAGAGTAGCCCCGTAAACTCTCAATTCAACATTCTGCACACAGGATACAATCAGTAAAGAGTACTGATTGATTAGGGATGTTTTTTCTTGCCAGCACTTACTTGTAAGCTCTCCATCGGTGATATTTGCAATTTAAAGAGTCATTTTCAGCACGACAACTTTCTCTGTGCAAATCACCGAGACATCCTTAAGGGCTCAGAGAAGGCCCGTGTCACCGCACGGAAATGTTCTCGTATTCTACTATTTCCTCCAGCGGCATCTGCCAGTTCTGATGCATTGTATGCTTCATTCGTTCGATCGTATTTATGGAATGTTTATTGCCTGCAGAGCACTGTTCTAAGCGCTTGGGAGAGTACAATACTCAGTGAATGCTCAATTAATACCATCGATCATGATGATACAGGCAGCTTTTCCTAGACCTGAACTGATAGGCCGCAGTCTCCTTACCCGGGTGAGCAGAACAGCAACAGAAGTGCTCTGAAAGGTGTGTGGAGGGGAGGAGGGGACAGGTGGAAAAGTCTTATCACAACACCTCATTAGGATAATGAGGCACTTTAGCCTTGTAAGTGCTAATGGGTGAGATTGAAAAGTGTTGAAAACACTGGGCAACAAGTTGTCAAAAAAGGCAACGGGTTTTGCTTTGCCACTGCTTCACGGAGCTGAAAGGAGAAAGAAAACAGGTGATCCTGTTTCTGTTTCTTAGGGGGTGTCTCTGTGTTGAAAGGGAGAAAAAGTCTTGAAATTGTTCAATCCCTGTTTCCAGGCTGTTGACGGGCTACTCTGGCTGATTTACAGCTGTGATCTTGGGCAAGTCATTCAATTTCTCTGAGCCTCAGTTACCTCCTCTGTAAAAAATGAGGATTAAAAGTGTGAGTCCAATGTGGGACAGAAATTGTGTCCAACTTAATTAACTTGTATCTACCCCACTGCTTAGAACAGTACTTGACACGTAGTAAGCACTTAAAAAGTAACATTATTATTATTATTATTGACTATCCACCTTACCAGCCAGAGAAGTGCATTCTGAACCTATCCAGGATGGTTAATTCGTTTCAGGCACAGTTCTTTAAGGCCGGAAGTCACCTCTCTTGAGGATTCTGATCTTCTTTCAGCTATTTCATCTCATTCTTTCTGATTAATCTCAACAGAAATGCCTGAAGTGCTGCACTCCTCTTTCTTCAGCAAATTGAAGACGGTTTATTCCTAAAGCCCAGCTTCAACTCTCTCTCTTCTAGCTCAAACTCCATCCCTCCTAGCCCTTTCGTGGTTTTTATTTCTCTTCTTATTTCCACTTCAATTTCTCCACTTTTATATGTAATAGGACACAAAAATAATTATTTAACCAATGTCCTCTGGAATGGGAGATGTGCTTTGCTGGGCCTGCTGACCTGCTTTCTTGTCAGCTGTGTGACTGTGGGCAAGTCACTTAACTTCTCTGTGCCTCAATTACCTCATCTGTAAAATGGGGACGAAGACTGTGAGCCTCACGTGGGACAACCTGATTACCCCAGTGCTTAGAACGGTGCTCTGCACATAGTAAGCGCTTAACAAATACCAACGTCGTTATTATTATTATCAACGGGAGTATTTATTGAGCGCTTACTGTGTGCAGAGCTCTGTACTAAGTGCTTGGGAGAGTACAATACATCAGTTTTGGATGCTTACCTTATTCACATTCCCCACCCTCTGGCACTAGATATAGTTGCTATTTTCACAACAGGAAACTTGGCATTGCTAATCTTTATTTATCAGTCAAAAGTACATTTGTTAAGCACTTACTATGTCCCAGGCACTGTATTAAGTGCTGGGCGGCGGGTATACAAGCAAATCGGGTTGGACTCAGTCTCAAGCCCCATTTTACAGATGAGGTAACTGAGGCCCAGAGAGGTGAAGCGACTTATCCAAGGTCACACAGCAGGCAAGCGGCAGAGCTAGAGTTAGAACCCATGATCTTCTGACTCCCAGGTCCGTGCTCTATCCACTACGACATGCTGCTTCTCTAAGTGGCAGTAATAGTATTTATTAAGCTACACTGCATTGCGAGCTAGGAAAAAAACTATACAGAGGAGAATTAGACCCAATCCCTATCCCAGAAGGGCCTCACAATCTAAGAATGGGGAGGAGGGAGGGAGATGAGGCAGTTGGCGATAGACGCATCGCAAAGCAAAACAATGATGGTTTTCAAGGGTAATGGGGTAGATCTGTAAAATACTATGGATGGTGTTACATTGTACTCTCCCAAGTGCTTAGTACAGTGCTTCGCATGCAGTCAGCGCTCATTGAATACGATTGATTGAATGAATGAACGAACTGGCAAGTCCCAAATGTGGGAGGTAAATGAGAGGAGTCAAAACTGATAGCAAGGTTGTAATCTATTGGAACAGGCAAGAATCTGATGTTGCCTAAATCCCCCTTTCTTCTTCTCCCATTCCATTCTGAGGCATCCTGACTTGTTCCCTTTGTTGTTTCCCACTTCCAGCCCCATAACACTTACCTATAATTTGTAATTTATCTGTAATATCTGGAATTTATTTTTATTAGTGTCTGTCTCCCCCCACGCCCAGACTGTGAGCTCGCGTGGGCAGGGAATATATCTGTTTATTGTTGTCGAGCACTCTCCCAGCGCTTAGTACAGCGTTCTGCACACAGTAAGCTGCTCAGTAAATACAACTGAATGAACGGTGATGAGAAAGGAGGAGGCGGAGCTTTCGATGGGAAGATGAGGAGCTTAGTTGTGCTTCTACCAACTTTTACATATTTGTCAATTGGTTCTACTGTCTTCCCCTTTGTATTGTAAACTCTACGCAATAAGCAGGCAATTGACACATATGCCATGTCTATTATTCAACCAGTCAATTAGTGTTATTGATTGAGTGCTTACTATACTATTGAGCAAAGCAATTGCGAGAGTCCAATACGACAGAGCTGGTAAACTTGATCCCTGCCCAAGATGACCTTACAGGCTAGAAAGTTAACTGAATCTGCAGACTGTGCTTTCCTTTCTTCTTTCGGCTATCTTTCATTTCCATTTTCGCTCTCGTTTCTCACAGAACCAGACAACGCAATCATCCCTGATATGATCAGCTATGCAAAGGAAGAGTCCACTTTCAGCCATTTTTGGTATCATTTATTGATTTAAATATTTTTTAAATGATTAGACATTAGAAGGTAAATAAAATGCAATTTTTAGACAGATATTTGGGAAATGAACTGTATAAATATAACACACAACAGTCATCACCACTTTATTTTTTCATCGTCCCAGTCTACTGTCACTTATTTTTCATATACAAATTCAACTTGTTCCGTAGTTGGTAAATGCATAGAAACTCTGCATAATGAAACATGCTATTTACACTGTGCATGACTTATAAGGAGTAATTACAAATTAAAAAATAGTCAAAATGATCAAAATGCATTGTTGCGTGAAAAGAAGGAAGATACATGGGTGTTTGATTGTAATCCTACAAATGTTTACATACTTGTACAAGTACTTCTAATCTCAAATTTTTCTAGTGACCTAAGACAGAAATTTTATCATTTCAATCAGAAAATATTGATCTTCAGACCGGCACTATTGCAGCTGGAAAAAAATATTTCTAAACAGAATATGAAATACTATGTGAAACACCGCACCAGGATCAAGATGCACTCATCCTTAGAAAATAAAATTAAAATTAAATTGATGCTTGAACTATAACTCATTAAATCATGCCATAGAGCTATATCAATACTGTGTTTCGAACTGGTATATACGATGATGTCATAAGCTTGACAGAAGTAGATTTTGAAAAGAAGCGATTCACAAAGTATATTTTGATAATAAAATAGCAGATGTACAATACTATTTACACTGCAAACCAAAGAGTTTAGCCCCACTGAAATTGCAGCAAAGTGGTCAAAATATTGAAAATAATCAGGGGCTTGCTTTGTTTAAAAGTTGCCTCATGCAGAAGAGATTTATGAAGTTCTCACACATTGTCACTATTTATACTGATAGAGTTGGTGAGGAAGGTATTGACTATGCAATCCCCCATCCCCCCCCCACCCAAATTACACAGAAATAAATTGGCTTTGATTTATACAGGTCTAAGTGATCCCATCTCTACGTCTGTGATAGAAATCCTGCTTGGTAAGTGTGATCCTTTGGTTCTTAAAATGGCTGATCACAGTTGAAAAGTCAAAGTTCAGTTGGCGGTTTGGGGATGAAGAAATATTATTGGAATTTTTCTGGAATGCACTTGGGGGGTACACTTACAAAGACTTTTGGGATACTTTGCCCCCTGGAATACAAAGATATTAAGGCAGTCACAAGCTGCTGCTTTAAAAATTTAGTAGCTGATGTTCCTTGGCAAAAACTCAATATTTTTTCTTTATAAAAATGGACCAGCCCACCACAAAGAAACTGGTATTTCCACACTTCTAAGTCAGTTCTTAATTGAACACAACTAATTATTTTCTAGAACTAGCCTAAAAACCTGGACTGAATTATTGCCGGGATTATTTAGATGAATTTCCCTGTAAAAGCATGGCATCTATGGAACTCTCCTTTCACATCTCCCGTCGGGGGGGAGCATTTCATGAAATCAAGTCTCGTTTCATCACTGACTTCCCTTCACTCATATATTTGCCCTTCCAGCACTGTATGCAAGTCATTTCTTTCAAGAACAAAGGAGCAAAGTGGAGGACAAAAGGGAATCTGCTCACCAGGCCTACCCTTATTTTAATTTCTTTGTCTCTCTCAAAAGACTGTGTCTTTTTCCTTTAGTTATTGTAACATGATCCTGCATAAAGGCAAAATGAGGGCGAGTCAAGAGATTGGCAAGTCATTTATCTATGATCTGTTTCTCTCATGTAACCACAGGAAAGGTAGAAGTAATGTGATCTCTGCTTGCGTAGGGGCGAAATTATCTCCGATGGCTGATTTAGTTGTGTCTTCAAAGTAAACCGTTAGATAACTTAAGGCTGGTGCACATTTTTGGAGCTATACTTTCACCTTCCCTTTACTGTCCTCTTCTTTTAACTAAGTACATAAAATCCTTGGGGTTCATGTACCCCTGAGGTGTAAAATAGATGTCTAAATCCTGTATAGGAACAATCAGAGCTTTTTTTTTTTGATTTTTGGAACAATTTCCACAGAGAAATAAAAATGTTTTTATATTTTGCTTTTCTATTTTGTTTTTCACAAATGTGCAGAGTTAATATTAGCAAGGGATAGTTAGAAAAAAATGTAAGCACATCCTTCCTTATAAACTCTAAATGAGGAGGAATTTTGGTTGGGCTTTTAAAAATTTCAATATTTTAGATCATTTTTCCCTCCTTTTTCTTTACTTCTGCACTTATAGAATCAGCCTTTGAAATATTGCCTGGCCTTTCCAGAAGAGCAAACTATTTCCTTGAAAGCCTCTGTAGAAATTTCTGTCTGGATTCAAAGAAATTCAGCTAGATCATAGATGGTTTCCAATAACTCTCCTTAGTGTTGGATGCCTAACTAAACTGGAAGGCCAAATCTTTCAAGAGTTACTCATGCTCCTACTGTAAACAAGATGCCTGATACCTTAAAAATGATGGTAGCCCAATTCATTTGCCTTTCCCTGAAAATAAAAAATGGCTTTTGTGTAGCTCTTCAAAAAATCTCTCTTTTCACACATAAGAAAATGATTTTGTGAGTCTTGCGTTTTGGTTATAAATATCTATGTAAATACCAATTCAGTAGTTAAGAGATGTGGCGTAGAATGCATATTGCTTCCTTTATACAAGAGGCTTTTAGGTTAGCAACAGGAGTTAAAAAATTATCTAGGACAAACTAAAGCACATCATCCTAACCCAGTGAATTACATCTCAGTGCACTGTGAAAGCAAAGTGTAGATTCAAGACAAAAAGTGGATTCATTATAAAAGAGCTGAAGGATCAACTTCTTGAACAACTCACCCTGCATTTAATTTGTACCTTTTTCTTGATGATAAATTCGAAACTCCAAAACACTAAAGAAATTCCATTTCGATCACCTCACCCTTAGCAAACTTCCATCAGAATCTATAATGGCCTATTAGAAAATTAGAGTGGAGAAAAAGAAAATTTGACAAGCTTAGGAATCTGTTAAAAAGTTGCCCTGTTCCTTCTAAAGAAATTTTAAACTGGCAGTTTGCAAGGAAAAAAAAAAGAGGATCAGAGAGTCGGGATTTTCGCTTAGAAGCATGAATGGGCCTACCCCCATCCTCTGTTTACAAATGGAAATGGGGTTATTTCCAAGGCATTAAGAGCACAGCACCCTGCTCTGTCAACCTACTTCTTCTCTGACCCCACCTGCAGTGAAACCAGGTGGACCTTAGAATTGAAAACAAGCGCAGAAGACCAGGTGTGGGAGCCAGAAGATGGTCATATGGCAGATAAGGCATGTACAAATCATCTAAGTTCTTGTTTGCTTCCCTAAGATACTACCCAGGTGCTTTAGACTCCAGAGCTGAGCCACTGATTCCAAAGAAGCCTAGACCACAGCTCCGTCAAGGGATCGGCACTCCTCTAGCACAAGTGAAAAATCTCCAACCTGCAGCCATCCAAAATTACCGATTAGGGCATCAATTCTGGCCTTTCGATCCCCCCAAACTTTCTGCTCACAACATGTCCCTTCCCCTTCCTTTTCACTTTCCTAACTGCTTCTTTTCTCTTTCCCAAGCCCTCCACTGATTCATAGCTTCTATAAGAAATGATGAAATAACCCCAGAGAAGTATTGTTTTCAACACTCAAAAGCAATCACGGCTAATAAAACAGTTCTATCGACATCTAGACTATAGCCAACTGCAGATGTGCAATTGTTATTGGATGACGCGGTGCAGATGTTAAAGCTTGTATTTTGTGGCTAATTTACTGTATACATGATGTCCCCATATTCTAAACATATGACACATTTGTTACATGGATTAAATAGTCCTATACAGGAATAAACTGGACTCTGTTCCAGATTAGTGCTAACAACTAAGAGTAATTCCTGCCTTTTTTTGAAGCTTTTTATTACACTATAAGGCTTTGCTTTTTGACTACATTCTGAAATACGACAACTACTGGCTGAAGATTTTTTTTTTTTTTACAGAATTTTAGCGTGAAATAATTGATGTTCAAGTAGATAACTAAATTCTTTGGTAAGATACAAATTCAGCATTTGCGGGTATAATGATGGAAGCTACCTTTCTTCCACTAAGCAAACCAATTGGATTCAGCATATTCTTCCTTAGGAATGATTTTTTAACCAATTTTCAGTTAATTGCATGAATGAGTAATGAGCTAGATGCTTCAGAATATTTCATTGTACATTGAATGCTTCAGAATATTTTAACTGTACACCTAGTTATTCAGAGTCCAGAAATTCACTAATGTTTTTACTCTTTGAGAGCTCCTAGAAGTTGAGTTTCACATGTTATATGTTAGATTACCCAATTTCAATAGTCCCAAACTGTCAATTCCCATGAGTTCCATCCAAGATAATTAAATTATTCAGGGAAAAGCAGTTTTTTTTTGTGATCGACATGCCTTCTCTCATAGCTTGTCGTAGCCCTAGGCTATTTACTAGTACCTGTTAGCGACCACATCTTCTAATCAGAGCTCCAATTAATTAGAAAACTATGCAGCTTGTGTTTTGTTTGCTTGTTTTAAATTGGTATATCTGTTAAGCATTGGCTGGGATTATTTTACCTCTATATGCAATTGTAACACACTGCCGTCTGACCTGTTTCTATGGCAGACAACTAAAACTAGAGCCTCCTCAGTGCGATTATCTGATTAATCTGGGCTTTTCACAAAACACCCCTGCTTAGTGAGAAAAAGAGTAGTTTTTAGCTCAAGATGGCTGAAAAAGTGGATCTAATTTACTGAGGTATTCATTCAACTCCCCGGAGCTGAGTATCATTCTAGTTTTCACTAGCTGGGAAGGGAAATTTTTGGATTTCCTAAAGCCTAGAATTGTTTTTCTCTCAAAAGTTGTTATTATTATTATGGCTTTTGTTAAGTGCTTACTATGTGCCAAGCACTGTTTGAAGCACTGTTCTAAGTGCTGGGATTTGCCTGGGTCATCAGGGCCGTGCTTAGACACCCAGACAGTTCCCATGAAGATTTTCAAGGGCTCATTTACCTCACTTGCATCTATGTCCAGGAAAACTCAGGCAAATCATATCAACCCTGTCCTCACTTCATTCTTTCTCTACAAGTTCAGCCAGAAACACTGCTCATTGGTATCTGCGTGTCCATGAAATAGGATTACCAAAAGAGTCTAAGCTTGTATAAATTGATAATTCTCTGCTAAGAAAAAATACGTAACCCAAATACAATAAAATATATTTAAAGATAAGAAGTATGTTCAGCTCTCAAATATAATCATCTTCAAAAGAATTGAACAATAGTCAAGCATTGGTTTTAAAAAAAAAAGCTTTCCTTCCCTAAAGAACTGAATGTTTAAACCTGCCCAGTTTTTATAGAATTGCAGCATTAAACCTTACTAAAACTGCTTAATTTCATTCAAACATTATTGAATACATTTGATGTCTTGATAGAAAGTTTTAATAACTATGCCAAAATGGTCACTCCCAGAAACCAAGTACAGTACCATATTGGCTGGTATAAAAGATGCGGACTTTAATCAAAAATGTGGCAAAAACGTTGTTTGCATTTTCCATCTAATCATAACACTTGCCATGGTAAATAGTTTCAAGCATGAGAGGAAATTGTGATGGTTAATGCATCACGGTATCTTCTACATGAGGAATTAAATATTAATTATCTGGGATTATGACCATGATTGTGGCAAACAGCTTTTCCCAAATTATTCCACTGAGAGAAAAATTCCACAAACCTTGGGCTAAAAGTATTCTTCATTACAGTTTCTCTTGGGATTGGGAAGACCAAAGCATGAACAAATAACACTGTTCCTTCTAATAAATAGCCTTGTGCTGTACATCAGAAATCTATCAATCAAATGCATGTTTCTTTGTAATAGAGAAAAACTGAATTTCAATTTGTC
Organism: Ornithorhynchus anatinus; assembly: GCF_004115215.2. Taxonomy (NCBI): domain Eukaryota; kingdom Metazoa; phylum Chordata; class Mammalia; order Monotremata; family Ornithorhynchidae; genus Ornithorhynchus; species Ornithorhynchus anatinus. The sequence goes on along the minus strand of NC_041747.1, from coordinate 19,617,503 downwards.
GGAATCATCTTTGGGCTTGTCTTGCATACCTTTCCCCTGAGCATCAAGGAAGTGGAGAGAAAAGGAGGTTCAAACTGTCACTTTTCTTAGGAAAATTGGTCCCCAAAGTTTATTTTACTAAATTCCAAGAAGCTGAAATTCAGGGTTTTGCTCAGCTCTTTACTCTTTGATGTGAAGAGTGTTAAGTGATTATACAAAAGCCTATTTGATTTAGAAAGGCCTCATCTCCTGTAAGACCAAAAGAATCTTAGGAAATATGGATCTACATGAACCCTTCCTGGCTTACTAAACTACTGGGTTAGAGACTGCCCTTAGTTCATGCAAATTCAAAAACAGATTTTCTTATTCCCGAAATGCGGATTTCTCCTTCTGAAGTTTTTCACTTTAACCGTTTTACTTCTCAAACTAGTGGAAGCCAGGAAAAATCTGTTCTATAGCTGTACTATAACCTACTGTGAATATTGGGGATATTAATATTGGAGATTACTTTAAAAATGTAGTGCCAAAATGGCCACAGTTTTTTTTTTTAATTTTCCAAATTCTGAGTTGTCTGGAAGTTCTCATCTTGCAGTGAGGTTGCCTCACTTAAAATGTGTTCACTGGTAGCTCACATTGTTTTGAGGTCCTTAAGGAAATCTCTAAATAAAAATTTTCTGAATTTTCAAAATCATTTTGAATTTTCAGCCCGATTTTTACCACAGACTGGCATGAATTTCCACCCCTTCCTGAATGAACCATTAGAATCTAATGCTAATACAGTACAGTGCTTTCCTCATGGTAGGTGTTTAATAAGTACAATTAGCACTACTACTATTATTAATATTATTACTACAACTTTTCTGCCTTTCATTTTTCAAATACGTTCTCTCACGCCATTTCTAGGCTGTAAGTTCCTCGGGGGTAGGATGCCTGTCTACCGAATCTTTGCATTGTGCTTCCATGCTGCATTGGAAGGAGTATGGCCCAGTGGCAAGAGTACGGGCTTAGTAGTCAGAGGACGTGGCTTCTAATCCCAGCTCCACCACTTGTCTGCTGTGTGACCTTGGACAAGTCACTTAACTTCTCTGTGCCTCAATTACCTCATCTGTAAAATGGGGATTAAAAGTGTGAGCCCCATGTGGGACAACCTGATTACCCTGTATCTACCCTAGCACTTGGAATAGTGCTTGTCACGTAGTAAGCTCTTCAATATTATAATTATTATTATTATTACTCTGCCAAGTCCTGTGTTCTGCACATGGTAGGCACTCAAGAAACACCACCATCTGGGTTTGTTTTTTTTTAATGGTACTTGTTAAATGCTTACTGTGTGCCAGGCACTGTACTAAACACTGGGTTATGTACCATATAAGCAGATCAGACCCTGTACCAGAAGGGGCTCACAATCTAACTAGGAGGGAGAACAGATAATGAACTCCCATTTGAGGTAACTGAGGTACAGATAAGTGAAGTGAGTTGCCCAAAGTCACACAGCAGACAGGTGGGAGACCTGGGATTAGAACCCAGGTCCTCTAGACTTCCAGGCCTGGGCTCTTTCCACTAGACTACACTATTTCCAAGCTGAACAATATTCAATCATACCACGTTCGTACGCTCCAACGTTCAATGCCTTGAATTTCCAAATGGCTGCTACGGAGTGGAGAGTCACTAAATCACGTCCAATTGTAGACTATGATATGTATCTGAACCCTTTTTTGGAGAGGAGTGGATTGGCATCAGAGTAGTAGAGAGTGAGCAAGCATTTTGATGTATACGACTAGTGAACACTTATTACACTTATTCTTTCAGATAATGGATATAGGAGCTCTCAAGATATGCTTTCTAACTGTGCACAAGGATGAGAGACCTTCTAATGCACATTCTGTCACCACAAAAGTTTGCATGTTACATGTAATGACACTCAATAGGCTTCCCTCAGGATCAATCGATGGTATTTATTGAGCGCTTACTGGGGGCAGAGTAATTATACTGAATAGCAGCTGATTGCCCAACGAGTGACCCTGGTTTGTGTCTATTTGAAGCTATTTTCAAGATAAATATTTAGAAGAGATGTAAACTCTAAGGATATGGCTACTTTAAAAATATATGCTAAATAATGGGGGTGAATTATTACAGAATTCTGCAGATAAAATTCTCCCTCTCCTCCCATCTACAAAAGAATGTGATTCTTGGAATCTGCCAGATGAAAAGTATGGAAAAGAAATTATAAATCCCTTTACTAGCTCTGGAAAATTTTCGGCAAAAGACCTCTCTAAAATGGGGGTTAAACAACCTAGGCTTTGAAACGCCCCAGGGGTTCAAGTGATTAGACATCTGAAAACTCTTTTGCAAATATTATGACTGATAGAAAGAAGAACTTGTGAAAATTACCGAGAAGTGTGGGAGGAGGTGTTAAAAGATCATTAGCAAGGCAGGTCAATATGCTACTTCTTCCTGCTAATGTCAGTTTTCTCTGGAGATTAGTGTCACCTTGCTGGGCGTGTTCTGACACTTTGATTTTCCTTCACTGTTGCAACCATGTCCCGTAGCAGCTGCCAGCAAACGGTTTCTATTTATGCCGCAGAGGAGAACCACCACTGCATCATCTAAAAAAGCAGGAGGTTTATAAAGCCGACATCATTAAAGCCAGAGAGAAGAATGAGAAAGAGGCTTGGCACTTTGGAGGATTTATTAAATCAGGAGTGTGCTAAGCGCCGCTCTCTTCTGATTCCCTACACCTTTTCTGAGTAAAAAGAGGGTGGCTTTGGCATCCTTATTATGTGTATCCATTCCACCCAAAGCCTCGCCCCGATGTACATGGTTCCAGAACAGATTTACAGAAAAAAACCAGACTGAAGGACGGAATCAGTTGGGTGCAGAAGTGATATAGTGCATCTATTTCTCCTACACATCTCTCACTGAATCATCCTCTGCCCCTGTTTTCAGACATTCCAAGGTTGGAGCAACCAAGAGCTGCTGTGGTATCTTTTCCTAAAATGAGAGCAACTCGGAGGAAGGCAGAATAATAATCCGCTACTTTCATTTTTCCTCCAACCAAAAGCACTTATTATGCATACAGGCTATTTGTTTTCTGCTCCTGCCTGGGGTTTCGATAAAGCTGCACGCTATGGCGATGTCTAATTCTAATTGATTCTGTGAGCGTGCTGGGAGGTTCACTTATCTTCCTAGCGTTGTTGTTAAAAGAGATTGGGTGATTAGAAGATCGGGTGGGTTTTATGATGGAGCCCAAGTCAGCCCCCCAAAATAGAAGAAAACAGTAGCTCAGTCCCCATTAGGATACATCCCTGGCACTTACTACAATGCCGGCACATAGTAAGCAATCAGCCATTATCATAATTATTATTAAATTTCAAGAGGTAAAGGGGGAGGTGGCTAGTTGGGGGGAGCGAAAAATAGTCACGCATTTTGCTTCAGCATAACATGAAGGGATAAAGCCTTTCTACCGGGTATACAAGACGGGGCCGAGACTCTGGAAGATTGTCTAATAATGATGTTGATTATAACATTAATAGTAATAATAATACTTATGATATTTGTCAAGTGCCGACCACATGCCAAGCATTGTACTAAATGTTGGGGTAGATATAAAATAATCAGGCCCCATATGAGGCTCACAGTCTAAGCAGTATTGAATCCCCATTTTGCAGATGAGGGAACTGAGGCACAGAGAAGTTAAGCGACAGAGCCAGGATTAGAATCAGTTCCTCTACCTCCTAGGTCCATACTCTTTCCATTAGGCCACGATGCTTGGCTGGGAGCGAAGTCGTATACATGTGTTTCTGCTGGATTCCTGAAGCCTTGCCAATTTTCTTCTCCTCCCAACAACGCTTCGATTAAAAAAAGGGGTTCCTAGAGGATGAGGGAGGATGCTTTTCCTTCCACTAATCCCAAGTATTGACTAGATTGAATCCAGAAGTTCTAGCTGGGAGAAAAGGTTCCAGGCGAGCTTGGATAGGTACATGGATGAGCACCCCTTTAAGCCTGGCTAGACAACTGTCCAAGTAAGGAGAGGCACCTTTTTTTTTTTTACAAAAAAGTATTTGTTAAGCAGTCACTATGTGCCAGACTCTCTTTTAGGTACTGGTGCAGATACAAGTTAATCAGCTCAGACACAGTCCCTGTTCCACATAAGGCTCACAGTCTAAGGAAGAGGGAGAACAGATTTTGAATATTGAATTCAAATTCTGAATTTTGAAATTCCCCAATTTTACAGTTGAGGAAACTGAGATACAGAAAAGTTAAGTGACTTGTCCAAGGTCACACAGCAGCTGTGCGGTGGAGTTGGGATTAGAAACCAGGTCCTCTGGCTCCCAGACCTGTGCTCTTTCTACTAGGCCCACTTGCTTCGGCTTCAGAAAATTCATCCAGATTTTTGTCCTAAGTATGTAACTCTTTTGGAGAATTCTGTAAACCTCCTTGAATGTTGCCCAGAGTTACATCACTTAAGAATATGTCGATACCTTTTTAAACTTGTATGTACATTTTCTTTTCAAGGTTCTAAATCCACATCCTGGTAACACACAGGTTTTTACTGTTGACTTATTCAAAATGACTTTTAAGTTGTGGGACTCAAATAGTGACCACAGTCACTTGAACTTTCTTCTCTTCACTCTTCTCTAAAACAGGATGTGTAAAGAAAGCTTTGCATCAATCTGAAAACTTATGTAAATGATACAGCCACAAAAGATAGACTCTGGAGAAAGAGCAAGATAATATGGAGAACGGAATTTCTTACAACCAATGTGCAGGGGCTCCTTTATACAAAGTCATTATGAATTCTTGACCATCGTCTTCTCGTCTTCCGAGATCTTTTCATACACTAATAACTCAGTTAACTGACACTACTTCTTTTGTTTCCTTTAGACCATCCGCTTCTGGAGGTCAGGGAAAATTGCACCCTCCCAAGCACTGAGTACAGAGCTCTGGACACAATAAGCGTTCAATAAATGCCACGGATTGTTTGTTTCTCTCCCAACATTCAATTTCCACTCTCTTCAGTAGCCTCTCTCCAGTGCAGTGGTTATAAGGACAGCCAGACACATTCACTGAATTTCCCTAATGGGGAGTGAAAATCATGTAATTGTCTCTTCCTGATTTTTATTTCTAGTCTCAGAACAATTTGTTTGGCAACAATAATTACTTTGCAATGAACAATCAAGCATTTCAGCTACTCTGTTGTCAACTTCAGCTCTCCCATATTGTTCCAGAAAAAAACCCATCATCAAATAACCCAGTCCTTGCTATATTATTGCTTATATACCAAGTCCCCTCAAGTCCTAGAATGTTCTATCACTCGCAGATATGTCACAAGTATCATCCAAATAATGGCTTATTTTATTGCTGTGAGAGGGGTCAGAATAAGGTATTGCTAGGGAATCCAATTAAAAGTGTACGTACGTTTCAAAGCAGAACAAGAAACTTGATGAAATAGCGAGTTGGTAATTTTTCACTCAAAAATGCCAAGGCATACCAAGAATTTTATGGGTGTGGATCTTTACCGATTAGGCTAAATCATCCCCAGGGCAAGAGAGCGTCCTCATATACAGCAAGGTTGGCATTAACAAATAGGCACCATTTTTCTTAGAAAGACATCTCCTGGCCTTGAAACCCAAACAAAGATCACTGACAGAAAACGAACTCTGCTGAAATTACAGAAAGTTCACATTCTCCATCTTCAGAATGATCCCAACCAAAAAATAGAAGCTTTCTTTAATTTATTTGAATGCGTTCCATGAGGTACCTGTGCTGGGTAGCAGCGGCCTGGGAGGGAGTCGGAGGAGAAGTAAACCACTTCCTAATTTTTACCAAGAAAACTATGGATACACTACCAGGATGATTACAGAGGGAAGTGGGGCATTTGGGGAGAGATGTGTCCGTATAAGACAAGACAAATTTGGCTTGAGTCATCATTTGCATAGTTTCATCACTGGCCATCTGAAGTACTAAATTCTGATTTTTAAAGACCAAGGCTACATCCGATGGCCTTAATTATCTCCCCATCTAAACTGCACTTTGGGTACTCAGCATATCAGTTTTTCCTGTTTTACTATGGTGAAACCAAGTAAATCAAGACCACTTTTTCATATTCCTAAAGATTTTTATCGCTGCAGGTTTTTGCTCCAGGCTTAACTCTTATTCATATAATTGATTAATTCTCTTTAACAATCGATCTATCGATAGTATTCATTGAGCACTTACTACGTGAAGATCACTGTACTAAGCAATAGGAGGGGTGCGATCCAGCACGCACATTCCCTGTCCTTTTGATTCCCCCGAGATTGAATACAAGGGGAAGAGTGAATTTCTGCCCTTGACCTTAGTACTCAATCCCAGAGCAGCATCAAAGCCTCTTCCCCCTAATATAACCCTCCCTACTCTACGTTCAGCGACGAGATTAGATACAGTTTGCTGAAGCTCCCTTTACTTCCTACGCTCCCTTGTTTTAAATTACTTTTCATTATTTTTCATTGTGACAGGACTGGTGAATTTACTTTCTTATTTCTGAACGACAATTTTTAAAGGTTTTACTCTCAGAGAAATCCAAAAGTAGTGATAATAGTAACAGCAGTATTTATTAAGTGCTCACTGTGAGCAAACACTGTATTAAGTGATGAGAAAGAGTAAACACTTGGGAATTAGACATGGACCCTTTTCCTTAAGGGATTCACCATCAAAAATCAAATTTGTATGGCTATGTATACCAAGAACTACACAGTCTATGCATATGGGTATGTTCATCACCTAAAATGGATTCATTTGCGTTTGCAAAGAGCTATAGCTATATTCATTTCAGTTGCAGCCAAAGTCTAGTACATGTGATACTTACAAGTTATAATTATTAAATCTGTTAAGTTGAAGGCGAATTGTGCTTTCCAAGCGCTTAATGCAGCGCTCTGCACACAGTAAGCACTCAAAAATACGATTGAATGAATGAGTAATCCCTCCAGGACATCCTGTCTGCTAGCAGTATATGGCTTCTACTGAAGCAAATCCACATTTCATAGCTCATCATTTATTCATTAATGGAATATCTTTGCTGAAATGCCCCAACCTATTTCTCTGATTTCGAGACTTTGTTATTATTGACCTGGGTGGCATCCTGAACTTTATCTGCATCCTGGAAAATTATGGAAAATCGTCAAACATCACAAAGCGATTGGAAGCATCTAGTTTTAATGAAGGGACAGCTGATGATATAAACAAGTTGTGTAGCACACACAAGGAGTGTGTTAGGATGGTAACACAAAAATACCAGAGACCTGATTTCCTCCCCTCTCTACCCCTCCAAAGTGGCTAGTACAGCGCCAGGAATCTGAACCAATGAAGGCATGTTTCTAGACCCCCAACATATAGGCCTAATGAGACCCTAAGCTCTAATATATCTTCGACACCGAACGCAAGGTAGTGGGAGTAATTATCCCTAAGGTGCCTAAAATATGTTCCCAATCTCCACGTTCTCCCTCAACCAAAATGAGCGTCTGCTCTTTCAAGACAGTTATATCCCCTAATTTCTGAATTGTGAAGAAACTATAAAGATTAGTTGAAATATTTGGTTGTTAGTTTGAAAATGCTTTTTGAATACTGGTTGTGTCAGAGTGTTGTGATTGTGAACGGGACATAGGATAAGCTTAATATCTATATACACTGGTTGGACAAAAATCAACTTTTAAAGTCTCCTCAGCTAGCTAATAATCAGAATTGGTAGGATGAGCATTCAAATTCTGTTTACATGAGGACATACTTCTTGACTTGGCCACTGGTAAATCCAGAAAAGATGCCACTAGAAAGCTGAATTCAATCGGTCAATCAATCGATCAATTAATGGTATTTATTGAGCACTCACTACATTCAGAGAACTGTACACAGCGTTTGGGAGAGTATCATACAACAGAGTCGGTATTCCTTCCTGGGCCGGTACGCTATTTGAAAATAATGAGACTATCTACTTGGAAATCTCTATTTCCACACAAAGCCCAAGTAGTCAACAGATTCTCGTGTCATACTAAAAGCTTGTGCATGAAACTGAAATAAAAAGCAGCTTGCAAAAATAAATAGAAATAAACATAGTTGTTAAAATGAATAAAGCCGGTAATTCTATCATCTGAATTTTCTTCTCAAATGGGCTAAATAATTTTCTTTCTCTGAAGCCACTTTTAAACCCGTCCTCGTTGGTAAAACACAAAAAGAAACAACCTTATATTTCCTATCATTACTGGGGGTTTTCTAGATTTATGCCTCTAATAGACAGGTTTATATTAAACAGATATAGTACACTGTATTCCTTGCACATTTCAGTGGATTTGATTTTGTTAGAGGATTGATTTATTTGCAAACACTGTCATTATCTCCATGGTGATACTGACACCAATTTATGTTTTTTTGCACCAGTTGCTATGATTACAAATTCACTTCCCTTACCAATTAGTTGCTTGGAATTAGGATGAGAGGTACCTAAGGGTGCTATAGATATTACCACTCTTCTGAGAGCGCTGTTTTTGAAGTGGAGTGAGTTGCGTTTTCTCAACGCCATATGGCAACGATGGTTCAAGGCTAAAATGCCATTAGCACCATCACCTCATTTTTAATGGGTTGCATTTTTCACTGTGTTTTATCCAGCAGAAAATACCACATTTCAATAAACAATGCCTGTAGTGACTCTGTTGTTTAAGCAAACAAGGATGAAAGCAAATAAACACCCTACCAAAAGGCACAAAAGAAGGTCTGGATCATCTGGCCATAATATTGTCAGAGATCCACGTGACCACTCAGGATAATATGGAAAGATTTGAGCCGAGCCGCTGTCTGCAAACTCTTAGTTTCATGACAATGAAAGCCTAGTGTTCCTAGCACATTGCCCATTCACGCATTGAGCAGCATCTGCAACAAACAGCAGTCACAACGAGAGGTTGTTGTTGAGCCGCAACAAACTTACTGCCTTGTGGATCTGTGCTGTTTGCTCTTAGGAGACAGAGCGGACCAATTCTTCAATTTCTAATTCTACTGCACAAGGAAAACCGTGGCTGTGACGGATAATGGTGAATTCTCCATTTTTAAATGTGGGGCACTGAGATTTAAATCCTACCTCCAGCGAATAAAATCGTCTGAACGGATGCTGAAGCCGAAGGAATGCTGACAAAACTGAAGGTTTGCGCCGCTCTTAATTTCTCACAGATCCCTTCCTTTCAAGAGAATGGAGTGGGTTACCAAGGAAGATTGTGGAATCTTTATGCCTGGAGACACTTAGGTATAGTATAGATAATCATCTGCTGCCATGGGTTTCGGAAAGTATTACATGCGAGCAGGAAGACAGATTAGATGACTGTGGAAGGCTCCTTGAGGTCTTAGGATTCTACAGTAATCCTAAAATATTTGCTAAATTTTTACTGATTTGATACAAGTCACATATAAATCATACAGATTACCAGTGATATATGAATATAAGCTACTACCATGATGCTAATAATGAACCTGACTCTTTCCTGGATGCCCCCCGTGCATACGAGGCAGGGGCCAGGAAAAAGGTAGAGTTGATTCTAATTAGGGCATTCGAGAACTCATGCAACTTAATGTGATGGGGGAGAAGAGAAGATGGAATCATGTACCTTGTGGGCTCCGTAGCCCAAGAAGCCAAAGTGGCCCAGTACATGCTGGGTAGAGTCACTCGCAGGATAGTGGGACCAGTTCCCCGGGAATCTGCCATCCTGAGAATGACCCCTCTGAAGGATTATTGGGACATTCTGAGCAATCCAACTTGTTCTCCCATGGCAGTGGTCTGGGCAGAAAGCACCCCGGATTCTATACCTGCCCTCTTTCACCCCCACTCCCTGCCTTCTCCTGCAAATCAGGCAGTATTTGAGAAAAGGGGTATATAGTCCCTCAGAGAGGGAGTATATTTTCTCTTCCAAAATCAGGAGAACCTTTGTTGAATGCCCTACTGTATCGTGACAGGAAAAAAAAGTGACACCCCGTCCCCCCCCAGAAGAAGCAAGAATGATATAAGAACAACTATAAAAATCTGATTCCAAGACTATAAATGCTTTCTATTCGAGTAGCTCAAAATTCTCTAGAAACATGAATTAAACTTCACAACATTGCACTAAGAATTTGTTCTACAGAACATTCTTTAGGCTGAGTCACAGCAGAGACCAACACACTGAAGGGAAGATCTTAGGACAGTACAAAGCTGAACACTGGAATTCACTACCAGCGCTAAACTGAGAGGAAGGACACATAACTACTACTGGGATAAGACATCAACATTAACATCACAAATCTGTAGGGGAAAAAAGTGCTTCCAGAGTCCAGATCCTCAAATTGACTTGAGAAGCTTTGGATTTCGGGCTGAACCCAAAAGCAGATGGCTTAGGAGCACTGTGGTCCTTTCAGAGTGATTTAGTATTAGTGCAGATTCCATTATTCGTGCCCCATCGACTCCATCCTTAAAGTAGAAACCCATCTATCTCAGCTAAAGGCATTTGCAGCGAAGATCACTGGGGCTCAAAGCTTCACTTTGGTGATAGGGACTTCCTTGACGTTACAAGCCACATCACTGAATTATAAAATAACTTTTAATCAACATCACTGAAAAGTGTGTGTGTTGTTGTGTTGTGTGGTGCGACATAGAGCTGAGATATTGTGGCTCTTGGCGGCACATCAAACTTTACTCTTTCACCAATATCCACAGGCAGTTGTTCTCACAAGCTGCAATCTCACCTGATTTGAAGTGAGACGGCATCAAGCCCGTTGTCGTCATTTGCACTGATTTGGAAAGTACAGAATTACTTCGTGTATATGACTTAGAGCTTTGTGTAATATGACTTAAATAGAGCTCACTTTTTCTCCTCTACATATTTACGCATAGGGAAGAAATCACCAGAATTTCTGAGGCATTTTTATTTTGTCAACTACTGATATTTTGTTCCATCAAAGGAAAAAAAAGGGGGGGAACTCCTTTTCATTTCTTTAAATACAGATCAATCTGTATTTAATCTACTAGCCTTATTCTTATTCCATTGGTACTGATAGACTTATTGTAATGTACACAAAGTTTTCTGCACACTATAATTTCACCGTTAAATGTCCTCTGCCCTCCCATAATCATTTGAAATATGGTAAATGCATTAGGCTACAAAGTTAGTTAAAAAGTGTTACAAACATTCAATAGTAGACTGAAAAGCTGACTAAATACATGAAATGTTATTAACTTGAAAGCAAAATATGTATAAAAATAGTAATATCGCTAAAATATTTTACTGAGTTATAACTCCATCCTGCCCTAAAGTTTCCCCACACCTGTAAGGTATATGTACGAAATGTCTGTTCAGAAAATTAGACATTTTCCATGGTAAATATTAAATGCAGGAATGAAAACCACCTCAAATTTTAATTCGCAGACGCATATCTAAAAGGAAGTGTAACTTTTGTTCGTCGGTACTCAGTGAAACACGACAGGTTAATTTTTTGGTATGCTTTGATGGAGGCCAAATTGTAATTCACTCTACATCCAAGGCCAATAATGCCCTCTGGAATGAATGCAGCTTTTTTTCTTCAGTCGTTTTCCCCCCAGCTCAGGTCTGATTCCTACCAGCCATCACTCACCTTTTTAGAGGATTATTGCCTGACATTACGCAGAACTTTGACTGCTTGTTCTGGACAATGCAGTGAAAGAGAAGGAATCTCTCCCACACTCCTGTCATGACCCAGTTCTGGGCTTGTGCTTTTTGGACGAATCTTTGATCTGCCGGAGGTCTCAAAGGCTTGTCTCTCGAAGGAACATGGTTCCAATGTTGTAGGAAACCTTTTTCACTCGCGTTGAAGAAGCAGACTTTGGCTGTTTGGGCCCGGTTGTGACCTCCAGGAAGTAACAGATCCCAGGGATTTCCTTTGGAAAGTTGTCTGGAAGCTCTTCGCGGGACCGGGGAATGAACGTGAAACTTTCTTCCCTTTTCAAAAGCCTAGGGAGAACCGAGAGGCCATTACAATGATTGACATTCCAATCTAGCACTTCTTGTTGGCTCTAGTTGGGAGTGGAAGCTTTACATAGCAGGTCAAATGCTAGGAGAGAGCTATTCTTGCCGAGAGAATAAAAAGACAACGTGGAGAAAATATCTGTCCATTGATCGCTGATGAATTTAGATCCAAAGAATAAAAATGCAAAGTCCTAGCCAGTTCATCGAGTATTTTTTTTGTGTGTGTGTTTTGGGGTATATATCCTTTTATGGCTTTGCTCGAGATTTCAAATTCAGTCTGTTTAACGTGATTTGTATTTTCCCAAGTACCTAGTACAGTGCTCTGCACAGAGTAAGCGCTCAATAAATACGACTGAGTGAATTGAAACCATGGAATCTCATTTACACCAAACCTGTAAGCCCGTTGTGGGCAGGGAATGTGTCTGTTTATTGTTGTAGTGTACTCTCCCAAGCACTTAGTAAAGTGCTCTGCACACAGTAGGTGCTCAGTAAATATGATTGAATGAATACCAGACGACCAGCAGGACTAAATGGGCTACACACCCCTCCGTTTCCCCAATCACGTTCTTTCCACTGATCACAACCCACAGAAATTCACATCACTCTGATCTTCCCTTGTTGACAAGCTCTGGGCCGTTTGCGACTCTCAAACAGAGGAAAATAAATAGTTGATGTAGAGATATTTCAAGAGAGATAGTTTTGAATCGTCTTCCTCACGTGGTCTTATTGAGAGCGCCATAAAAATCTCTAATGAATTGATCTGTGAGGTTTATTTCTGAAAACAACTCCAAGTCGGTGGTAGAAGATAAAAGCTGTCTTGCCAGGGAGTTTAACGGACTGCTTCAGAGGATGAGATCCAAGAGTCCCTCAGGCTTAGACTTACAGCTTCTGACTTTCAGCGAGGAGTAAAAAAATGATGGAAAAGAATTCTTAATACAAACTTGTGACTGAACTAAGCTCCTCACCCTCCTCACCCTCTTTAGCATTTTCTTTCTTTCAGGAAGGAACCTGCTCAAAGAAAGAAAAAACTAAAAACCTTGCTTCACTGCAATCACAGAGGAGACGAGCACCAACCCATCTAAATTTGAAGCAAACCAGCAATGCATTTCTAAAGCCATAAACACTGAAAATTACACACTTCCCGGCAACCCGAGGAGACTGCCAATTTATTTGTTCCCGACAGCTGGCCTCACCTGCTTCTGAAATGGGAAGGTTCTGGATGCTTCTGGACAATACAGAGCGGAGAGCGGATGACAACGTGCCGCTGTGAATGATGGTACCCTACCTCCTTCTTTCTTTCCCTAACTCCAACCTGGCTCGTCGGCTAAATATGAGCTCTGTGGCTTCTCTCCTCATTACTGGTGGCCCTGAGCTTTTCTCACAAGTTTCCCACCGGAGGATGGATCGATTAACTCACAGTCACAAACGGTGCTGATAGACCGCCACGAGAGTCAGACCAACCTCGCAATTAGGAGAAGGTTTTCCTCTTCTTAAAGAGAGACTTTAAAAGCATCAGGGGTATTGAGAGGCAGACTGTCAAACGGGGACAAGTTCTACAAGCAACATATTAATTGATTTAGCAAGGAACCATCGTCACGTCATCTACGATTCTCTTCTGTCTTTCGCCTCCCACATTTAACCTACCGCCAAACCCTGCTGTTTCTTCGTACATAACATCAAATCCACCCCTTCCTCTTCGCCCAGAGACCAATCGAGTCGAGGCTTTCTTCACCTTAAGGCTAGACTATTTTACCAGCCTCCTCCCTCCCACCTCTCCCTGCCCCAATCTTCACTTCATACTGCAACGTGGATCGTCTTCGCAAAGCACTGGGAACGTACATCTCTGCTTGTTTTTTTTAATGGTATTTGTTAAGCATTTACTATGTACCAGGCGTTAGATACAAGCTAATCAGATGTCCCATTAGGGCTCACAGTCTTAATCCCCATTTTTCAGATGTGGTAACTGAGGCACAGAGAAATTAAATGATTTGCCCAAGGTCACACAGCAGACAAGTGGCAAAGCTGAGATTAGACCTCAGATCTTCTGATCCCAAGCCCAAGTTCTTTCCAAAAGACCACGCTGCTCCTCGAAATTTCTTTACTTCTCAAAGCACTACATTGGCTTCTCACCTCTTCTATCTACATCAAGCAAAAACTCCTCATTCTTGGCTTCGGGACCCTCCACCTACATTCTGCCTTACATGTCTACTCTTTTCATCTGCTGCTCCCCAGCTCACTCGCTTCTTTCTACCCATGTTAAACTCCTGAAGCAGTACGGTATAGTGGAAAGAGCATGGGCCTGGGAGTCTTAGTACAGTGCTCTGCACATAGTAAGCTCTCATTAAATACTATTGAATGAATGGATTGTAAGCCCGGCTCTGCCAATTGCTTCCTTTGTGACCTTGGTCCAGTCACTTAACTTCTCTGTGCCTCAGTTACCTCATCTGGAAAATGGGGATTAACTGTGAGCCTCACGTGGGACAACCTGATTACCCTGTAACTACCCCAGCGCTTAGAACAGTGCTCTGCACATAGTAAGCACTTAACAAATACCAACACTAATAATGATTAACAATTATTATGGCATTTATTAAGTGCTTACTATGTTCCAGGCACTGTACTAAATGCTGGGGAGGATAAAAACAAATTGGGTTGGACACAGTCTCTGTCCCATGTAGGGCTCACCGTCTCAATCACCATTTTACAGGTGAGGTAACTGAGGCCCAGAGAAGTGAAGTGACTTGCTCAAGGTCACTCAGCAGACAAGGGGCGGAGCCGGGATTAGAACCTTTGACCTTTTTACTTCCAAGCCTGTGCTCTATCCACTATGCCATGCTGATTTTGCAAAGAACAAATTTCTTCTTTCCTCCAGCTACAGGGTAGCATCTGACCCTGAAAAAGTTAGAAGTTTGAGAAGGATTGAGATAGACTTACATGAGAGGCCCACGAGTAATGATTAGAGGGGAAATTCAGGATGGTTAAGGTACATCCCCAAATCAGGAGGATGGATTTAAATAGAGCACCTTCTGTGGTTCCACTGAACTAGGCAGAATTCCAGACTGGATGGACCACTGGTGATAGAGTAAGAAATGGCAGGTCTTCAGGTCTTTAGGTTACAAGAATCTTCATAATCTTCTGTCAGAAAAAGGGCTCTGTCTGTTAATCTGCACTGACCTCAATATTTTGATAATTTCCCCATACAGGCTCTCATTTACCCAAGAACAAATTTCAGGAGAACATTTAGGAGAAAAGACAGAACTATTCAGGAGAACATTGAGGAGAAAAGACAGACAGATAGGGGAAAGATGAAAACCAGACTAGGAGTACTTACTGGTACGTGGTCGGACTGACGTTGATGCGGCGAGGGTGACTTCCCGACTCAAATTTACTCGCAAGGGTGACGTTGTTTCCAAACAGACAGTATCGTGGCATTCTTACCCCGACAACCCCCGCCAACACAGAGCCTGAGTGAATCCCTATTCTCATCTAAAAAAAGGAAGAGACAGGGACAGTTGTTAATATCTTCCTCATTTCTTTCTGTAAATTCTTTAGGGAACGTGTCGCTAATCAGCCGTTACCTATTCAGTCAGCCAGTCGCCCATATTTACTGAAGCACTCCTAAGGTACACTGCACTGAAGAAAGAAGAAGACCCAAGCCCCTGGCTAGAAGTCAGGAAAAATCAGACACGGGCCCATGGTCCTCACTAAAATAGGCTGAACCATAGCTCCTGTGATGTAGCCCTGTCTCCTGAGGATAAGTGTGACTCTTAATTATTTGCTTTAGAAGGCCATTATCTTGAAAATGTGAAGCAGAGTGGAAAGAGCATAGGTCTGGGAATCAGAGGATCTGTTCTAATCCTAGCTCTGCTGCTTCTCTGCTGTATGGCTTTAGATAAATGACTTAACTTTTCTGGGTCTCGGTTATCTCATCGGTAAAATGGGGGTGAAGATTGAGAGCCCTATGTGGGACAGGGACTGTATCCAACTTTGTATCTCCCCCAGAGCTTAGTTCAGTGCCTGGTACGTAGAAATCATTTAAGCAATATCATTTAAGAAAAAGTTCACATAGTATACTTTCCTGAAATGTAAACTGTGTGAAAATGCAATCTAAAATGCTTCAAAATGGGAATTATGCCATGGGGACAATATGGAGTAGAAAGATACTTTTTTCTCAGTCCTTTTTATTCAAAGCTTTTATTTTCATCTTGGAAATTTTTCCCTGTTAACATCAAATATCCTAGTAGGATAGAAATGATGGATGTTTTATTCAAAGGAGGTATTACTACAATACCTTTGCTCAAAATCACTAGAGTCATATGTAATTAGAAATCTCCAAATCCCGAACCATTATTCCTAGGTGAAATAATCAATTTCTTGATAACTCCGCCTAAGAGAAGCAGCAGGGCTTAATGGAAAGAGCACAGGCCTGAGAGTCAGAGTCAGTGCTGCTTTCTAACCCCTGCTCTGCAATTTATATGCTGTGTGATTTAGGGCAAGTCACTCAACTTCTCTGTGTCTCAGTTCTCTCATCTGCAATATGGGGATTCAGTGCTTGTTCTCCACTCCTTGTTACTCTGTGGGAACTGATTATCCTGTATTTAGTACAGTGTTTAGCATACGTGGGACAACCTGATTACCCTGTATCTACTCCAGCGTGTAGAAGAGTGCTCGGCACATAGTAAGCGCTTAACAAATACCAATATTATTATCATTATTATATAGTAAGTCCTTAAATACTCAAACACGCCCTTGCTGCTCCAGCTCTGAGCTCCAATCAATCAATCAATCAATCACGATCAGATCGTCGGTCACTCATATTTATTGAGCACTTACTGGTTGCAGAGCATGTACTAAGCGCTCAGGAAAGAACAGTATAACAATAGAATAGACACATTCCCTGCCCACAACCATCTCAGGGTCTAGAGGAGGAAGATCCTGCTCTAGAGGAGGACCCTCTAGAGGAGCCAGAAGCAGCGTGGCTCAGTGGAAAGAGCACGGACTTTGGAGTCAGGGCTCATGAGTTCGAATCCCAGCTCTGCCACTTGTCAGCTGTGTGACTGTGGGCAAGTCGCTTCACTTCTCTGTGCCTCAGTTCCCTCATCTGTAAAATGGGGATTAAGACTGTGAGGCCCACGTGGGACAACCTGATTCCCCTGTGTCTATCCCAGCGCTTAGAACAGTGCTCGGCACATAGTAAGCACTTAACAAATACCAAAATATATATATAAGACAGACACTATACGAATAAATAAAATTACAGATATGTACATAAATTCTGTGGGGCTGGGATGGGGGAGGTGAATAAAGGGAGCAAATCAGAACAATGCAGAAGGGAGTGGGAGAAGGGGAAAGGAGGGCTTAGTCAGTGAAGGCCTCTTGGAGGAGATGTGGCATCAATAAGGCTTTGAAAGAGGCGATAGTAACTGTCTGTCAGATATAATAATAATAATAATGGTACTTAAGTGCTTACTATGTGCCAAGCACTATTCTAAGCGTTGAGGCAGATACAAGTAAATCATGTTGGACACAGTCCCTGTCCCCCATGGGGCTCACACTCTTAATCCCCATTTTACAGATGAGGGAACTGAGGCCCCGAGAAGTTGAGTGACTTGCCCAAGGTCACACAGCAGACACCGTATTGGAGCCGGGATTAGAATCTCTGACCTTCTGACTCCCAGGCCCGTGCTCTATCCACTAAATGACAGCTCATGTTTAAGCCCCACATTTTGTATGAAAGGGAAAAGCATTAATGAAGCATTTTGGAATGTAGTTCCCTGGTGTCCTCAGCAATTCGGTAACTACTGACTTCAACGGGGACGCCACAAAGCAGAGGGGGGAATGCCATGGATTTCTTTTGGGAAAAACAATTTCCTTCTCAAGAAAAATAAATGAACATTTGACTGCTAAAAAATGATTATATTAAGCAGAGTACCAACAATCGCTTTACTTATTTCAATAGTAATTTCCACAGCAAGGACTTAATTAGGTACATTGCTGCACTCCAGGACTTATAAAATGAATCATTCCCGAAACCCTATGTACCACCGGAGAATCTTTTATGTCTTTCCAAATGAGCATCCTCCTTTCCATCTATCCCTCCCTGAAATTATTCATCAAAAAGAATTCATCAAAAAAGAACTATTTTAGACTCAAGTGTAGGCGGACATTTTAATCCCACAATTATCTGAAATACACTGAATCTCCTGGATTTTTTAAACAGCAATTTTAAAAATCCAGTTTCAATTTCACAGGTGTTCTATCAAAAACAAATTTGAGCCATTCTGGAGTTTGACTGCTTGTACTTTTTTTGATTTCTGAACAACGATTCCTGGTTTTGATGGTTTAGAGATTTTTAAAATGTGTATTCTTATATTTGATGTTTTCCCTAACACACTGAAAAGTAGGCTTCTTTTAGAAATAAAGTCTAAATTGTAAATATTCCTTTCCCACTGACCTCAAAACTCTTATATCTGTTAGTTTTTGATTTTTCAATGATATTGGTAAGTCCTCACTATGTGTCTACTACTGTTTCAAGGGCTGGGGTAGATACAAATCAATCAGGTTGGATACAGTCCATGACCCACATGGGGCTCACAGTCTAAGCAGGAGGGAGAACAGGTCCGGACTCCCCATTTTACGGTTGAGAAACTGATGTACAGAAAAGTTAAGTGACTTGTCCAAGATCACAAAGCGGGCGAGTGGCGGAGCCGGGATTAGAACCCACGTCTGAGGACTCCCAGGCCCGTGCGCTTTCCAAACTAGGCCATCCTGTTTAGTGGGTTGGGGGCAGATTTTATTGCTTAAACCGGTTTTAGCAAGTAGCTTTTTCATTAAGTTTCTTTAAATATAGTAATGGATGGTATTTATTGTGTGATTACTGTGTGCAGAGCTCTGTACTAAGTGTGTGGGAGAGCACAATACAACAAAATTGGTATAACCGTTCCCAGCCCCAAATGAGCTAACAGCCTAAGGGATGTGTGCATATTAATAAACATATTAATATATAATTTGAAACTACATTTGTCAATAAGGGATGTGTGAATGATGGAATACCATATTTTCTTCAGGTACCTAAATCTGCAACTTCTGTTGGCATTAAAAACAAGGAATGTGAGCAATCACAACAAATTCTTCTGTGTGGTCTCTTTTCATCCTTCCCCCACATTTCCTAGCCTCTCTTCAACAAAGAGTGGCAGCACTGGAAAAAACTGTTACTGAAACTAGAATTCCAGTAAAAGTTCCTACTCCAAATATAACCCTGAGTTCAAGGAAAGGAGCAGGAGTTGGATTTGTACTATTCATCTTTGAAGTTTAAAATCTTCAATCTGAAATAATAAAGGATTATAACCATCTCAAAGGCTCAGCAAAATAGGTCCTATTTTGCACGGGGATGTGGATTAGACGACCTCGGGATTTTTCGCTACTCCGAGTTTCTGGGATTCTTAAGTATTTCTCTCAAATAAGGAAAAGAAGATAAGCCGGGGCTGTTTCCTCATAAACATTTTTGTCTTGCCTATAAAAGGCAAAGTGCTTTTCTAATTAAGAAAAAAAATCTGAGCAGATTCACCTCGTGTGTAACATCTATTGTGTTACCAGTCTCCTTTTCAATCTTACGATCAATCAGTCAACGGAATTTATTGCACACTTACTCTCTGCGAAGCACTGGACTGAGGGCTTGGGTGAGCGCTGGTTCTCAATTAGTGGGAAGCACCGTGGTCCAGTGGTTAGAATGTGCGCCTGACAGTCAGAGGGACCTGGATTCTGATCCTAGCTCTGCCACCTGTCTGCTGTGTGACCTTGGGCAAGTGACATAACTTCTCTGTGCCTCAGTTACCTCTTCCGTAAAATGGGGATTAAGACTGTGAGCTCCATCTGGGACAGGGACCGTGTCCAATCTGATTAGCTTGGATCTACCTCAGCACTTAGACCAGTGTTTGACACATAGTAATCGCTTAACAAGTCCCATAATGACATATTGACAAAGGAAGGTTTGGGGGAGTCAGGAAACTAGAGTTCTAGTCCCAGATCTGCCACTTGCAGGCTCCCTCTACACTGTAAGCTCCTTGTGGGCATTCCGAGCGCTTAGCAGAGTGCTCTGCACATGGTAAGCGCTCAATAAATACGATTTAATGAATGAATGGGCAGGAAACGTGTCTACCGACTCAGACATATTGTTATGTTATAGTCTCACAAGTGCTAAGTACAGTGCTCTGCACAGTAAGCATTCCATAAATAGGATTGATCTGGCTTCACCTAGACAGTTTAAAGAATCTAAGGGTCACAACTTCTGAAGCTGCATCATTTGCTCCTGCTGCAAGACAGACTGGATGTTCAGAAAGCCAGGTGGACATTAGAAACGGGAGCTAAAATGAGTTTTTCCAGATGATGAGAGATTTTGCTCCTAATTTGTCAGAGAGGGCACAAAGGAGAGTGAAGAGTCATTCTTTTTAATTTAAGAAGAAGGGATTGAAGAAAAAAAGCTAAACTGATGACTGAAAATTCACTCTTCATCACGGCTAAACATTTAACTGTACAACAAATGAATACCTTTGCTGGTGAATTGAGAGAGACAAATTTCTGCAAAATAATTGCCTTTTCAACCCAGAGTAGGGTGAGCAATCTGTAAGCTATCTGTGGCTACTCGGTGCCATGAGGTATCTCATTTAGAACAGTGGAACGATATCTTTGTTTTTAAACAGACACAGTTTAAAACATTACCCACAGAAGCACCGATGTGTTTAGAACAGATGTGTTAGCACAGATGTTTTTGCCAATGTGAAAGACACCATACTCTCTCTGGTGCCTCATAATCTGATGCTTCATTATGCTAAGCTAGGAAAAGCAATAATGTTTTTGTAGGGGGAACCCAACTAAAACCTTTTCATTCATTTCATTTTCTACATCTTAAGGATGTTTCCGAGGGTGTAATGCCCTTTGAGGCTGTTTAATTGAACGCTTGGGCCTGACTCAGTAGATCTTTTACCTATATATAAGGGGTTTACTTGAGCGTAGGGTATCTGTGGTAATCAGTGTTAGCCTGGGTGCCGACGCATGGAGAGTCAAGGCAGGAGGATGGAGAGAGGACATCAAATCTGAGAACATGGCTTCCCTTCCCTCCTCTGCCATCATTTCTGGGGCTCATTATGAAACCTAGGAACCTGTGTTTGGAGAACGAAGCTTACGACCCTTCTCCAGTAGAACTCCAGATCTGAGAAAATTGTGGGGAGCAGACAGGGGAAAAGAAGGGGTGATAGGAAGGAGATGGATGGAAGAAAACCCTGGAATGCTGTCCAAATTTCTAGCTCCTCTGTGGAAACTACCCTTCCTTCTGGGAGACTTCATTGAAAAGGGAGGGGGAAAAGATACAGAAAAAGACAAATAGAGATAAGAAGTGAATAGTAAGTCAGAAGGGTTCCAGGAGGTTACAGGCTTGACAGGTAGAGAGTGAGGAGGGAAAGAAAGGAAGTTATAATAATAATGCTGGTATTTCCTAAGCACTTAATTTGTGGCAAATACTATGCTAAGAACGAGTAGAATTATAGAGGATGATTATGTCAGGTACAGTCCCTGTCCTATATGGGGCTCAGAGTCTAAAGGAGGAGGAAGACGTATCTTACCTATTTTTAAAATGAGGAAACAGGCACAGAAAAAACAAGTGATTGTCCAAGGTCACACAGCAGGCAAGTGGGATTAGAAATCAGGTCCCTGACTCCTAGGCCTGTGCTTTTTCCATAAACCATCCTGCTTCTCTCTCATGTTGCAAAGTACTTAAATGGTGGAATGCAGAGAGGAAGATTGGATAAGAAGGCAGGTAACTCTTTCGTTATTCCTCGAGACATGCTGCTGCCAGTGACAGAAAGAATACTAGGTCAAAGCTCATAGGATGGCGTTTCTCCTGAGAAGTGGAAATGAGGAGAGATATCAGGAGGGAACACAGAGATTGCGGTGGCAGAGACGGAGTCCAAATATGTAACGGGCAGGAAAATTAATGAGGAAAAGACAGAGCAACTGAAGAGTTATGGGCGATGAGGGAGCTGAGAAAGAGAAGGTGAGAGGCAGAAGGACATGGAAAGAGGGATAAAGATGATTTTAGAGGAAGAGAGAAAAAGAAGAGGAATGTGGAAAGAAAAGATGGAAAAGTAGAGCATCTATCTGTTCTACTGCTGGTGAAGATCTGTTATTTCTAATAATTTTATTGATATGTAAACCAGAACATTGTCTCTTTTTATATATCAACAAAACTAAGTGAAAATGGCCAAATGTCCCTACTCATTTTAACCATCTGCAACATAGCCCTCAGGACCAAATGATATGTAAAGGAATTTATGATCTCCTGTCAGCCCCAAATCAAATTCATCCTGGTTGAAGGCAGTCAAAGAACTACAAGGCAGGAAGGACTTAGTCCAAACAACGTAATTCCCCCAGCTCCTACTTAAGTTTGTTACTAATAATAATAATGACGATGGCATTTGTTAAGCGCCTAATTGGGGGTCAAGCACCGTTCTAAGTGCTGGAGTAGATACAAGCTAATCGGTTTGGACACGGTCCCTGTCTCACATGGGGCTCACACTCTTAATCCCCATTTTCCAGATGAGGTAACTGAGGCATAAAGAAGTGAAGTGACTTGCCCAAGGTCACACAGCAGACACGGGGCAGAGCCAGAATTAGTAACCCGGGTCCTTCTGACTCCAGGCCTGGGCCCTAGACACTAGGCCATGCTGCTTCTCAAGTTAGAACTGAATTTAACAAATACCAACATTATTATTATTATGCTTGCTGAGGTCATGCTCTCGAACGAATGAAAGGGAAGTGGATCATTTAGTCCGTCGGCTGACTGTGGGCAGGGACTGTCTCTCTTTACTACCCTATTATACTTTCCTAAGCATTTAGTACAGTGCTCTGCACATTCCCAAGCATTTAGTACAGTGCTCTGCACACAGTAGGGACTCAATAAATACGACTGAATGAACGCAGATGGCTACCCAGGTGGGAAGATGAAGACATCTTTCCTTCTTAATGAAATGGCTAAGGTAGATTTGGACAGGGAAGGGATACCAGGAGTACCCAGACCGGATTGTCAAGACGACAGATCCTTATTTTTCTTTTGCCTTTCTTCTCTTAAAAGGGGGGAGCAGACAGCTTTAGTCCCCACTGGGAAAACCTAATAGAGACGGAGGTAGTGATGCAGAAAGCTTCAGCGTCAGAATGGGCACCGAGAAGAGAACAAAACCATTTCTCCATTCACATTTCATTTAAATGATTTTGTGTTATTTTCCAGTGAATGCAATAAATGTATAAACAAGAATATCTTAGCGGATTCCTGGGTATTTGCATCGAGACAATATGTGACTAGTCAGGGGATGGTCCATTGAGTGCAAAAATTGCTTCATGGCCAGTTTTCTTTTTTTTCCTCTCTTCTAGGATGTATTAGAGATGTGTCATCTATAGCCCTGCAGGCTACTGCTTTGGACAGAGGTCTGTTTTCCATTAAATTCTTTTACAAACCTTCTAGTGTGGTAGTTAGTTTCTATTTTCCTTAAAAGAATTAGGCAAAGGACTGAAGTGCAGAAGAGTTGGGGTAGATGACCTAGAACTATAGAATGTCTTAATTGAAATTAATCACCATTCAGCATGAGGTGGGGAAAAGAACCAGGAGAGCAGTGGATAAAAAACGAGGTCGTCCTTTAACTGGTTTCCATATTCAGGGATGCAAACTAAGCACCCAAAAAGAGAAAAATGATGTAGATTCATCTAGATTTCGAGAAATTAGGGATTGGTTTTTACTGCCAATCTTCACCAAGCAAAATTCTTGCGTAGATTCAGTGGCCTAGTGTTGAGTTGTTCTTTATTTTGGAAAATGATGCTGCAGCTTAAGAAATCCTAGTCATGGATCCATTCCCAGTGCTTAGGACAGTGCTGTGCACAAAGTAAGCACTTTAATATTATCATTACTACTATTCAGAGTCATCTATAAATGTGTATCGTGGGTTATCGGGCAGAAACACTGTATTTGTAGCTGACGTTCTGGGCCGTGTACATTTATGAAAAGAGCAGGCACTCCGTAAGTGTTTGTTGCTTTCCAGCATTTCCACTAGACTGTAAACTCCATGGAGGCAGGGTGCATGTCTACCAGGTGACTGTACTGTACTCTCCCAAGTGCTTAGTACAGTGCTCTGCACACAGTAAGTGCTCAATAAATATCATAAATAAATAAATAAATATCCCCCGATGAGTCCGTAAGCCCGTCAAAGGGCAGGGACTGTCTCTGTTACCGATTTCTACATTCCAAGAGCTTAGTACAGTGCTCTGCACATAGTAAGCGCTCAATAAATACTATTGAATGAATCGTGGATTGATTGATTTCACAGCTACGCTGCATCACCTTAACACGTACCTCAGGGTCCCTTTAGACAACTTTCCAATTTTCCCAGGATAATGACGACGGTAACGATGGTACTTGTTAAGTGCTTACTATGTATCAAGCACTGTTTTAAGCACTGGGGTTGATGCAAGCTAATCAGGTTGGGCACAGTTCCTGTCCCACATAGAGCTTCATTTTTCAAATGAGGTAACTGAGGCACAGTGAAGTGAAATGACTTACTCAAGGTCACCCAGCAGACCAGGGGCAGAACAGGGATTAGAACCCAGGTCCTTCTGATTCCCAGGCCAGCGCTCTTTCCAGAAGCATTAATGATCAAAAGCGGTGAGGTCGCAGCCTCGTCCCCAACCCGTCTCCCCAAACCCACCCTCTCCCCGTCCCTTTCCATTGGGCCGGTGCCCCTGGGCCTCGGTTTATCCCCCCGACCCGGCCCCTTTCTCCTACTCCCAGAGGTTCCCCCATTTGTTTGGGCTGGATTCCTGCTTCTCCCATAAACTGCCCCCTCCCAGGAGAAGCAGCGCGGCCTAGTGGATGGACCACACAGGCCTGGGAGTCAGAAGGACCCAGGTTCTAATCCCGCTCCGCTCCCCGTCTTCTGTTTGATCTTGGGCAAGTCATTCTACTTCTCCGTGCCTCAATTACCTCATCTGTAAAATAGGCATTGAGACTGTAAGCCCCCCGTGGGACATGGAATGTGCCCGACCCAGTTAGTTTGCATCTAACCCAGCACTTAGAACAGTGTCTGTCACACAGTAAGCGCTTAACAAATTCCACTAAAGAAAATTTCAAGAAGGAAGGAAAGTATTTCAGTATCTCCTGGCTCTCAATTAGGATCAGGACCCCGTCCGGGGACCTTTTGAACGTCCTACTTCCCAAACCTGTCAGCTGAATGCCGTCATTCATTCAATCGTATTTCTTGAGCGCTTACTGTGTGCAGAGCCCTGTACTAAGCGCTTGGAATGCTCAGTTCGGACAGGTAGAGAAGATCCCTGCCCAGCGACGGGCTCACGGATACACAAGGTGGTTTAAGGCAGCAAATGATTGGGGTGAAACTTGACACAAAGGAGCAGAATTGGGAACAAGACAGACCTTCACATTGAATTCACAGACCCTAAAAGAATAGTGAACGGAGAATCAACTTGAGTGTTGATTTTTCGAAAACTACTGGTAGAAAACTACTAAGTAGTCCGGCAGCCCTACGAAATTCCCCGGAGTTGATCCTGTAATCAAACAGTGGCACTGAGAATTTACTGTGTGCCGGACGCTGAATTAAGCACTTGGGAAACTGCAATATAACAGAGTTGGTGGGTGCGCTCTTTACCCAAGAGGAGCGACATTCAATCGGTGGTATTTATTGAGCATTGTGCGCAGAACGCTGTACTAAGCGCTTGGGAGATTATAATGCAACAGAATCGGTAGACACGTCCCTTGCCCACAAGGAGCTTGCAGTCTGCTTGAGAACATCACAGAGGGTAAGGAAGCTGTTTCCAGACTCTGCTTCTAGACTTTAGGGAAAATCTGAGGTACAAGAGAAACCACCAAGACTTGAGGCCGTCAGTCAGAAGGTTCTGCATGTTGATGACAGCCCTCTTGAAGCTCACACGAAAGGAAGCTGGAAAAAACTATAAAGATGCTTCTTGTTTTCCCCCTCCCAGAAGCAGAGGATAGAGGATGGGCCTGAGCGTCAGGAGGACCTGGATTCTAACCCGGACTCCGCCACTTGTCTGCTCGTGCAAGTGACCGTGGGCAAGCCACTTAACCTCGCCCTGCCTCAGTTACCTCATCAGGAAAATGGGGGTTAAGATTGTGAGCCCCATGTAGGACAGGAAGTGTGTCCAACCTAATAAACTTGTATCTATCTAAGCACTTACCCAGAGTCTGGTACATGATGAGTGTTTAACAAAATACGGTTAAAAAGAGAGATTATGAACTTCTCCGCAGCACTAGGAGAAAACACCGAATTATTGATGAGCTTGAAGAAAACCCAGGTCACAATCTCAGAATGAATGTAAACTAGCCTGTTCTCCCTCCTTCTTAGACTGAGAGCCCCATTTGGGATATGACAGGTATTCGTCTGAGCTGATTAACTCGTATCTAACTATTATCTAGTATTATAAACAGTATGTCTATTAACTTGTACCCCTGCATTTAGAAAAATGCTTTTTTTTAAAAAAAAAGGTATTTATTAAGAGCTTATTATGTGCCAAATATTGTTCTAAGCATTGGGGTAGATATAAGATAATCAGGCCAGATATGGTCCCTGAACTATTTAGGGCTCACAATCTAAATAGGTGAGAGTAGGACTTAATCCCCATTTTACAGATGAGGAAGCTGAGGCAAGAGAAATTAAATTACTTGCCCAAGGCCACACAGCAAGCAAGCGGCAGAGCACATGGTAAGAGTTTAATAAATACAATCATCATCATCATCAGACTTTAAATAACTCCTGCCCAATCAGAAGGATTTTTCACCAATATCTGGCCCAATTCAAATTGATCTGACTCTAAAACTGACAATTTTACTTTAATTGGTACACATGGTGATCACAATGAAATACAATTTCCATTCTCGGTAGAATGTAACATGATTTTCCCTATGAAAGAATGAAAGTGTAAAAGATGACAATTGCCAAATTTATAAAACTGCAACAAATATATGACATGTAGCACAGTGGTGTACCCGGAACACAATAAGACTGGAGAAATGGGGAGTGGAGAAGAAAAATTAATAATAATAATGTTGGTATTTGTTAAGCACTTACTATGTGCAGAGCACTGTTCTAAGCGCTGTGGTAGACACAGGGGAATCAGGTTGTCCCACGTGGGGTTCACAGTCTTCATCCCCATTTTACAGATGAGGGAACTGAGGCACAGAGAAGTTAAGTGACTTGCCCACAGTCACACAGCTGACAAGCACACAGCTGACAAGTGGCAGAGCTGGGATTTGAACTCATGACCTCTGACTCCAAAGCCCGGGCTCTTTCCACTCCTCATCACAACCAACCCTGTCTTATAATGTTTTATTGCTGTTTTTACATCTGTGTATGCGCTGTTGCTCATATAATCAGGGAAAATTCTGATGTTTATACTGCTTCACAGAGTCTGACTCAAGGCTCCATACGGAGATCCAACCTCTAGCTGATCGATCCCATGGAGATATAGTAGCATAAATATAACAAAACGCTTGTCTTTGCAGAACACTGGAATTCTCATCCTGTCGACAATTGTTGATGCAACCAGTGTCATTTGTCCTGAGTTATCAGATTCTGCAATCACTTAAATCTAAATTTAATATTAGCTTCGATGAACGTGTCATTAGTCTTGGAGAGTATCTGTATTCTGAGATGAATCACTAGTGTTTCAGAGATTGATAATTTTAAGCAAAGGATTTGAGTCACTATATATCAATAGCTCTTCAACTACACTTAGCTACTAAATGTGCATGCAAACATTCTAGGCAATTGTATAGAGTTTATAGAGGGGGTGAAAAGAAAGTAAATATACAACTTCAAAGATTATTAAAAAAACCAGCCTTCAGACCCTCTTCCACATGGAAATTCATTTCCGACTCTTCTCTCCTCATGATCCACAGAACCCTGGGCTAGAGTTAAGATCAATCAGTCAATCAGTCATATTTATTGAGCAGTTACTGTGTGCAGAGCACTGTACTAAGCGCTTGGAACAGTATAACGTAACAGAGTTGGAAGACATGTTCCCTGCCCACAAGGAGCTTACAATTATTAATTAAGGGATTACAATCTTAACCGAAATTCTTGTGCAGCATGACTTAGTGAGGCTGCGGTCAAACGGTTGATCGATAAGAACACGAACAACAAAAACGAATTTACTCCTTTCTCTGGATCCGTATAACACTTTCACCGTTTTATTTCTATGGCATATAATAATAATGTTGGTATTTGTTAAGCGCTTGCTATGTGCCGAGCACTGTTCTAAGCGCTGGGGTAGACACCATATACCACCAAGCGCCACAGCACTTTTATGAAAGACTTTATTTTAGCTCAGAAACAATATTCATCAAAAAATTCCTTTCATTTTCCATTAAACCTGTTCGGTTCTGAAGACAGGAACATTTCTTTCGTTTCATTTCTTTCTTTCCCCTGTAGACAGATTTTTCAGGTGTCTAAAACCAATGAACAACATCAGCCTTGTTTGGCTCTCCCATCAATCAGGTTTTCAGCCACAGAATAAAAATCAGTTACTCTTATGAAGTCTGACTTTTGGGGATGAATTTTTTTTCCACTCAGAAATTTAATCATACAATTCCTATTTAAATGAAAAAATGACGCCTGGTTAATTCCCTCCTTGTGCCATTGAATATTTATCCAGGAACAGTCCGCTGAATACTAATCCCTTTATTTGGGGACAGTCTGTACTGACTACAGAGCAGAAGAAGCTATGAGGATTAATTTAGCCAACAGTAAAACTGGCAATTCGCTAACTGAGACGCCATAAAGAGTGAGGAGACTAAAAATCCGGTGTTGCTGACTTAGAAGCAATAGGTGATTTAAGACCATAATGAAACACAACCTCAAAACCATGTGATATAACTAGGATCTGCTGGGAGATACCTGAGGAAGACAGAACAGCCTGGTATACAACTTTAGGAAGTATTGCCTTCCATGAGTTCCGAATTCTAGAAGATCGGGAGACCAGATTGGGTGCGTATTAAAAATGGAAAACCTCTCAGAATCGTTAAAGATTATCCACAGACTAGCCCATGGAATGCATTATTGGATGTGCTAAGGTCTTTTTAACCACACCCATAAGTATGGATTGGACAGAACCATCGGCGTTGTCCCGCTTGAATACAGTGATATGGGTGTAATAGAGTGGCCGAGCGATAAAATTCACATTCAGTCTATAATTGATTTAGGGATTAGTTTGCTCAGTGCCAGAAGAAGATCTTGTGCACGCCTGAAGGAGATCTCGGCTTTACCCCAAATCAAGACAAGACCAGGAGGAGACGATGCAAGATTATTAGAAAAAATCCATTCGCAATATAATAACGTTGGTATTCGTTAAGCGCTGACTCTGTGCAGAGCACTGTTCTAAGCGCTGGGGGAGATACAGGGTAATCAGGTCGTCCCACCTGAGGCTCACAGTTAATCCCCATTTTACAGATGAGATAACTGAGGCACAGAAAAGTTAAGTGGCTTGCCCACAGTCACACAGCTGACAAGTGGCAGGGCCGGGAGTCGAACGCATCACCTCTGACTCCGAAGCCCAGGCCCTTTCCACTGAGCCGCGCTGCTTCCCCCATGGATATCTTGGCATTCTATGAAAAAGCATAAATTTAGTTCCTCCAGAATTCAGGGTCCAGAGATTTTTTTTTAAAGGGGTCTGAAGAAGTTTCAAAAGGTCTGACTATAAACTGTTCGACAGTGTTCTGCACAGAGTAAACACTCAATAAATATGATCGAATGAATAGATGAATGATGAGAATAACGCTGGGTAACTTTCTGGTGGGGCAAATCGACAAAAGGGACATTATTGGGGGATTTTCTAGGACTCTGCGTAACTTTCTCCAAGTTTGTGTGTGCCTTTGAAGAGGATATCTAGAGGGCAGAGAAACTAACCTAGTACAACATCCAACACAGTAACCGCGCAAACCCAGGTGCTGAGAAAATATTATTATACAGAATCAATTACTGTTTCCAAGAGCAAAAAGTTATTTTTCAGCAACTGCTCAGATTTCAAGATTTGGAATGCATCAAATATAGGACACAGCGATCTACCCTCCATATGCACCTCAATTATTCTCTTGGAATGATTTGAAACTACTGACAAATGTGAGAAAAATGCAAAAACTTTCACACCTAAGAAAAAGCTTCAGCTATTTTCTAAAAAGTGTTTGTGGTGGGAGAGGAGAGAGGAGGACATGAGAATGGAAAAGTGCGGTCATTTTTCAGGACTTTCCATGTTCCATTTAAAAAGTTATTAAAACTCTTCTGCCCTGGAAGAGGTCACTAAGGACCAAAGGGGAAAATTCTTCCTTGCTGTCCCAAATTCTCCTGCGATTAGTAAGTCAAGATTCATTACAAGCACAGTTTGGAGAACGACACAAGGCGCCTCATAAACTTGGAGGAAAACAAAGGTTGGAATAAATAGTGCTTTCAGTTGTTATCTGGGATCCAACAAAACTGATAAATATTTTGAATCTAGATGGAATCATCCCTTCCAGGAGGTCCAAATATTTTTCTAAATTTTAATCATAATCAGGCACTGGCAACAAAGTCAAGTTAAATTCTTCTCCCTCTTTTGTAAGAGCAAAGAATACCCTTTTAAGGCTATGTCTACCCTAAGAAGAATAGAGGTAGTCGTATTTATTGAGCACCTACTATGTGCAGAGCTAGGGATCGTGTGCTGGGAAATGAAATACACAGATGAGGTAAAGTCACAGTCCCCGCAAACGTAAGGAGCTCAAAATCTAAGAATCAGGGGGTGGAGATGGAGACAAGACTGGCAACCTACATATAGAGAAAGCTGAAACACAAGTCAAAGATGATGATAAATATGAAAGAAGTAGGATTTGGGACTCCTTCTGGTTCAGACCCATGTGACAGGAATTCTTCAAATTGAATTTTTTTTCCTAACCTGACTCTTACTACTAAATTATTTGGTGAATTGTGAATGATCCTTTTGGTCAAGGGGGACGTCACCAAATTCCTTGGAGAAATAATCAATCCGCTGATTTTTTGTCCGCGTGGCCTCAAGTGCACGAGGCTAAAATTGATCTGTAGTGAAAGGAATTTGGAACTTTGCTCCCCCAAAGACCCAGGGCAAACGTCCTGCTTCACTGAAGCAGATAATTGCACCCACCAAGCGGGCGAAGGCTAGATCACAGAGCTGGGAATCGGAAAGTCACGGGTTACAGTCCCGGCTCTGCCACCCGTCTGCTGGGTGACCTTGGACAAGTCGCTTCACTTCCCTGGGCCTCGGTTACCTCATCTGTAAAATGGGGATTGAGACTGAGCCCCACATGAGACAGGGACTGTGTCCAACCCGATCTGCTCGTATCCACCCCAGCACCTAGTACAGTGCCTGGTACCTAATAAGCCCTAAACAAACACCAAAGAAAAAAATGAGTATGGTTTCCCAGCTGAATCTTCCCACTTGACCAAATTTTATTTCAAATGTGTGCATCTTTGAAAATTCAGCTAGGGCTCCTTACAAATCTGGATTTGGGGATGTAAATGTATTCACAGCAAATAACTATTCATCCAGAAGCTCCAGATTATGGATATGTATTTCTGGTTGGTGCATTTGCTCTCTGGGAGTACAAATAAATTGGGTAAACTAGAACATGAACCTTTTTTTAAAAAAAGAAACAACTTCCAAATGCAACAACTGCCTCCAGGTTCTAGAACCTGGGTGTCAGATTTGCATCGAGTACTAAAAGAAATTTTTCTCTCTCTCTCTCCCTCCCTCCCTCCCTCCTTCCCTCTGTCTCCCTCCCTTTTCCTCTCCCTCTTTTAGACACTCCCTTTTTCTCTCCTTGTGCCTGTTTCTGGGGTTTCCCCCAATTACCTGGTTTTAGAAGCTGAGTGGACTAGTGGAAAGAGCATTGGTCTGGAAGTCAGAGGGCGTGGGTTCTAATCCCAGCTCCATCACATGTCTGCTGTGTGACCCCGGGGAAGTCACTTCACTTCTCTGGGCCTCAGTTACCTCATCTGTAAAGTGGGGGTTAAGACCGTGAACTCCCTGTGGGAGAGGGACTGTGTCCGACCTGATTACTTCGTATCTACCCCAGTGCTTAGAACAGTGCTTGGCACACAGTAAGTGCTTAACAAATGCCACAGTTATTACCACTACCTTGATTTCTACTAATAAGAGAATATGACAAAAGGAAAGAGACTTCTTTTGTTTTATTGTCCGTCTCCCCCTTCTAGACTGTGAGCCCGTTGTTGGGTAGGGATTGGCTCTATCTGTTGCCGAACTGTACTTTCCAAGCGCTTAGTACAGAGCCCTGCACGTAGCAAGCGCTCAATAAATACGACTGAATGAATGAATGAAGGAGAATCACACGATGTTGGTTGAAGAAAAAATGGGTAAGAAAAAATGGGACGGGAAGACATCCCGAAAGGGTATTAGAGTGGGCAAAAGTTGGACCTCTTGAGATAGGGAAGTCCTTCCCAGGCGGTAGGGATACAGGCCCCCATCACTGTTAAAATATACACACACACGCACATACATGAACAAACACACATACGATACGATTAATAATAATAATATTAATGATTATGTTGGTATTTGTTAAGCCCTTACTCTGTGCAGAGCACTGTTCTAAGCGCTGGGGGAGATACAGGGTCATCAGGCGGTTCCACATGAGGCTCCCAGTCTTCATCCCCATTTTGCGGATGAGGGAACTGAGGCCCAGTGAAGTGACTTGCAACACAGTCACACAGCTGACAAGTGGCAGAGGTGGGAATCGAACCCATGACCCCGGACTCCCAAGCCCGGGCTCTTTCCACTGAGCGACGCTGCTTCTCTATTACAAGATCAGGGAATCAAGCAATCTTTCATCGGTCTTTGCCACCAACAAACCGCTCGACTTGGGAGAGTACGACAGAGTAATTAGGCACTGCCTTTTAGGAGTTCATAAGGTAGCGGGGAGGGAAGGTGGGAGAAATGCAGAATACGTGATGTTTCTTCATCCTTCTCATCGTCGTCATCAATGGTATCTATTTAATAATAATGATGATAATTGTGGTCTTTGTCAAGTGCTTACTATGTGCCAGGCACCGAACTAAGCGCTGGGGTAACACAGGGTGAAGTCATTTGCTCAAGGACGCAAAACAGATAACTGGCGGAGCTGGGATTAGAACCCGGTTCCTTCTGACTCCCAGCCCGGGCTCTTTCCAAGGTCACGCTGCTTCTATTGAGTGCTTACTATGTGAAGAACACTGTACTAAGCACTTGGGAGAGTACAGTGAAACGGAACTGGCACACACAGTTCCCCGCCTACAGCGAGCTCACAGTCTAGAGGGAAGTTTTTATCTGTAAAGAGGCGACAGGGCAAGTCCTATTTACATCAGTACCCAGGGAAGCAGGGTGGCTCAGTGGAAAGAGCCCGGGCTTCGGAGTCAGAGGTCATGGGTTCGACTCCCGGATCTGCCACTTGTCAGCTGTGTGACCGTGGGCGAGTCACTTGACTTCTCTGTGCCTCAGTTACCTCATCTGGAAAATGGGGATTAACTGTGAGCCTCATGTGGGACGACCTGATTGTCCTGTATCTACCCCGGCGCTTAGAACAGTGCTCTGCACATAGTAAGCGCTTAACAAATACCAACATTGCTACCCATCCTCTAAGTTGCTTATTTAAAATAATATTTGTTAAGCGCTATGTGCCAGGCACTGTACTAAGCGCTGGGGTAGGTTAATCCATCAACCAGATTTATTGGGCGCTTATAATGTGCAGAACACTGTACTAAGTGCTTGGGAGAGCCCAAGATAACAATATTATAGAGTTGGTAGACACACTTCCTGCCTACAACAAATTTACAGTCCAGATACAAGGTAAGTTGACTAGTGGAGATTGGAGCGTGCGAAATCAAGGCTACGACACAGACACAAAAGTGTCCAGGAACGATCCTCGTTCCGGGAAACTTTCCTGTTGAGAATTTCATCGACCATCCACCTTAAAATCGGAAGAAATGATTCAGATCATTAAGCAATCACTTTTTTCCGTTTCTAAACCAATTCTTAGGCTATAATTTTAGAGGGACGGGTTGGGCATTGTAATATTTCCAGAGATGAAATCTCATAAATACTTAAAACGCCACCATCAAGTTTGCCTCATAAAAGAAACGGCTATGAAAGATGTAGACTCATTAGAAGAAAATAATTTTAGAAGCTTAAACAAAAAAGCCAAAAGGCTGTTGGCTCATTACAGAAATGACAGTTTAATGATTTGCGAATGACTGTAGCCTGTGTAATTTCTGTTAGCCGGTTACAGTTTGGGGCTGAGATGTATGAATTTCTTAGGAATATTCAAAACATTGCACTCATTTGCAATTGAAACTGAGCACAATAGTCTTTGAATACAATTACACAGTATTTTTCAAATCTGTTTCGTGGCTCAGTGGAAAGAGCCCGGGCTTGGGAGTCGGAGGTCATGGGTTCGAATCCCGCCCCTGCCACTTGTCAGCTGTGTGACTGTGGGCAAGTCACTTCACTTTTCTGTGCCTCAGTTACCTCATCTGTAAAATGGGGAATTAAGACTGTAAGCCTCACGTGGGACAACCTGATCACCCTGTATCTACCCCAGCGCTTAGAACAGTGCTCTGCACATAGTAAGCGCTTAACAAATACCAACATTATTATTATTACTTTTTGAAATGTGCTGCTATCTGAACTCCTGAAGTTTATTTGAATTCAAATGTTCCCGTGATGAAATGTGAAGAAAATAGATGGTAAAGAACTAGAGATTGGAAATAAAAAGTTACACACTGGGATTTAGCGGCAAAACTGCCCCTTAACCGAACTTCTTTGGAAACATAAAAATACGTGGTTTTTTCCTCTAAGGTATACCTTTCAAATGTATTCTGCTTTCTGAGTAAGAAATGTATTCATATATTCGAGTATTACTAAATGATAGTCATGACTTTTTATTTGAATGTTCCAGAAATGGAATCCAATCTAACACCCTTGAATAGTGATGTTTCTATTTAGCATATTCAGACAAAAGTTGAAATAATTAAAAGCACTAAAATGAAACACATTCTGTTTTGTTAAAAGACAAGCAAATTTACCAGTTAATGGTGGGGGGGAGAAATGGGGCCCAAATCAGGGTAGTATTAAGGTGGCACATTGGCTTTTTTAAGGGAATATTTCAAGTAGTTTTAGGATCTCCAAAACGTGACCAGTAAGAAAACTTACCTTTTTGTTTTATTTTACACCACGAGGTTGTAAGATCCTTGGGAAAAGGAATCCTCTCTACCAACTCTATTGCACTGTACTCTCCCAAGGGCTTTCACAATGCTGTTTTGCACACGTTTAGCACACAATATTTAAAAAGAATTAAAAAGTGATTCGAAAAGAGCCGGAATTGTGCCATTCATCTTGGTTTAAGACAACTAATGATTCCATATGAATACTAGTCTATTGCACATTGATCTTATTATACTGGGAGATACAATTAACCACAGAATTTAGAAGCATTCTCATGTCAATGAAAAGCTCACATAAAAACAAACTAAACAAGATACAGACGGCAACTATAGAAATTAGAAATGAGAGCAATCTTATTTGGTCATTTCAACATTTGAATTTCCTTTCTAATTTCTCGTTCGATTTCACTCCCTTGATTGAGGCCTGATTCCTTTCTTGATTTAACTGTGGGATGCAGCTGTGTGGCGTCAGAGCTTTGTAATGTAAAAGGAGTGAAATATTGACGGATATTTAAGAAACCCCAATTCCCAAGATTTTGTCTTCCTATAATCCATGTCTGCTTTGAAAAAGCTTAAATCAAAAAAGAACGCCCATTGAGGAGATAAAAAAGATATAGAAAACGATCCACAGGTAAGACTGCCCAGATGGGAGACTTAAAAATGTTAGGGTTGCTCAGGCTGTTTGCCAAATAATAATTATAACTGTGGTTTGTTAGGCACTTTCTATGTGTTCTAAGCACTGGGGTGGATACAAGCAAATCAGGTTGGACACAGCCCCTGTCCCTCATGGGGCTCACAGCCTCAATCCCCATTTTAGAGATGAGGTAACTGAGGCACATAGACGTTAATATATATGTTAATATAATTTTAATATAATTTAATTCATTTTATATATATATTGATATTTGCTAGGCTCTTGCTACGTGCTAGGCACCGTACTAAGCTCTGGGGTAGACGCAATCTAATTAGTCCGGACACAGTCCACGTTTCACAATCTAATTAGTTTGGACACAGTCCATGTTTCACTTGGGGCTCTCAGTCTTAATCCCGATTTGACAGACGAGGTAACTAAAGCACAGGTAAGTGAAGTGACTCGCCCAAAGTCATCCAGCAGACAAGTGGCAGATCCGAAATTAGAACCCAGGCCCTTCTGACTCCCAGGTTTACTGCGTGGAAATTTTATTTACTAAAATACAATTAAAATTTAAAATTACTAAAATAAAATCATTTATTTTTATTGCTTTCCAAAGGAATGGAAAACAATTTTTGCGGGGGGGGGGGTCTCAAGACTTTGGCCTAGTGGAGAGAGCGAGGGGCTGGGAGTCAGAGGACCTGGGTTCTAATCCCAGTTCCTACACTTGTCTGCTGTGTGACCTTGGGCAAGTCACTTCGCTTCTCTGGGCCTCAGTTCCCTCATCTGGAAAATGGGGATGAAGACTGGGAGCCCCATGTGGGACAGACTAGTCCGTAAGCTCATTGCGGGCAGGGAATGTGTCCGTTGATTGTTATTTTGTACTCTCCCAAGCGCTTAGAACAGCGCTCCGCACACAGTAAGAGCTGAATAAATACGACTGAATGAACGAGTGACAGGGACGGTGTCACATGATTAGCTCCAACCTACTCCGGTGTTTTGAGCAGTAAGCGCTTAATAGATACCACTTGAGAAGCAGTGTGCCTCCGTGGGAAGAGCCTGCGCTTGGGAGCCAGACGTCACGGGTTCTAATCCCCGCTCCGCCACTTGTCTGGGCGAGTCACTTCTCTGGGCCTCAGTTGCTTCCTCCGTAAAACGGGGACGAAGACTGGGAGCCCCATACGGGACAACCCGATTACCTGGATTCTACCCCGGCGCTTAGAACGGTGCTCGGCACATAGTAAGCCCTTCACAGATCCGTCATTATCATTATTAATAACAACACAAGGGAGTCGGTAGACACGGGAAGCGCTCAACGAATGCCATCGCCTCGGCGCGTTACCTGAATGGGTCTTCCGTCGGGCGTCAGCACCTCCTCTGACAGCTCCATCATCTTCAGTGCCATCAGGGCAATGGGCTTGGCATGACAAAGGCTCTTCCTGTGGAGTCCTGCTGCCACGCAATACGCATCCCCTATCGTCTCCACCTGCGGCAGACAGATCGGACGCAAAGTGTGAGACCCACGCCAACCGTCACTCATCTGCCAGGGCCGGCGCTTGCTGGAAGGGGACCGGCCAAACTTCCAGGAAGGAAGCGATTAGCCGGCCGAGGGTGATGACCCCGGACTCTCACCCATTCGGTAGCATTCACTGAGCGCTTACTATGTGCGGAGCACCGGACTAAGCGCTTGGAACGGACAGGTCGGTAACAGATAGAGACGGTCCCCGCCCTTTGACGGGCTCACGGTCTCATCGGGGGAGACGGACGGACGAGAACGATGGCGATAAATAGACTCGAGGGGATGCACGGCTCATTAAAACGATAGCAATTAGATAATAATGTTGGTATTCGTTAAGCGCTTACTACGTGCAGAGCACTGTTCTGAGCGCTGGGGTAGACACAGGGGAATCGGGTTGTCCCACGTGGAAATAGAATCAAGGCGATGTACATCTCATTAACAAAATAAATAGGGTAATGAAAATATATACAGTTGAGCGGACGAGCACGGTGCCGAGGGGAAGGGGGAGGAGGAGAGGGAAAGGGGGGAAGAGTTTGCCAGCAAGGGGAGTCAAAAGGTGACAACTGTCTCCGGCAGTAGCTCGCCGTCCTTAAAAACCGCCGACGATGGATAAAGCCGTGGACAGACGAAAACAATGAGTGATAATGACGGTATTTGTTAAGCACCTACTGAGCACAGTGCTTAGCAGACGGTGAGCGCTTCACAAACACCCTTATTGCTGGGGTTGATACAAGTTAAGCGGGGTTGGACAGGGTCCCTGCCCCACATCTCCATCCCCGTTTTACGGATGAGGTGACTGAGGCTGGGAGAAGTGAATCGGCCAGGGTCACACAGAAGACACGTGGCAGGGCCGGGATTAGAACTCGGGTCCTTCTGACTCCCAGGCCCGGGCCCTATCCACTAGGCCTCGATGGGATCCGATCCTCAGGAACACCACAGTGTCCGCACCGGAAACGACCGCTCAGATACACCCAGGGACTGCTCGGTTGGTAGCCCGCTTAGAGAGGGTGCCGTGCCGGGGATCAGGTTAGACCTGGACGCTCGGTCTGCCCTCCGGGTCCCCATCCACCTCCGCATCCAATAGAATTAATTTCATTAATTCTGGTATTTGTTAAGCGCTTATTCTGTGACAGGTACCGTACTAAGCGCTGGGGTGGATACAAGCAAACCGGTTGGGACGCAGACCCTGACCCACATGGGGCTCACGGTCTTAATCCCCATTTTACAGATGAAGAAACTGAGGTACAGAGCAATGGCTCAAGGTGACACATCAGACAGGCGGCGGAGCCGGGATTGGAACCCACGACCTTCTGACTCCCAGGCCTGTGCCTTGTCCACGGTGCCGTGCCGCTTCCCATATTCCTCACCGTCAGCTTTAAAACACCCGGCCAGCTCTCTCCCTCACTTACACCGCTGATCTCGTGGCTCAGTGGAAAGAGCCCGGGCTTGGGAGTCAGAGGTCATGGGTTCAAATCCCGGCTCTGCCACTTGTCAGCTGTGTGACTGTGGGCAAGTCACTTCACTTCTCAGTGGCTCAGTTACCTCATCTGTAAAATGGGGATTAAGCCTGTGAGCCCCACGTGGGACAACCTGATTACCCTCTATTTACCCCAGCGCTCTACACATAGTAAGCACTTAATAAAGACCAACATCACTCTTATTATCTCCTACTGCAATGCAGCTCTCCAAACTCCATTCTAATTCCATCCCTACTTTCTGTACCTCCCCCCACCGACCTTTCAGACCTGGAATTCCCTCCCCCATCATTTCCAACTGTCCATCCCTCTCCCCACCTTCAATCCCCCCTAAATCCTTCCCCAAATAAGTCCGCGTTTCCTCTATCCTCCAACCCTCTGCGTTGACTACGCACTTGGCCGTGTATTCCTTAATGGCTATAGAATTTAAGCGCTCCCTCTGCGTCAAGCAATGTACTGAACTTTGAGGCAGATACAAGGAGAAGCAGCGTAGCTCAGCGGAAAGAGCCCGGGCTTGGGACTCCGAGGTCATGGGTTCGAATCCAGGCTCCGCCACTTAGCTGTGTGACCGTGGGCAAGTCACTTCACTCCTCTGTGCCTCAGTGACCTCATCTGTAAAACGGGGATGAAGACTGCGAGCCTCACGTGGGACAACCCGATGACCCTGTATCTACCCTAGCGCTTAGAACAGTGCTCTGCACATAGTAAGCGCTTATCAAATACCAACATCATTATACAAGATAATCAGGTCCAACATGAGACTCGATGTCTAAATAGGAGGGAGAACAGATAGTGAATCTCCACTCTGCAGATGAGGTAACTGAGGGTCAGAGAAGTTAAGTGACTGGTCCGAAGTCACACAGTAGGTAGATGGCAGACCCGGAATTAGAACCCGGATCCTTCTACTCCCAGGACCACGCTCTTTCCGCTAGACCATGCTGCTTGTCGAGTCACCCCAGCTCCACAGCTCCCGTGTGAATATCCTTATACTCCACTAATTCCCCTCTCCGTAACGTACTTTAATGTCCGTCTCTCCCTACACACAGTTTGTCCCTTCCGAGCGGGGATCAAGTCTGTCAGCTCTGTTGATTTGTATTTTCCCAAACGTGTGTATTCTGTACACAATAGATGCTCAATAAATACTGCTGCCAGTGATGTCATAAAAGGTGAGTTAATAACCAACTTCAAGCATAGCCACCGCTATCAGAGGGAGGACACTGTTCAAGACATTGCGGACTGCAAGCTTTGAGGGTCGGGGAACGTGTCTATCGACTGTTATTCTGTACTCTCCCACGTGTTTAGTACAGTGCTCTGCACACAGTTTAAGTGCTCACTAAATACAATCGGTCGACTGACTGATTGACTGAGCAAGAGGAAGTGGTTTGTATTAAACTGGGAGAGATTTCGGGACATAAGGAAGAACTTACTGATTGTCAGAGTGGAGAAAAAACAAGGGAAGCTGTGGCGCTCGATCCTGGAAGATCTTTAAAGAAAATGCAAATCATCCTCCGAGCGTTTGGTCATCTACCGTCCGGGAGCAGATGGTAGTTGGAGATCGTTTCCAGCTCTAATAGCCTAAGAGTTAGACCTAATGCTTGGTTGTCCAACATCCATGGTTCCAAGTAAACAAAACGAAATAAAACTCAAGTGAGAAAGTTCTGAGATAATAAGTTTCTCTGAACAATTTACAAAATCTCAGGGGAATATCTATTGATGACACGCTCCAGTTAGAAAGAACCCTTTGCCTAATAAAGGTTGACGCTAAATTCCTGTTTGTCAAAACAAATTCATCTTCTTTACATATGGTTAATGTAAAACCAACATTAGGACAAAATATTCAACAAAC
The DNA here is from genome assembly GCF_004115215.2 of Ornithorhynchus anatinus. NCBI lineage: Eukaryota > Metazoa > Chordata > Mammalia > Monotremata > Ornithorhynchidae > Ornithorhynchus > Ornithorhynchus anatinus. The sequence continues at coordinate 19,576,775 of NC_041747.1, read as the reverse complement.
TTGAGGTAAAGAAATATGAGGACATTTTTACACCCAGACGTTCTCCCTATTCACAGGGTGAAAGCAGGACACTGTGAGAAGAATGAATTTCTGATAAATAACATTCTGGCAGAGGCACTGTAACCCCTGAAGCTTTATGTGGTTATTAGAAAGTTGGCAAAACTGTTTCAGGAAAGGAATTCTCGGGAATATTCTGAGATAAAACTCTGAAGAAATGACTGAGGAGGTCCAAGAAATACATCATGTAGCTTAGAATTGATACTGATATTCACACCACCTTCAGCCCCACGGCACTTTATGCATGTTACTTTATTGTCTGCCACCCCACGTAGACTTTAAGCTCTTTTTGGGGTTGGGGACATGCCCACCAACTCTCTTGTATTATTATTAATAATAATAATAATAATAATGATGGTATTTGTAAGCGCTTACTATGTGCCAAGCACTGTTCTAAGCACTGGGGTAGATACAAGGCAGTCAGGTTGTCCCACGTGGGGCTCAGAGTCTTAATCCCCATTTTACAGATGAGATAACTGAGGCACAGAGAAGTCAAGTGACTCGCCCAAAGTCACCCAGCTGATAAGCGGCGGAGTCGGAATTCGAGTCCACGACCTCTGACTCCCAAGCCCGGGCTCTTTCCACTAAGCTACGCTGCTTCTCTATGTAGTCTCCCAAGAGCGCCCTACAGCGTTCTGCAAACAGTAAGCGCTCAATAAATATCACTGATTTATTGAGAAGTGATTTTGTCTCTCCAGTGAATTCCCTAAAGAAGTAGCTAATAACTGCGCTATTTAGTAATCACCTGTTAGGGGCCAAGCCCTGTACTAAGCACTGGAGAGACACGAGATAATCGGGTCAGACGCAGCCTGGGTGGGAGGGAGAGCAAGTGTTTAATCCCCATTTTACAGATGAGGAACCTGAGGCACAATGAGGAGACGGGGGGATGAACGTGGGGCTGGTGTAGGAAGGTTGCAGGAACGTGGAGAGCTGAGCTGAGGAAGAATATGAGGCCTTTAAGTCACAGGACCTGGGTTCAAATTCCGGCTCTGCACTTGTCTGCTGTGTGACCTTGGTCAAGTCACTTGGCTGCTCTGTGCCTCAGTTTTCTAATCTGTAAAATGGGAATCAACTACCTCTTTCCTCCCTAGTCTGTGAGACCCTTATGTGATTCAAATTGTTTCTAATTGTCTTCTGTCTATCTCCGTGCTTGGCACATAACTAAACAATTAACAAACACCACAGTTATCATTAAATATTAATAGTAGACGTTCACTTTTTACAACCTCAGTTAAAAGGACATGAACAGATTATTTAAGCACCTGGGAAATTAACAATGCCAGAAAAATCGCTTATCGGCTCCGGCTGCTGCGTCTCGATATAAATTATTCAAATAGCCAGGATTGCTACTGAGTCCAAGATTAGTTCTAAAGAAAATTTCACAGTGCCCTTCAAATACAAAA